>NW_020538040.1:171387997-171405639 GCF_003426905.1 Ctenocephalides felis
CAAAGTGTTTATAATAGTGTGAAGATAAATGCATTTCCATCCATCTTTTCCCATTCAACAGCGTGTTGCAAATCATCAAAACCTGTATGCGCCACAATACTAGTGTAATGATTTAGTAAATGGTAAAACTTTCTCGCAATTAGTCAGTTTTGTTTATATGTCTGGCAGGAGTTCGATTTTTTTTTTACTACATCAGTCGTCATATACATCTTGACTGGAAACTAGTTATAGTGGCCGAAGAGCGAGACAAACTGGTTGGACTGGTACGAGTCGAGCGCTAGTAAGAGCGGCTGGTTTGATTTGTGTTTAGCGAACACAACGCTCGACACCTAGTTAATTAGTAGCCACCTTCTAATATCTTAAGAAAACAATTGTTAGTGTTCCAGAGCACATGTATATCGTAATATGAATAATGGACGTAATATATAACGGTTGCGATACAGCAACTCCTCGAGGTGCGAATTTTAACCGGTGCCCGTTACAATATTTAATGTGGATGAAATTAGTAAAAGTTCACCGCAAGTCGCGAGTAAATAGTAATAGATCGGGCTAAGACGTTTTCACTTTTATTGTGGAATCAACTTGATATTATTAATATGTATTCATTACATTATTAACTATTTTGTCATATATCGCAGCCTAAAAAATGAAATAATAATGAAAATTATTTTATTTTACCTATCGACCCTTGATATGTGCCATCATTCAGCAAATCATATAAGAAATCACAAAGCTCCAAATTAACAATTTTTTTAAATGAAATTTTAATTAACATTAACAACAAAAACAAAACATTATCATAATATTATACTATTACTATAAAATATTATTATATAATATTACATTATTTATTATAATACTCTGTATATAAATTCTTGAGATGGCATAGGATAATGGTGGATTAAGCTCATTATTTATTAAAAAAAATTGATGTTATATTTTTTTTATTTTATTTTTTAATGTTGTCTATTGAAAAAGAGTGTAATTAGTACTGGAAACGTATGGGAATTCTTTATATATTTTTTAATACAATAGTTTTATTTGCAATAAGTCTATGGATGCCAAAACAGGAATATTTAATTATATGTATTTATGTATATTAGGGTGGTTCTTAAAGTGGACATTTTCGAATTTCCTTGCTACCAAGGGCTCAAATGGTTCCAAATTGACAAAACACAATTCTCTTGAAGTTTTAGCTCTTAATATTGTCTTTTAAATAGTGTGCAATTCAATCAAAGTTTTGTTTGGAAATATCATACACTAATACTAAATATTAAGAGCTAAAACTTTCAAAGAATTGTTTTTTATAAATTTGGAACCATTTGAGCCCTTGGGAACAAGTAAATTCGAAAATGTCCATATTAGGGACCACCCTAATGTATATGTATAATAATTGATTAATTAGTAATCAAATTCAAATGCTTCAAAAATATTAAATCATCTAAATTTTATGAAACTTTTTTAAAATCATTACATCTGTAACAATAATTCCATATAACTTCTAATTATAAAATCTTCTTTAAATAATAATTAACTTGATTGTTTCGTCTCGAGTCTCGGGTATTTTATATTATTTTTGAAATAAAACTGCTTCAGAAATTTGTTGTTCTTGAATTTTGTATAATTATAAAATCTTTTTTAAATATTAATTAACTTGATTGTTGATTTCGTCTGGAGTCATAAGTATTTTATACTATTTTTGATATAAATATGGTACTTATATAAAATGGTAAGACTAATTATTATATTAATTATGTCTACACAAAAAATAAATGCAAAATAAGAAATTTAATATCACATTAATGTTGTTTATCTTCATGCACACGTTATATTATTAGTATAAATATAAACTATTTCTAACTTATCTTTTATAACATTTTTATATTACTCATATAGTATTTATTTAAATTTAAAATGTATTCGTTATTTTTATGTGGCATACACATCTTGTAGTTTTAGTGGTTAAAATTATGAGCATCTTTCTGAAGTTACAAGTTCGATACCCCTCGGGCAGCCTGATGTCAAGCAGTAGTAACATCGATTTCAACTTTAGAACATAGATAGCAATATGTTTCCAAGTTTGAAAATAGCCCTTACCGGCATTTCTACATTCAAAATAGTTATCAGGATTTAAACCATTCTAATAATAAATTCATCGAAAAAGATAAGCCAACCGTTGCGTTGCCATCTATAAAGCCACTTCATTTAGAAGTCATCACAAAACCTTATAAGACGATGAAGTTCTGATTGATGTTAATAATATATGTATAAATATGGTTATACTCATAATACGATCTTAGACATTTATATTAAAAGCATTTATTTCGATTATAATTTATTTTAGTTCAAGGAGTTATTTAAATGGTCACCTTTGGCCTTGAGTACAAAATTTGGTTGTCTGGTGCTTCTCATGTAAAAATAGTCATTTCTGGCATTGCTGCATTCAATAAAATTTAATGAAAAATTCATGAAAAAAAGATAGGCCTACCGTTGGGTTGCCACCTTTGGCCATGCATTATATTGCATTCTTTTGGTTTAAGAAGATATGTGAATGGCCACTTTTGGCCATGAGTACATAATTCATTTGTCCGATGCTTCCACTTTAAATGGCCATATGTATTCTATTTCGGTGTCCTAGCCTCCCGTACTATGATTTAATATTTGTCAAAATTATGACAGGCTGCTTTCGGTTTCAGTGTCAGTGTGTTGGTACCGCTATCTAATCGTGTGGCATTTAGTTTACTGAAGCGTTTCAGTGTTTATATTTGTCGTGTGAATTATTTATTAATGGGCCGTTCATTGCGCGATAAACTCGGTCGGGCGGTCGGTCTTGAGAAAAATTAATTCGTTACAAAATGATTAAGATATGGACTACGGGGTAATAAGAAGTACTTGAAGATGACCTTGTAATAATTATACAAAGCCTTATAGTGTTTGATGGACGAAATCATTCCGAGAAGTACTATGGAATAAATGGTATGGGTAATTGAAATAGAAGAAATGCAACAAATGTGCTTATTTAAACTCTGATACCTTATCTACTTTCTCAGCAGTTATAACTAGCTTTCAGTAGGGTAAGTCATAGAAATCGCAAAAAAACGAAAATGAAAATTTTTATATCTCTTCACGTTTCAGGGTTTCTGAACATTTTGGCATACCTTAGAAAAAATTGATGTATATGTGTGGGTGTGTGTGTTTGCGGATACAAATTTTCATCGACGATTTCGGGAACACGGATCAACCGATTTGAATAATTCAAAAAACATTCGATTCTCACTGATAAGGAGACGTGCTGATTAGTTTTTGGCAAAGGCAGGTCTAGCCGTTATGGAGATACGGGGCAAAAACTGCCAAAAATGGTATTTTAGTTTTTGAAATAATGGAGCGTTCTAAATGCAGGTCCAACGTATCCGGAAATCCAATAGAAAAGTAAAAAATATTGCAGTTTTGCGGTCAAAAATAAACATTAGACATATGTACATCATATTATCAGATATTTTATAAAGATGATAATAATAAGTACACATTTTGTGTACATTTATATGGGTCCAATATCTTATTTCTAATTTTAAAGCAATTTTATTATATAATAGCTATATCATTAAACCTATGCAAAATATAAATTTTACGGGTACATTTATCACAGAGATAACACTGTATATAACCATGATCAGGTATTTTGTCAGAAATAATCATCAACATAGTTGAAAGAGCTATTAATTTACAACAAAAAACTTATAATAAGCAAACAACTATCTGACTATGTTCAGTAAAACTCTCACCTAATTCATTATTGTAGAAATGTGTTTTATGCTGTTTTTCAAAAAATTTTCACGCGTACCAATGTTTACACGTTAGACGACTACACGGCGCTTACCCGTTCTGATATTTCGATTCCAAATCAGCTATGCACAGCGATTGCTTAAAAAAATATTCAAAATTTTCAAAAAAAAACAAATTTTTCTAGTCAAATTTTTCAAAAATTACAAATTTTTCAAAATTTACCAAATTTCTCAAAAATCTAATTTTTTCAAAGTTTTGCAAAGTTTTGTACTAGATTTATAATCTTACCAATCTATAACTAGCTTAGACGATAAATCATACATATTTTAATATTTGCACCCATATGGAACATCAACACATTTTTGGTAGTACATACTTAGAATGTCTAAATCGAATACCAATCCAGTGATTGGACGTCCGGGTATGATATCTTACATTTGCAGGAAAATAATGACGCTTATCAAAATTTATATAGTCTGCATGCTCAATTACATTCAGCAAATTATTTGATGTTTTTATTTTATTTAATATCTTATATTTATTGCAGGTCAAGGTTACCCGTGTGGAGAAGGATCATACATATGTAAGTGATAATTTTAATTACATATATTTAATTATTTTTCTGGCATGATCATCAAAATTCCTGAATGCTGAAAAATGCAAGCGCGTGATGCCCATGTGGTTTATTCGGTTAAACAAATAGATGACTAACCTGTTGCGATACAATTAGAACATTTGTTGCGGACCAAACGTAGGAGCCAATTAGGGGATGAAATAGAAATGTATGGTAATGTTGCGGGTCTATATTCGTATGAGTTGGTAGTAACGAACTGTCTGAAAAATATGTATTTGCTGTGCGATCGGGCGTTTCACACATAAAACCTAACCTACAAAACATCACATAACAATTTTATCACTGCATCTTACTGATGTGTCATGTCTAGCAGATACATAGTTTTTGCACAGCTCATGACTACGAATTCATACGAAGATCGACCATAACATTTAGATAGCGTTACCATAACATTTCTATTTTATAGGAGAATTAGCCCCTTCGTTAACTTTTTACATTATTTACTGACTGAGTACTTTACGTACTTAAAACCATGGATGTCTTGAAGGACTATTCAGAAATCTTTTTTTTTCTTCTGGAATTATCCACAACAATTCCTTCAAGAAATAATAAGCAAATATGTTGAAGTGACAAGGGTTTTGTATCTATCCCTAGTGTTCCCTTCCCGAATTTCTGGTCAAATAGTATTATAACTCAAAAAATTCATCAATAAATTTATTCTAATCTACGAAGAATTTATACAATTTTGAAGGGTTAGTAGAACAATATTGAACAGTTTTTATCGTAACACGTATTAATGCGCCATCACAAAAGCCAACCGGTTATACATCGTGTTCCTTATTAATGAAACCGGTTTTGATTCTTCTGTGTTTATCAATGTCAATATATTTTTATAATTTTAATAGTAACCTTAAATGTTACAACTGCAATTATTTGGGCCACAACTCATTGAAGTTTTTGGTAGAATAATTTAAAACCTTGCGAGGGTAAAATACTCGACTCTTATATAAGAGGTACTCGGATCGCGTCCTTGTATAAAAAATTGATATTTTTGAAAATTGTGCCAATACTGAAGAATGAGATAATAAAATGTTAATAGAATATAAAAAATAATAACAATATTTTGGAAAATCATGGAACAGAATACGATGGAAAAAGTTAGTATTTGCTATACAAATGAAAAATTTTGTAAGTGGTTAAATGCTAGAAGGAAAGGTCTTAGGGTGCCTAAAAAATATAACGTTTTTTTCGTTAAGGAAGTGTTAATATTTTCATATTTTTTTAATCTGTTATTTGTCGGTTTTATGTAAATTAATTGAGTTTTTTTGAATATGGTAAATAATATTATAGCATATATCAATGAATATTCCATATTCATTTCCATTCCATTCCATTCCATTTATAGGTAAAATATTATTACGTTCATTTTGAAACGACAGAATCGTTCTTTGAATTTATTTGCCTTACTACGTTTTTGAAACATCAAAACATGTGAAAGTGGTATAAATGAAATAAATTCAAATTTTTCAAGTTTAAGGTTACAAATGTTATTCTATATATTACGCAACTGCATAGAAATCGATATCGCTCATTATTCCAATCAGATCTTTTATGTAACTAATTATATATACATACATTGTTCGATAAAAATTATCAAGTTAATAATCAAAATATAAATGATTGAATAAGGAGAATAAATATATTTATATATATATATATATATATATATATATATATATATATATATATATATATATATATATATATATATATATATATAAATGTGTATGTATATGTATGCTTAAGCTTATGGTGTTTGCACTTTCGGGCAGGTCTAGGCTATTTTTCTTACAATCAACGACTCAATTTTTGTTTTCGTTAAACATATAATTGATCAACAACAAATCGCATAAAGATTTTATTGATATTGCAATTGAACAGTTGCCAAATGGAACACATGGAAACATTTGAATGAAATATTTTTTCCGCATAATTATTGCTTATCGCTATAATAAATACAAACTACCATCCTCAATAAATAGATGAATATTTCGGATATATCAATTATAATTGTATATAAATACCTATGTACAATTTTTAAAGTTTACATCATTAGGCTCTTGATTATTTATTTGGTTTTTGTTGTTCTTTTTAATAAAAAAAAGTAGTTATGGTTTTTGTTGGTCATTGGTCACCATGTAAAGAAACTACTAGGTTCTTAACTATTGCACCACGGTTATGGGTTCAAAGTATGTACTTATAAATGAAATAGAGGTTTAAACAAAAATCTACCTCTAGTAATTACATTTTCGTCACAGTATTGAGTACACAGTATATTGTTATTTTGATAGCAGCACATATTTACCTAATTTATTAATATAATCAACGATAGTGTTTTGTGCACGATCCGTTACGGAAGCAAATGTCATGAGGTCATTTTCATCTATTACGCGTGTTCATATTCATATTCACTAACATCAATCAATGAAGAATTATGTGGATAAATTATAAAATTGTGTCAGTAAACCGTAGTATAAAAAATTTAATATTATTATTTTACATCAAAACGTATCAAATGGTAAATCATAGGTTCTCAAACTTTTTTGTGCTGTGGACCCCTCTTGGGCTTTCCCACGGATCAACCGATTTGAATGGTTCAAAAAACATTCGATTCCTATTGATAGGGAGATGTACTGATTAGTTTTTGGCAAAAGTTGGTCCAGCAAAGGAAGGCCAGCCAATTCGAAGATACAGAGCTAAATATACAAAAATGGCAGTTTTTAAGAGAACTAAGCATCCGATATGAATGATTTAAAAATGATTTTTGCTTGTATTGACGAGACAATTGCTTTTGAAAAAAAATTTACACAATTTCTTTTTTGTATAAGCGAAAATAATACAGATTTTAATTTTAATTCTGGCTAAAGTTCTAAAGCTCACTTAAATACTTTAACTAAATAATTTTAACTTCCCCATTCAATTTATAAAATTCTTATAAATATTAGACAGTGTTACAGTATTTATAAGCTATTGGAAAACATTTAATATTCCTCAAACATTTCGTTACGGTACGGGAAGTTCCAGCAATTTACCTTAAGGCACGATGTGATACCACTATTTTTTCATTTCATTGGTCAGATACCTTATAGGAGATACAGCATAAAAACTAATAAGTATTTCTAATAAATGGACCCAGTTCACACTTAAATTCAACACAATTTGCCCCGAAATTTTACAATTCCGAACAAGCCATTGTAAGTTTTCTAATATGGGGTGTAAAATTTTATGAACACCAAGTAATTAAACTAAGTTATAAAATACTTCACCGATACTTTTGGTTTAGGGAAGAGAGTATTCACATTATTCAGTGTCAACTCTGAAGAAGAGACTGAACGCCTGGAAAAGCAATCGGTGTATTTTTAGATTATTTATTATACCACATTTGATATACTTCACCGAGAAAACTTATTACTATTTAACATTGAAATATTAATTAGCCTCAATAGCTTATAACTGTCATAGAGGTAATTGACTCTGGAACATACGTTTGTATGTATTGAATGATGGTTTAGTGCATTTAGAAATTATTTCAATTTTTATCGAATTAGTCAAATTTCAAATCGATCTATTATATTTTGTGAAACAGGCGCCATTTGGTACAGCTTCCAACGTAATAAAAATTGATTACAAATTAATTAATGTCGACCATTAATGTAGTAATTTGAATTTATTGGTGATCGATTTCATAGACTAAATATTTAGATAATGCCCAATCTGCCAGGTTATTTTCTGCAATAAGGTTATACGATAATGGCCCAAACATTTCGCGAAAGATCAATGTTTATATTACACTTTAGTTAATGTATTGCTCGACTTTGTATTAAAGTTTGGCTAAAAATACTTCCAACATGAAAAGCGGAATTAGAAACTAAAAATACGCGCTTAACTGCTGTGATTGATTCTGACGCCACTTTATCCTGCACATCTGCTTTTTAATCCTTTTAATACGCGATTTTATGGAAAGAGTTAAATTTAGCACACGTTATCGATGTGTATCCTTCAGGCTTTATTTATATTCTAAAAAAGAATCTGCTTTATTCCTCATTTTTAATATATGGGCCTTCGTGGCGGATTAGTTAGCTTACACGTTTTCAATCAGGCGGGATTGATCTTTGTCACGGACAACCCTGATATCAAGCAGTAGCGATATCAATTTTCAATTGAAAATATAGACCTCAAATATCTTTCTAATAATAATGTAATCAAATATAGACGGATCAGCCATTGTGCTACCAATTGACGTAAGAGGTTTCGGCCCCACAGCTTATAGGACGTAAGAATCTGATAAAATATAATAACAATTTTGTGAATGTTAGCTTCTACAAACGTAAATTGAATTTGTAAAGCTTTAATGGAGTACTGTTTATTATTTTTATATGTATAATTATTTCCATGTTAATAATTTAAATTTGACGAAACCTATTACAGCTAATAACAATTTAAAATAGAGTATTATAATAAATAAATAATGAAATGATAAGTGGATTTTTTACTTAAAAATGTACACATAATTTAGAAATAATTCAAGATATTTTCCGGAAATATTTTATATTTTTCATAATTGTTTGTGAATATCATCTTTTACAAACGTAAATTATATTTGTAAAACATCAATACAACACTATTCTCTGTTTATTATTTTTGCAAGTGTAATTAGTAATAATAGTAATAAAGTGCAATTAATAATTCAGATTTACTAATTTCATAGAATTTCATATAATCGAAATTTATAACAGCAATTAACGGTTTAAAATAGAATGTGACGATAAATAAATAACTAGGTGTATTTCTTTTGTACTTAAAAATGTGTATGTAATTCTTAAATGATTATTTAATGTATATATTTAGGAAATATTTCAATTTTATATATTTTAAATTTCTGGTACTACATTTCAGTCGTTTTTATTGTAAAATAGGGCACAAAATCGTTTTGCAAATTTTTTTGGTATTATATTCAAAATAATTCTATTATTTCTATTTTTTTTCTTCGTTTGTATGACAAGTTTTTAGTTTCTCCTCATCTGTCCAAACAATATGTATGAAATTTTGACAATATGTATGAAATTATTTGCTATAATAACTTAGTGATTAAACAATATAAATATAGAAATTCAGTCAATAGATACATTCTTGTAAGAAACCTTCCAAAATGAAGAAATTTCACTTACGGTGAATTTTTATTAATTTAGGTTATTGCACTAACATAGTTCATCAAGACTTATAAGAGTATGTTTGAATTTTTTTTAAAAATAAGTCTAAATAATGATAATTCCCTATAATAATAATCAATCATTTTTTCTTGTTCTGTATTGATGATTTGTGATTTCCAAATCCATCGACGTATGACAAAAATTATTAATGATCACCTTGTGCTCAATTTATCACAGAAAAAATATTGACTGATTTAATTTTATAGATTGATTATGAATCTTAAGATAATTTACGATTTTTTCACTTTTAATATTTACATATTTTTAACTTCCCGTAGGGTAAGCTATAGTAATCGCAAAAAAATCGAAACTATTTTTTTTATATATTTTTATGTTTCAAAAGTTTCTGAACATTTTAGCATACCTTAGAAAAAATCTATGTATATGTGTGTGTGCGGATACAAATTTTCGTCGACGATTTCAAAAACACAGATCAACCAATTTGAATAATTAAAAAAAGATTAGATTCATATTATTTGCTTACAATTTTTTTACTTTCAATATTTACATATATTTATGCTCAAATAATAATTCTAAAACTACCCTGTTTGAGAAGCTTAAAATTATGTAACTCGGTCTGTTTAAATTTCTACAAGATAATATTTTGTCGGTCAACAATTTGTATTTATGTTTTCTCTCATAACGCCCTCCATATAATTCTTTTATTGTCGTTATTTAAGACCCAGGACGTAATAAGAAGCTTTCTCTTGCAAATGTTAGTTTATGGTTGTCGTTGTCGGAGGATTCGACACTTTTTTTGAGGGTTTTATTTAAGGAGTCGTAGGTAAGTCCTTTTCTACCTGGAGGAAGGGATAGACGGACACGGAATTAATCTTCGTGAAGTATTCATTTGAATTGCGTTCCAACTACTTTGGAACATTCGTTTTGAGTTTGGGATTTTTTTTTGTTGATTGCATTAAGAATTTAAAGTGGTAACTCCTTGGCTGTAATCGTAGTTTGTTTATACCAAAATATAATAGAAATAAACATGTAATATGGTAACATGTTTTTATGTTAAAAATGTAAAAATAACACTGGTTTAGATTTTTCGAATATCTTGTTGGTTAGCACTTAGCGTGCCCATCATAGTATACGCCGATATGTGCTCGACAAAATAATAAAATTAAATTAGTAATTAACATCGTATTTTTTATTTTTTTTTATTATTTACTGCCAATATAAAATTTGCTCCGATCAGTTAAGCTTATGCTATTTATCTTCAATATTTTACACTTCAGTTACATAATGTTTTATTTGTTTTTCATAACCGTTGCTTTACACTAATTTGTTTGCATGTCGAATTTGAAATTACTTCTTTGTGAAAATCATTAAGAAGTATTATTGTTCATCACATTGCAAACAGTTTTATTTTCATTCCAAACATATCTTTATGGCAGCATGTTTTCTTGTAGGCAATCGGTAATGGCATTAGAATGTTAAATGTTTCTAACGTTATTCATTGATAAGAAATGGAAAAAAGTTACAAAATTTGCAAAAAAATATAAACAATTTAATAAGCCGTATTTTTAGTTTGAAGAAAAAAATTAAGATTCATGGCTCATTAAGGGTAAGGAAATGCAAAGATATGGAATTCGAATACTAATAATTAAACTTGGTTTTTGAACTGTTTCTGATACATTAGCATTAGACCAATATAAATATAAAAATTATTCTATAATATTTATTAATTCTTTAAATTATAATAGTGTTTTTAAGTTTTTAAGAGATATCTTATTTCTACACACTTGCCACCAAAATTACTGAATGCATTGCCAGATTACTTGTTGATTACTTGTAACAAAAACTAGTGGTGCATGGCATCTTGTCTTAAGTTGTTTTCTTGTTACTTTTTATCCCGTATCTTCGAAATGACTAGATCTGCCTTTGCCAAAAATAATCAACATGTCTCCCCATCAATACGAATCGAATGTTTTTTGAATCATTCAAATCGGTTGATCCGTGCTTTGAAAATCGTGGACAAAAAATTGTGTCCAAATATATACACACACATACATCCATTTTTTCTAAAGTATGCCTAAATAAAGTATACCAGAAGGTCCTGAAACGTAAAGATATGCAAAAATCTTAATTTTCGATTTTTTGCGATTACTATAACTTACCCTATCGGAAGTTAAAAAATAAAATAAGTGGTAACACTACTGTAAATTTTGATTTAATTTTAGTACTCGTCAATAACAAAGTCAATATTTTTAAAATTCACTACATAGTGCTTTGTTTTAGCTATAAGTTATAAATAACAATAAATTTTTTTTAGATCAAAAATTTTGCATCAGAGCGGCTCATTCTGTGCACCTCGTGAAATTTTTTTAATTATTTTTACTTTTTTTTAATTTTTTGCTTAAAAATAGGCTAAACAATTTTCTCTAAAATTATAATTTTATTACCTTTCCTTTCATCTAAAAAACAATGACAAAAATCACATTTTTTTAGGAGTTTATAATAGTGTTCTTACCCCTTGATATTTTCATTTACTCGAAAGAATTGTGCGTTTCAAAATTTCTTAGTCGTTGATACACTGTTACATCACTTCAATAATAAATATATGACTTAAAATTATGTAATATATATATATATATATATATATATATATATATATATATAATGTGTGTTTATTTCTAAGTGGGTACAAGAGTTAGGGATTCAGTGTTTATTTCTCACATACAAAGTATAGTATCGGATTCGAGTGTGGGATGAAATTTACAATTGTATATATGTATTTTCCACGTTGCATATTTTAAATACTTCAATTAATATGACTTTGTGAGCGATGATGCGATGCCAGACGAAGTCACGAAATAAATGGACACATCTGTGTGTCTATTTCTATTGTTTGGTAATGTCATTCATGAAATGCGAATCACGTCCCATAGACACTTCTTGTGTGTAATAATATTTCAATAAATTGCATTGGAAGTACACAAATATACGCATTATATGGGCATCTGCTTGAATATATAGAGATACTTCGCAAAGACTTTTCAAAGACTCCGTTGGGATTGCTCTAAATGACTATAATAATTAAACTTTATTGGAAGACCAGCCAATTTAGCTTTTTTGTTAGCAATTATTAGTTGTGATTTTATTTATTTTTTTTTTTTTGAACAAATAACCTTAATAATTTATTATTTTTAATTGGTTACATAAACAAGTACAATGGCCAACATTTAAAATTATTTATTCATTATTTTTTTACGTTACATGGATATTGTCTCTTCTTCAATTTTTTTTAATAAAACACTCACGAAAAATCAAATTTTTTCACTATAAATAATTCACTTAGAAATTTTGATTGAAAATACCTCGAGATTTAGGTACATGTTTTTTACTAACGGGAGTGCATAGAACGACTGTGTTCCTTTAGGGGGAAGTCCCGTAACGCCGAACGGCACCAAACACCGGACACTCTATTTAACACGTATTATTTAAGCAAGCATAAAGTTTTGATATATGTAACTCCCATATACCCAAAATTTTTCTTGGGCAAACAATTGTTATAAATTTTAAATGCAAATCAAATGGTACTAACGTTTGAAGACTGTACGTCGCATATAAATTTCCAAAAACTTTTTCATTTCACCTTTTTTTCTTATATAGATCATTTCACAGTTGTTTCTTATATAGATTGAACAGCAATCAGAACACTTCGTTAATTCTAATATAGAACATATATAATAAAAAATACAGAAAATTTATAAAATTGAAAATCTTATTATCCAATACTGATAATTATTTCAAGAAAAAACATATGGATAATAAGATTTTCAATTTTATACATTTTCTGTATTTTATTCATTATATAACAGGATAATTTCATCAATTAATTCGGGAATTCTAGATTATCTACATTAATAATAGACTCGACAGCAGGCATTGCATACAAATATTTTTACTTGAAAATAGTAGAGATAAAGTCAGATGTGAGTTTTGATATTTATTCTGTTTGAAATTAAAAAAAAATATGATAAGATAGTAAAACAAAAGCAAAGTTTCTCTATCAATTACATGAAACGCAGTAATAATACATATTTAAACTATCTATCTATCATTTATCGTATATTTATTTAGTATCGATTTTATAGACGTACTGACCTCGGCTATTGATGAAATGAAGTTGTTTGAGCTCGGTTAGATGAATTAACTTTCGTTTTATTCCGATTTTCCCATCCAGTATTAGCATCATGTTTTTCTTTCAGTAAGTGATTCTATGTTTGTTTTTACTCTATAATCTCTGGTAGTGAGAAGTAAAGTATTTATGTATGTTGTTTCAAATCTGTTCCTAATCAGGTTAACAACTTGTTCACGATGCGTACGGACGGAATGGTAACTATTTTCTAAGAAGTAAGAACGCACTTCTTTCTGCTTTTTCTAACAAGATTAGTTACTTGCGAATGGATATTACACATTGGTAATGGATAGAATAAGTTTAATCTTTGTCTTAAAATATACAAGCTTTACAAAAGCATCAACAACTTTTGTATTTTGCTAACCATATCCTAGCGCAACAACTAATTACCTTAATACGATTATATTGGTAATAATTTAAAGTAGCTATTTTAGATTATTTTATAACAAATTTTTAACTTTTCGTAGGCTAAGATACAATAATCGCAAAAAAAATTAAATTAAATTTTTTGAATATATTTAGGTTTCAAAGGTTTCTGAACATTTTCGCATACCTTAGAAATAATGGATACATGTGTGTGTGCTTGTGTGTGTGGAGTATGTATGTACGTATCTGCGAATACAAATTTTTGTCGATGATTTTCAGAACACAGATTAACCGATTTGGATGATTTAAAAAACATTCGAAACATTCGAAAAGTACCAAAAATATTAATTCAGTTCTTGAGAGAATGGAGCGTCCAATTTAAATAATTCAAAGAATATTTTATATGTATTGACGAAATAAATAAAACCGTTCAAATTTTTGGAAAGGCAGGTCTAGCGTTTTCGCAGATCCAATAAAAAAATAAAAAAATGCCATTTAGAGATCAAAAATGACCATTAGAAATATGCACATCAAAATTATCAGATATTTTATAGTGATTTTTAATAATAAGTACAAATTTTGTTTACATTTTTCTGGGTTCGTCTCTAAAACTCTAAGAAAAGTTAAAAAAAAAAATCAAAATATAAAATAATATAAAAAGAACAAATTTTTCAAAAATGTCAACATTTTTTCAAAAATTCCAAAATTCACAAAAATCTAGTTTTTCAAAATTCTCAAAATTTTTTAAAGCTTTTTTAAAAAAATCAATTTTCGGTACAGAAAGTTTTAGCAATTTGCCCTAAAGTACGATGCCATACACCACTAGTTTTAAATACGAAATAGGAACTAAAAAAGAAAAGAATGTAGTTTTTCCACAAAAAGGTCTGCCTTCAGACAAAATTGATAATAATAATATAAAAATATTTATACGAAATATATTTCTGAATATAAACATAAAAATAATGGTATGTGCAATCTATGCAATATTTTAATGGCCTTGTATCTCTTATATTTAAAAATTAGAATTATGTATAAAAATATATATTATGTTTTTAAGTGTTCTGTAAACATAGTTTTAAATTATCTAGGATTTTTTAAATTATTTCTACATTATTATAACAGATTCATTAAATTCTGGCTCGTTTCTCCAATATAAATTAGATTGCAATCGACAGTTAATTTGATAGAGCAATTGATAGATTGTAAAATAAATTTTTAGGAGAAATTTCTTTTTTTTTTGTATTATGTCCTATTATTAGACTTTGTTAATATATACTTTGAGAACAATTAACACGTTGAACCAAACAACAGAGAAAAAAGTATCTAAAAATTTCGGAGCTTGAATTATTATTGATTGCTAATAAATTTATAATTTAAATAATTTAAAATTATATTTAAACCGCAATAGTGTTTGTCGGATATTTTCATATATTATCATAAGTGATTTCAATTAATTTTAAAATTATATTTAAACCGCAACGGTATTCAGCAGATTTTTCTCATACATCATACAATTTCTCTTGATATTCATAATGAATTAATAAAAGCGGATCACGAACTCATACAGAGTGAAATATGTTTTAATAAATTGGCTGTTTTTATTTTGTATGTGTCTTATATTTATTTATAATTAGATTTTGGTAGTAACGGAATAAAAATAACAGTATAATCTTTAATTATAAATCTCTCACTTTATATGTTGGCATAAAAGAATTGACGGTTTTACAAATATTAAATTAACTAATTATTAGTGATAAATAATTATTAGGTACAGTTTCTGAAACGATTTTTAGGATAAGATACAACCCTGATTAGATATACATTTGCTACAATTTTAATTTTTTTTTAATTTAAAGTATTACATTTTTTTTATGTGTAATGTAAGTAATTTACAAACATTTTATATTTTATTTTTCACGATTTTTTTATAGGTAGGTCCTATCACATGTTCAGCGAGTTAAATTAGATAACAGTACGAGTTTTTTGATAAGAATACTAAATGTACATTTAAGAAATAAATATAAAACGTTTTATTATTTGGTTATGATAATACTATTCGTATTTTACTTTAACACGATAATATCAGAAAAAATTACATGGGCCATGGAACTTTATTAGATAAATTAGTTAAAAATGTATCAAGAAAACTTAATGTATAAAAAAATTGCCAAAATATCTGAAAAAACAACATTTTTTTATGTAACACATATATGACTAACATGACCCTATATTAAAACTTTTTTTCTTCTACCATGTGGAATCTCGTAGCGTCAGACACATATGACTGACATGGCATTTAACGTGTTAAATGTATTTTATATATGATATTAAAAAATTTGTTCGACTCACAGCAACATGCTGGTTTTTCATGAGAACAAATTTGAAAACAAAACGCTCCCAGATGAAAGTGAATTAAATTAATTGAAATAACATTAATCAGTCTGACTCTCGCACGCGATTTCAAGTATTTATTTAAAAATGCAAGAATGTTAATGTAATATATAAATAGGTTTTTATATAATCTCAATGATATACTAATAAGTGATAATTATATTTTTACGTGATAATTATATTAGTATCAGGTTATGGCAATACAGCACACTATGTAGTATGAAAATTAAACTTGTAACTATAACAATATTTCATAATTATACTAAATTATCACAAAGGAATAAGTATAAAATATTTATGTTATCGTTGGAGTAATAATGAAGAAAGGATTTTTAAAAAAATATTTTTACCAAGATTCTAACATGTGTAAATTGATTTTATTTGCACATTTTTTATTGCTTTGATGAAATTTGTTAATACTATCTAGAAAAAGGATATTTTTTTCGCGCAGGTTGAGTTCATTTCGTTTGTTTATTGTTCTATCGTAATATCGTTATAAATGGCTTCGCAAATTTGCTTTTTGTATAAATTTTTAAACTTCAAAATTTAGTGTTCATGTGTTCTGTAAACATAGTTTTGAATTGTCTAGGATTTTTTGAATTATTTTTATGTTGTTCTAATAGTTCCATTAAATTCTGGCTCATTTCTCCAATATAAATTAATTTGCAATGTAGACATTTAATTTGATTATGACCAATTGATAGATTGTAAAAAAAATTAAAAAAGTTGTTAATATTATGTCCGATTATTAAACTTTATATATGTATCAAATAATACAATCATTCACGTTAGCATAGCATGAAATTTGAGAACAATTAACACGTTAAACAAAAAAAAAAGACAGAGAAAAAAGTATCTAAAAATTTCGGCTTCTTAGAATCAATAATTGATAAATGCACGCAACATGTTCTTGTCGGAGTCTACTTAATTTCATTGAAAGTTTTATTTAGTATACATGTAGATTTGTTAGAAAATTAAATTGAATACTATATCTCTACCTCGGCAATTATTTATAAATATTTGAAATATTATTGAGTAAGATTTAGTATAAAAGATGTCATTTATCTACAGAAAACAATGGTAGAATGTAATATCTACTAGTTGCATTTTCATA
>NW_020538040.1:171406639-171428017 GCF_003426905.1 Ctenocephalides felis
TTTGGGGAAGGAAGGTCAAGCTTTTCCTAAGATCCAAAGAAAAAAGTGAAAATAATGAGCATCATATTTTCAGATATTTTATAGAGATTATAATAATAAGTAGTAATAGTATTATAGTAAATAATGAAATCAATTTTTTTTTTAAATTTCAAAATTCTCAAAAATCTATTTTTTCAAAGTATTGAAAAAAAATTATAGTTTTTTTTTAAATTTAGTTTTTGGTACGGGAAGTTCCAGGAATTTGCCTTAAAACGCGATGCCATGCCACCACTAATTCAATACATTTTTTTAATCAAATATAATACTGAACACACTAATCGTAGAAATAGAGAAATGCTTAGTTTGTACCAACCCTGCCCAATATTCAATAAAAAAGTAAAAACAATGCAATTTGGCGGTCAAAAAACGATTATTGACATAAGAACATCATATTTTCGATAATTTTATAGAGATTATAATAATAAGTAGTAATAGTATTATAGTAATGAGTAAGTCAAAAAATTTTGAAAAAAATTATAGTTTTTTTTTTAGTTTTAGTTCGGGAAGTTCCAGCAATTTGCCTTAAAACACGATGCCATGCCCCACTAGTTCAATACATTTTTTTTTAATAAAATATCATACTGAACATACTAATCGTAGAAAGTTTGGCGGCTACACCACAATGCTTAGTTTGTACCAACCCTGTCCAATATTCATAGCGTTCATTCAAAATTATTAATATAGTTTATGCATAAATAGAAAAATAACTAGCTGTAAGTGGAATTCTGTCTTAAGGCAATTAGGGCATCGTGCCTTAAGGCAAATTGCTGGAACTGTCCGTACCGCAATTCAAAATTGAGGTGATTAAAATAATCAATAATAATAATCAATAAAGTTGATCAATGATTTGAAACTTTTAATAGAATTCGAACCATATTAAATCCTTCTATCTTAAATCATTTATTCTGAAATATTTTGGAAATTCTGAACTTTTTTCAAAGCAATCGTACTGCTTTAACAAAATTTATACTTATTGTTAAAATCTCTATAAAATATCTGATAATTTGATGTGAATATGTCTAATGTTCATTTTTGACCGCCAATCCCATATCTTCTAATCTAACTAATCAGCACGTTCCTTATCAATACAAATCGAATGTTTTTGAATTATTCAAATCGGTTGATCCGTGTTCCCGAAATTGTCGACAAAAATATGTATCCCGAACATGCATACATACACGCACACACACACACATACAACCATTTTTTCTAAGGTAAGCCAAAATGTTCAGAAGGTTTTGAAACGTAAAGATCTATAAAAAAATTCATTTTCGATTTTTTTGCGATTACTATAATTGCCCTACGGGAAGTTAAAGATTATAATTTTAACACTTTCGGACGTTGAAAGCCAAAAACAAATAATGACGAAACAACATAATGACTGTTAATTAATAACGTACATTCATTACGTAAAAGCTATTTTTAGTTTTCAATCGATAATAATTTCACTTTTCATTTCAACGAATTCTATTTTGTCCATTATTATCAATTACAAAATTATTTAATTACAGAAGATATATGACCTAAGTGTGAAGATAAATGCATTTCCATCCATCTTTTCCCATTCAACAGCGTGTTGCAAATCATCAAAACCTGTATGCGCCACAATACTAGTGTAATGATTTAGTAAATGGTAAAACTTTCTCGCAATTAGTCAGTTTTGTTTATATGTCTGGCAGGAGTTCGATTTTTTTTTACTACATCAGTCGTCATATACATCTTGACTGGAAACTAGTTATAGTGGCCGAAGAGCGAGACAAACTGGTGGACTGGTACCGAGTCGAGCGCTAGTAAGAGCGGCTGGTTTGATTTGTGTTTAGCGAACACAACGCTCGACACCTAGTTAATTAGTAGCCACCTTCTAATATCTTAAGAAAACAATTGTTAGTGTTCCAGAGCACATGTATATCGTAATATGAATAATGGACGTAATATATAACGGTTGCGATACAGCAACTCCTCGAGGTGCGAATTTTAACCGGTGCCCGTTACAATATTGAATGTGGATGAAATTAGTAAAAGTTCACCGCAAGTCGCGAGTAAATAGTAATAGATCGGGCTAAGACGTTTTCACTTTTATTGTGGAATCAACTTGAGATTATTAATATGTATTCATTACATTATTAACTATTTTGTCATATATCGCAGCCTAAAAATGAAATAATAATGAAAATTATTTTATTTTACCTATCGACCCTTGATATGTGCCATCATTCAGCAAATCATATAAGAAATCACAAAGCTCCAAATTAACAATTTTTTTAAATGAAATTTTAATTAACATTAACAACAAAAACAAAACATTATCATAATATTATACTATTACTATAAAATATTATTATATAATATTACATTATTTATTATAATACTCTGTATATAAATTCTTGAGATGGCATAGGATAATGGTGGATTAAGCTCATTATTTATTAAAAAAAATTGATGTTATATTTTTTTTATTTTATTTTTTAATGTTGTCTATTGAAAAAGAGTGTAATTAGTACTGGAAACGTATGGGAATTCTTTATATATTTTTTAATACAATAGTTTTATTTGCAATAAGTCTATGGATGCCAAAACAGGAATATTTAATTATATGTATTTATGTATATTAGGGTGGTTCTTAAAGTGGACATTTTCGAATTTCCTTGCTACCAAGGGCTCAAATGGTTCCAAATTGACAAAACACAATTCTCTTGAAGTTTTAGCTCTTAATATTGTCTTTAAATAGTGTGCAATTCAATCAAAGTTTTGTTTGGAAATATCATACACTAATACTAAATATTAAGAGCTAAAACTTTCAAAGAATTGTTTTTTATAAATTTGGAACCATTTGAGCCCTTGGGAACAAGTAAATTCGAAAATGTCCATATTAGGGACCACCCTAATGTATATGTATAATAATTGATTAATTAGTAATCAAATTCAAATGCTTCAAAAATATTAAATCATCTAAATTTTATGAAACTTTTTAAAATCATTACATCTGTAACAATAATTCCATATAACTTCTAATTATAAAATCTTCTTTAAATAATAATTAACTTGATTGTTTCGTCTCGAGTCTCGGGTATTTATATTATTTTTGAAATAAAACTGCTTCAGAAATTTGTTGTTCTTGAATTTTGTATAATTATAAAATCTTTTTTAAATATTAATTAACTTGATTGTTGATTTCGTCTGGAGTCATAAGTATTTTATACTATTTTTGATATAAATATGGTACTTATATAAAATGGTAAGACTAATTATTATATTAATTATGTCTACACAAAAAATAAATGCAAAATAAGAAATTTAATATCACATTAATGTTGTTTATCTTCATGCACACGTTATATTATTAGTATAAATATAAACTATTTCTAACTTATCTTTTATAACATTTTTATATTACTCATATAGTATTTATTTAAATTTAAAATGTATTCGTTATTTTTATGTGGCATACACATCTTGTAGTTTTAGTGGTTAAAATTATGAGCATCTTTCTGAAGTTACAAGTTCGATACCCCTCGGGCAGCCTGATGTCAAGCAGTAGTAACATCGATTTCAACTTTAGAACATAGATAGCAATATGTTTCCAAGTTTGAAAATAGCCCTTACCGGCATTTCTACATTCAAAATAGTTATCAGGATTTAAACCATTCTAATAATAAATTCATCGAAAAAAGATAGGCCAACCGTTGCGTTGCCATCTATAAAGCCACTTCATTTAGAAGTCATCACAAAAACCTTATAAGACGATGAAGTTCTGATTGATGTTAATAATATATGTATAAATATGGTTATACTCATAATACGATCTTAGACATTTATATTAAAAGCATTTATTTCGATTATAATTTATTTTAGTTCAAGGAGTTATTTAAATGGTCACCTTTGGCCTTGAGTACAAAATTTGGTTGTCTGGTGCTTCTCATGTAAAAATAGTCATTTCTGGCATTGCTGCATTCAATAAAATTTAATGAAAAATTCATGAAAAAAAGATAGGCCTACCGTTGGGTTGCCACCTTGGCCATGCATTATATTGCATTCTTTTGGTTTAAGAAGATATGTGAATGGCCACTTTTGGCATGAGTACATAATTCATTTGTCCGATGCTTCCACTTTAAATGGCCATATGTATTCTATTTCGGTGTCCTAGCCTCCCGTACTATGATTTAATATTTGTCAAAATTATGACAGGCTGCTTTCGGTTTCACAGTGTCAGTGTGTTGGTACCGCTATCTAATCGTGTGGCATTTAGTTTACTGAAGCGTTTCAGTGTTTATATTTGTCGTGTGAATTATTTATTAATGGGCCGTTCATTGCGCGATAAACTCGGTCGGTCGGTTGGTCTTGAGAAAAATTAATTCGTTACAAAATGATCAATATATGGACTACGGGGTAATAAGAAGTACTTGAAGATGACCTTGTAATAATTATACAAAGCCTTATAGTGTTTGATGGACGAAATCATTCCGAGAAGTACTATGGAATAAATGGTATGGGTAATTGAAATAGAAGAAATGCAACAAACATGCTTATTTAAACACTGATACCTTATCTACTTTCTGAGCAGTTATAACTAGCTTTCCGTAGGGTAAGTTATGGTAATCGCAAAAAATCGAAAAGGAAAATTTTTATATATCTTTACCTTTTATCATACCTTAGAAAAAAATAGATATGTGTGTATGTGTGCTCGCGCGTATGTGTGTGTGGATACAAATTTTCATCGACGATTTCGGAAACACGGATCAACCGATTTGAATAATTCAAAAAACATTCGATTCCTACTGATAAGGAGACGTGCTGATTAGTTTTTGGTACAAGCAGATCTAGCCGTTTCGGAGATACGGGACAAAAAGTGCCAAAAATGGTATTACAGTTTTTGAGATAACGGAGCGTCCGATTTAAATAATTCTGAAAAGATTTTATTTGTATTGACGAAATGAACAACTGGTAAAATTTTTGTAAAGGCAGATGTAGCGTGTCCGGAGATCCAATAAAAAAGTAAAATATAATGCCATTTTGCGGTCAAAAATGAACATTAGACATATGTACATCGTCAGATATCAGATATTTTACGAAGATTATAATAAGTACAAATTTTGTGTACATTTATATAGATTCCGTACCAATGTTTAATACTTTGATATTTCGACTTCAAATCAGCTATGCAGCGCGATTGCCTAAAAAAATGTTCAAAATAAAAAAAACAAATACAAAAAAAAAACAAAATATTGAAAAAGAATAAAAAATTTCAAAGAAACTCAATTTTTTTTTCAAAAATTTCAACATTTTTCAAAAATTTTTTTTTCAAAGTTTTGTACTAGGTTTATAATATTACCTATCTATAACTAACTTAGACTATAAATCATATACATATTTTAATACTTGCAATAAACTTTAATTCAATACAACGAACATCAATAAATTTTTGGTAGTACATACTTAGAATGTCTAAATCGAATGCCAATCCAGTGATTGGACGTCCGGGTATGATATCTTACATTTGTCAGGAAAATAATGACGCTTATCAAAATTTATATAGTCTGCATGCTCAATTACATTCAGCAAATTATTTGATGTTTTTATTTTATTTAATATCTTATATTTATTGCAGGTCAAGGTTACGCGTTTGGAGAAGGATCATACATATGTAAGTGATAATTTTAATTATATTTAATTATTTTTACTGGCATGATCATTTACAAATGTTACACAAAATACTTGAAAGCTGAAAAATGCAAGCGCGTGATGCCCATGTGGGGTATTCGATTTTGATTACGGTTTTTGCATATCTGAAAATAAATAGATGACTAACCTGTTGCGTTACGATTATGTAACATATATATTTACCGATTTCCTAGAAAAATACATTTTTGGCAATATTCTTGCGACCACATTGCGGACCAAATGTAGGAGCCAATTTGCGGATGAAATAGAAATGTATGGTAATGTTGCGGGTCTATATTCATATGAGTTGGTAGTAACGAACTGTCTAAAAAATATGTATTTGCTGTGCGATCGGGCGTTTTACACATAAAACCTAACCTACAAAACATCAAATAACAATTTTATCATTGCATCTTACTGATGTGTCATGTCTAGCAGATACATAGTTTTTGGCCAGCTCATGACTACGAATTCATACGAAGATCGACCCATAGCATAGCGTTACCATAACAGTTCTATTTTATAGGAGAATTAGCCCCTTCGTTAACTTTTTACATTATTTACTGACTGAGTACTTTACCGACTTAAAACCATGGATGTCTTGAAGGACTATTCAGAAATCTTTTTTTTTCTTCTGGAATTATCACAACAATTCCTTCAAGAAATAATAAGCAAATATGTTGAAGTGACAAGGGTTTTGTATCTATCCCTAGTGTTGCCTTCCCGAATTTCTGGTCAAATAGTATTATAACTCAAAAAATTCATCAATAAATTTATTCTAATCTACGAAGAATTTATACAATTTTGAAGGGTTAGTAGAACAATATTGAACAGTTTTTATCGTAACACGTATTAATGCGCCATCACAAAAACCAACCGGTTATACATCGAGTTCCTTATTAATGAAACCGGTTTTCAATTCTTCTGTGTTTATCAATGTCAATATATTTTTATAATTTTAATAGTAACCTTAAATGTTACAACTGTAATTATTTGGGCCACAACTCAATGAAGATTTTGGTAGAATAGTTTAAGACCTTGCGGGGGTAAAACACTCGAATCTTATTTAACACGTTAACTGCCGTGTCACCCGTATTCGGGTGACAGCAAAAGTTCTCATCAGGCCACGTCACCCGTATTCGGGTGACAGCAAGAGTTCTCATCAGGCCACGTCGGGTGACTCCTACCAAAGAATTTCCGAACATATTTAGATAAATATATTACAGGAGATAATAATACTGTTGAATTTTTTTAAAAATCGTTTATAAACAAAATTATTTACAGTGCAAAATATTGAAGCATTCACTGCAAAGTTGCGGTTGACCAGGGCAGCTTGGACAAAAAGTAGTGGGTTTTCTGAGATTTGCTCATGCCTTTGATCGTTCCAGTTCTTCTCTTTTATTTGCGTAACACCGCTTGCATGCGCGTCTAAGGCTTTTCCCCAAATTATTTCTGCGAGCGGCGATGCAATGCGTATTTCGTCGAACAGAAGGCAGTGTTAAATCTTCACACAGTCCTAGTAACTTTGCAGCAATCAGTTCCCTGAATCGTCTAATATTTACAGTTTTCTTTGTAGCAATTTTGTAAACGACCAAAGCGTTTACAATTGACGTCCCCAGTAGAAGTTCAACGTTCAACGCAGAGCACGCATCTTACAGTGTCACGGGTGGCCTGACGGGGATTTTCTTGTAAACACGCGTGGCAGTCAACGTGTTAAGAGGTACTCGGATCGCGTCCTTGTATAAAAAAAATTGAATGGATGATACACTTGAAAATTGTGTCAATAGTGAAAAATGAGATACTAAAATATTAATAGAATTTTATAAAAAAAAAATAATAACAATATTTTGAAAAATCATGGAACAGAATACGATGGAAAAAGTTAGTATTTGCTATACAAATGAAAAATGTTGTAAGTGGTTAAATGCCATAGCAAAAGTCTTAGGGTGCCCAAAAAAATAATAAAAAAAATCGTAAAGGAGGTGTTAATAATTTCATAATTTTTTAATCTGATTTTTGTCGGTTTTATGTGAACAAATTCAATTTTTTTTGTATATGATAAATAATATTATAACATATATCAATGAATATTCCATACTAGTTCTTGCTTCACACATTCATAGGCTAAATCAATATTACGTTCATTTTGAAACAACAGAATCGTTCTTTTGATTTATTTGGCTTACTACGTTTTGGAAACATCAAAACATGTGAAAGTGGTATAAATGAAATAAATTCAAATTTTTCAAGTTTAAGGTTACAAATGTTATTCTATATATTACGCAACTGCATAGAAATCGATATCGCTCATTATTCCAATCAGATCTTTTATGTAACTAATTATATATACATACATTGTTCGATAAAAATTATCAAGTTAATAATCAAAATATAAATGATTGAATAAGGAGAATAAATATATATATATATATATATATATATATATATATATATATATATATATGTGTGTATGTATATGTATGCTATGTATATGTATATTATATATATATAAATGTGTATGTATATGTATGCTTATGGTGTTTGCACTTTCGGGCAATAAATCAAATGGCTATTTTTCTTACAATCAACGACTCAATTTTTGTTTTCCTTAAACATATAATTGATCAACAACAAATCGTATAAAGATTTTATTGATATTGCAATTGAACAGTTGCCAAATGGAACACATGGAAACATTTGAATGAAATATTTTTTCCGCATAATTATTGCTTTTGGACTATTAGTATGATGATTGGCTCTGGTATAATAAATACAAACTACCATCCTCAATAAATAGATGAATATTTCGGATATATCAATTATAATTGTATATAAATACCTATGTACAATTTTTAAAGTTTACATCATTAGGCTCTTGATTATTTATTTGGTTTTTGTTGTTCTTTTTAATAAAAAAAAAGTAGTTATGGTTTTTGTTGGTCATTGGTCACCATGTAAAGAAACTTAACTATTGCACCACGGTTATGGGTTCAAAGTATGTACTTATAAATGAAATAGAGGTTGAAACAAAAATCTACCTCTAGTAATTACATTTTCGTCACAGTATTGAGTACACAGTATATTATTTTGATAGCAGCACATATTTACCTAATTTATTAATATAATCAACGATAGTGTTTTGTGCACGATCCGTTACGGAAGCAAATGTCATGAGGTCATTTTCATCTATTACGCGTGTTCATATTCATATTCACTAACATCAATCAATGAAGAATTATGTGGATAAATTATAAAATTGTGTCAGTAAACCGTAGTATAAAAAATTTAATATTATTATTTTACATCAAAACGTATCAATTGTAAATCATAGATTCTCAAACTTTTTTGTGCAGTAGACTCCTCTTGGGCTTTGTCACGGAACCCTATTTATCCGACGTCGCATTTTTAACTTCGCGTAGGGTAAATTATTGTAATCGTCCAAAAATCGAAACTGAAAATTTTTAAATTTCTTCACGTTTCAGAAGTTTCTGAACATTTTGGCATAAGACTACTAGATTTTTTCATTTTATTGGCCAGATTCTTTATAGGAGATAAAGCATAAAAATAAGAATTTCCAATAAATGGACTCACACTCAAATTCATTTCAATTTGCCCTGAAATTTTACAATTCCGTACAAGCCATTGTAAGTTTCCTAATAACATGTATATATGGGGTGTAAAATTTTATGAATACCAAGTAATTAAACTAAGTTATAAAATACTTCACCGATACTTTTCGTTTAGGGAAGAGTATTCACATTATTCAGTGTCAACTCTGAAGAAGAGACTGAACGCCTGGAAAAGCAATCGGTGTATTTTTAGATTATTTATTATACCACATTTGATATACTTCACCGAGAAAACTTATTACTATTTAACATTGAAATATTAATTAGCCTCAATAGCTTATAACTGTCATAGAGATAATTGACTCTGGAACATACATGTGTATGTATTAAATGATGGTTTGGTGCATTTGGAAATGATTTCAATTTTTATCGAATTAGTCAAATTTCAAATAGATATTTTATATATTTTCCCCATTTTTTTAAACAGGCGCCATTTGGTACAGCTTCCAACGTAATAAAAATTGATTACAAATTAATTAATGTCGACCATTAATATAGTAATTTGAATTTATTGGTGATCGATTTCATAGACTAAATATTTAGATAATGCCCAATCTGCCAGGTTATTTTCTGCAATAAGGTTAAACGATAATGGCCCAAACATTTCGCGAAAGATCAATGTTTATATTACACTTTAGTTAATGTATTGCTCGACTTTGTATGTAAGTTTGGCTAAAAATACTTCCAACATTAAAAGCGGAATTAGAAACTAAAAATACGCGCTTAACTGCTGTGATTGATTCTGACGCCACTTTATCCTGCACATCTGCTTTTTAATCCTTTTAATACGAGATTTTATGGAAAGAGTTAAATTTAGCACACGTTATCGATGTGTATCCTTCAGGCTTTATTTATATGCTAAAAAAATCTGCTTTATTCCTCATTTTTAATATATGGGCCTTCGTGGTGGATTAGTTAGCTTACACGTTTTCAATCAGGCGGGTTTGATCCCCATCACGGACAACCCTGATATCAAGCAGTAGCGAATACAATTTTCATTTGGAAATATAGATTTTTAATATGTTTCTAGTAAATAAAGTAATCGAATATGGATGGATCAACCATTGGGTTTGCCATATAAAAATACGACGTAAGAAGTTTCAGCCCCACAGCTTATAGGACGTACGAATCTGATATTTTTTTTTGTCAATCATAACTTTATTGAAGTTTTATAATACAAAATATTTGATGTTTATAAAAAATAAAATATAATTTATAAAAAAATATAATGAAATTTTTTTTTGTGGTCGTCAGCTTTTACAAACGGTATCTGGATTTTTTAAACTTTAATGGAACACTGTTTATTACACAGGCCAACAAAAAAAAGTTTTTTTTTTGGTGCCTCAAATGTTAGAGCTGATTCTTATAGTATTTTTTGCGCTGATTTCAAATCTGCAAACCATTTTTTTGTATCAGCTCTAGTTTTTGAGATACAAAGAAGTTGCCGAAACCAGGTCCATTCGAGGTCGTCACGGAAAAGAACTTTTCACAGTGTCAACTATGAAACTACTAAGACCGAATGGGTCTTGTAAGTTTGTATGTACGAGTAGTCATATCTCATTAAAATAACATTCGGAATTGTATTACTCTTTTGTACTTTCGTTCCTTATATTAGGTGCGCAACTAAGTTCTCGCTGTTTGTCAGTATATGGCTCTATCAGTAAGGGTTGGTCGATTTTGACAAATCCAAAACGTCTTGAAGCAAGCTTAGAGTAAGTAAACAAACTGCTGCGACACATAATTGATTTCGTTTTTGCATTATATACTTCTGGTTAAGTGAATGTGTCCAATTTTATGCCAAACAATCGTTATTTGCGAGGAGTGTTGATTTTCGTCTTCCATTCAAAAAAAAAAACGGGAACTCAAGTGCATCGAGACCTACGGAAATGTTGCTCTGAGCGAAACAACATGCCGTGAAGGGTTTTGTCGCTTCAAAAATGGTGATTTTGATGTTGACGACCACCCTCGTGAAAGAAGGCCAAAACCTTCAAAAACGCTAAATTGAAGGCCTTGTTCGAAGAGGATTCGTGCCAATCTCAAGAAGATCTTGCTTTAGAATTAGGAGTTACCCATCAAATCATTTCCAAGCTATAGCATGCGTCGGGGATGATTTAGAAGCAAGAAACGTCGGTTTCTTGTGAGTTGAAGCCAAGAGACGTCGAGCGTCATTTTTTCGCCTGTAAACAACTGCTCCAGCGGCGAGAAAAGAAGAGGTTCTTCATTACATCGTGACAGATGATAAAAAATGAATACATTACAGCAATCCAAAGACGAGAAAATCTCGGTTTGGCCGAATATTCACTGCGAAGGTTATGCTCTACATATGGTGGGACCAGGTCGGTGTTATTTGTTATGAGCTGTTGAAACCGAGTGAAACCATCACTGGAGAACTGTATCGAACTCAATTGATGCATTTTTTTATAATAAAGTTACATTTTCCTCGAAAAAACAGCGAGAACTTAGTTGCGCACCTAATATCGTAAAATATATCATATATATCGTATCTTGAAAACTAAAGCTCATAGAAAAAAACCAATGTCATTTTTGAAATCAGCGCCCCAAATATACTTAAAAACAGCATTAAAATCGTTTGCACCATTTTCTTTGTTGACCTGTGTTATTTTTATATGTATAATTATTTCCCTGTTAAAAATTTAATTCTATCGAAATCGATTACAGCTATTAACAATTTAAGATAGAGTATTATAATATATAAATGACTAGGTGTATTTTTTACCTATAATTGCATACATAATTTAGAAATAATTCTTTAAGATATTTTCCGGAAATTTGTGAACATCAGCTTTTACATACTTAAATAGTATTTGAAAAACTCTAATACAACTGTTCTCTGTTTATAATTTTTGCAAGTGTAATTAGTAGTAATAGCAGTAAAGTGCAATTAATAATTTAGATTTACTAATTTCATAGAATTTCATATAATTGAAGTTTATAACAGCAATTAACGGTTTAAGATAGTGTGAATATAAATAAATGACTGGGTGTATTTCTTTTGTACTTGAAAATGTATATGTAATTTTTAAAAATTATTGGAAATATTTCAATTTTATATTTTTAATAATTTCTGGTACTACATCTCAGTCGTCTTTATGGTGAAATAGGGCACAAAATAACTTCAAAATTTTTCTGCTATTATTTTCAAATTATTGTCTGACAAATCAGTTTCTCCTCATCTGCCTAAACAATATGTATGAAATTTTGACATTGAAGCAGTTTTTGGGAATTTATAATCTTGCAATTTGCAATTTGCAATTTTGATATTGAGTATATATTTGCTATAATAACTTAGTGAATAAACAGTATGAATATAAAAATTCAGTCAATAGATACATTCTTTTAAGAAGCATTCTAAAATGAAGAAGTTTCACTCGCACTGCTATGTATTTTTTTATTAATTTAAAATATTGCATATATATAACATAGTCCATCAACACTTATAAGAATATGTTTGAAAATATTTTAAAAATAAATCTAAATAATGATATTTCCCTATAATAATTAATCATATTCTTGTTCTATATTGACGATTTTTGATTTCCAAATCCATCGACGTATGACAAAAATTATTAACGATCACCTTGTGCTCAAATTATCATAGAAAAAATATTGACTGTTTTAATTGTATTATTTAGATTGATTATGAATCTTAGAATAATTAACTTCTCGTAGGGCAAGTTATAGTAATCGCAAAAAATCGAAAATGAAAGTTTTTTCTATACCTTTACGTTTTAGAGGTTTCTGAACATTTTGGTATACCCTATAATTAGAAAAAATCTATGTTTTTGTGTGTGTAAGTGTGTGTGCATGCGGATACAAATTTTCGTCGACAATTTCAATAACACAGATCAACCAATTTTAATAATTAAAAAAAGATTCGATTCATATTATTTACTTACATTTTTTTTTACTTTCAATATTTACATATATTTATGCTCAAATATTAATTCTAAAACTACCCTGTTTGAGAAGCCTAAAATTATGTAACTCGGTCTGTTTAAATTTCTACAAGATAATATTTTGTCGGTCAACAATTTGTATTTATGTTTTCTCTCATAACGCCCTCCATATAATTCTTTTATTGTCGTTATTTAAGACCCAGGACGTAATAAGAAGCTTTCTCTTGCAAATGTTAGTTTATGGTTGTCGTTGTCGGAGGATTCGACACTTTTTTTGAGGGTTTTATAAGGAGTCGTAGGTAGGTCCTTTTCTACCTGGAGGAAGGGATAGACGGACACGGAATTAATCTTCGTGAAGTATTCATTTGAATTGCTTTCCAACTACTTTGGAACGTTGGGATTTTTTTTTTGTTGATTGCATTAAGAATTTAAAGTGGTAACTTCTTGGCTGTAATCTTAGTTTGTTTATACCAAAATATAATAGAAATAAACATGTAATATGGTAACATGTTTTTATGTTAAAAATGTAAAAATAACACTGGTTTAGATTTTTCGAATATCTTGTTGGTTAGCACTTAGCGTGCCCATCATAGTATACGCCGATATGTGCTCGACAAAATAATAAAATTAAATTAGTAATTAACATCGTATTTTTTATTTTTTTTATTATTTACTGCCAATATAAAATTTGCTCCGATCAGTTAAGCTTATGCTATTTATCTTCAATATTTTACACTTCAGTTACATAATGTTTTATTTGTTTTTCATAACCGTTGTTTTACACTAATTTGTTTGCATGTCGAATTTGAAATTACTTCTTTGTGAAAATCATTAACAAGTATTATTGTTCATCACATTGCAGTTTTATTTTCCTTCCAAACATATCTTTATGGCAGCGTGTTTTCTTGGTAATGGCATTAGAATGTTTCTAACGTTTATTCATTGATAAGAAATGGAAAGAAGTTACAAAATTTGCAAAAAAATATAAACAATTTAGTAAGCCATATTTCTAGTTTGAAGAAAAAAATTAAGATTCATGGTTCATTAAGGATAAGGAAATGCAAATAAATGGAATTCGAATACTAATAATTAAACTTGGTTTAAAAAATATTCAATAATATTTATTAAAATGATATTCCCATAAATTATAATAGTGTATTTAAGTTTTTAAGAGATATCTTATTTCTACACATTAGTCACCAAAATTACTAAATGCTTTGCCAGGCAGATTGTAACTATTTGGAAATAAAACTAGTGGTGCATGTCATCGTGCCTTAAGTTGTTTTCTTGTTACTTTTTACTCCGTATCTTCGAAACCACTGGGCCTTTGGCAAAAAATAATCAGCATGTCTCCCCATCAATATGCATCGAATGTTTTTTGAATCATTCAAATCGGATGATCCGTGCTCTCAAAATCGTGGACGAAAAATTGTATCCAAACATACACACAAACATACTACATACACACGCATGCACATAGACACATACATTAATTTTTTTAAGGTATGCTTAAATGTTCAAGAAGGTTTTGAAACGTAAAGATATGCAAAAATCTTAATTTTCGATTTGTTTGCGATTATTATAACTTACCCTATGGAAAGTTAAAAACTAAAATAAGATGTAACACTACTGTAAATTTTTATTTAAATTTAATACTCGTCAATAACAAAGTCAATATTTTTAAAATTCACTACATAATGCTTTGTTTTAGCTATAAGTTATACACAATAAATTATTTTTAGATCCAAAATTTTGCATCAGAGCGCCTCACATTCTGTGTATCTCGTCAAAATGGCTGTGGTGTCGTTAATTTTGAATAATTTTCAATTTTTTATCGAAAAATTTCGCTAAATAATTTCCTCTGATATTATAATTCTATTACATTTGCTTTCATTTAAAAACAATGACAAAAAAACACGTTTTTTAGGCTTTTACAAGAGTCCTTTGATACTTTTATCCCTTGATATTTTCATTTACTCGAATGAATTCTGCGTTTCAAAATTTCTTACGTTAGTCGTTGATACTATTATACATAAATCAACACTTCAATAATAAATATAGGACTTAATATACACATATTATATATATATATATATATATGTGTGTGTGTGTGTGTGTCTGTTTGTGTGTGTGTGCGTGTGTATGTTTATTTCTAAGTGGGTACAAAAGTTAGGGATTCAGTGTTTATTTCTCATATACAAAGTATAGTATCGGATTCGAGTGTGGGATGAAATTTACAATTGTATATATGTATTTTCCACGTTGCATATTTTAAATACTTCAATTAATATGACTTTGTGAGCGATGATGCGATGCCAGACGAAGTCACGAAATAAATGGACACATCTGTGTGTCTATTTCTATTGTTTGGTAATGTCATTCATGAAATGCGAATCACGTCCCATAGACACTTCTTGTGTGTAATAATATTTCAATAAATTGCATTGGAAGTACACAAATATACGCATTATATGGGCATCTGCTTGAATATATAGAGATACTTCGCAAAGACTTTTCAAAGACTCCGTTGGGATTGCTCTAAATGACTATAATAATTAAACTTTATTGGAAGACCAGCCAATTTAGCTTTTTTGTTAGCAATTATTAGTTTTGATTTTATTTATTTTTTTTTTTTTTGAACAAATAACCTTAATAATTTATTATTTTTAATTGGTTACATAAACAAGTACAATGGCCAACATTTAAAATTATTTATTCATTATTTTTTACGTTACATGGATATTGTCTCTTCTTCATTTTTTTTAATAAAACACTCACGAAAAATCAAATTTTTTCACTATAAATAATTCACTTAGAAATTTGATTGAAAATACCTCGAGATTTAGGTACATGTTTTTTTACTACCGGGAGTGCATAGAACGACTGTGTTCCTTTAGGGGAAAGTCCCGTAACGCCGGACGGCACCAAACACCGGACACTCTATTTAACACGTATTATTTAAGCGAGCATAAAGTTTTGATATATGTAACTCCCATATATCCAAAATTTTTCTTGGGCAAACAATTGTTATCTATTTTCATGCAAATCAAATGGTACTAACGTTTGAAGACTGTGTCACATATAAATTTCCAAAACCTTTTTTATTTTACTTTTTTTTAATTCACAACAATTGTTTCTGATATAGATTGAAAGGCAATCCAAACACTTCGTTAGGTCTAATATAGAATATATGTCAAAAAAAAAGATTAATATAAAAATACAAAAAATGTAAAAATTGAAAATCTTATTATCCATATGTTTTTCTTGAAATAATTATCGGTATTTATTTTATACATTATATAACAGAATTATTTTATCAATTAATTCGAGTACTAGAATATCTAAATTAATAATAGAGTCGACCAATTTTGTACCAGATATTGTATTCATTTTTTTTTACTTTAAAATAGTAGAGATAGTGTCAGATACGAGTTTTGATAATTATTAATTCTTATTGATAAAATATTAATTCAATAACAAAGTTTCTCTATCAATTACATGAAACGCAGTAATGCATATTTAAATAATCTATCTATCACTTATCGTATATTTATTTAGTATTGATTTTATAGACGTACTGACCTCGGCTATTGATGAAATGAAGTTGTTTGAGCTCGGTTAGATGAATTAATTAACTTTCGTTTTATTTCGATTTTCTCATCCAGTATTAGCATCATGTTTTTCTTTCAGTAAGTGATTCTATGTTTGTTTTTACTCTATAATCTCTGGTAGTGAGAAGTAAAGTATTTATGTATGTTCTTTCAAATCTGTTCCTAATCAGGTTAACAACTTGTTCACCATGCGTACGAACGGAATGGTTACTATTTTTTAAGAAGTAAGAACGCACTTCTTTCTGCTTTTTCTAACGAGATTAGTTACTTGCGAATGGATATTACACATTGGTAATGGATAGAATAAGTTTAATCTTTGTCTTAAAATATACTGACAGTCTAGTTCTTTATAGATTTACAAAAACATCAACAACTTTTGTATTTTGCTAACCATATCCTAGCGCAACAACTAATTACCTAAATATTATTATATTGGAAATATTTAAAGTAGCTATTGCAGATTCTTTTATAACACATTTTTAACTTGCCGTCGAGTAATATGCAATAATCGTAAAAAACCCTAAAAATTTTTTTTACATATATTTAGGTTTCAAACGTTTCTGAACATTTTGACATACCTTAGAAATAAGGGATGTATGTATGCGCGTGTGTGTGCCTGGAGTATGTATGTGCGGATACAAATTTTTGTCGATGTTTTTCATAACCCGGATTAACCGATTTGGATGATTTGAAAAAAATATTCGATTCCTAGTGATGGAGAGATGTTGACTTTCGAATATTCAGGGACTTTTTGCCCAAAAATGTTAATTCAGTTCTTGAGAGAATGGAGCGTCCAATTTAAATAATTCAAAAATATTTTATTTATATTGAAGTGAGGAACTGTTTAAATTTTGGAGAATATAATATATTCTTATAATTTAGTAATTATAACTTATAGTTATAATTTTTAAGAGAACTATTTTTTTTAATTTATGTTATGTCCGATTATTAGACTTTGTTAACATATAATTTGAGAACAATTAACACGTTGAACCAAAAAACAGAGAAAAAAGTATCTGAAAACTTGAATTGTCGTTGATTGCTAATACATTTATAACTTGAATAATTTAAAATTATATTTAAACCGCAATGGCGTTTGTCGGATATTTTCATATATTATCATAATTGATTTCAATTAATTTTAAAATTATATTTAAACCGCAACGGTATTCAGCACATTTTTCTCATACATCATACAATTCCTCTTGATATTCATAATGAATTAATAAAAGTGGATCACGAACCCATACAGAGTCAAATAAATATATTTTAATATTGGCTGCTTTTATTTTGAATGTATCTTATATTTATTTATAATTAGATTTTGGTAGTAGTAACGGAATAAAAATAACAGTATGGTTTTTAATTGTAAATCATTCATTTTATATGTTGGCAAGAAAGAATTGACGGTTTTACAAATTTTAAATTAACTAATTATTAGTAAAAATAATTATTAAAGTATTTTTTTGAAGTACTACATTTTTTTTAGATGTAATGTAAGTAATTTACAACATTTATGTTTTTTTTTTTTTTTCACGATTATTTTATAGGTAGGCCCTATCACATGTTCAGCGAGTTAAATTAGATAACAGTACGAGTTTTTGATAAGAATACTAAATGTACATTTAAGAAATAAATATAAAACGTTTTATTATTTGGTTATGATAATACTATTCGTATTTTAGTTTAACACGTTATCGCCACGATAATATCAGAAAAAAAATCACTGGGTCATTGTAACTTTATTAAATAAATTAGTAAAAAATGTATCAAGGAAACTTAATGGATAAAAAAAATAGGCCGAAATTCCTGAGAAAAACATTTTTTTTGTCACACATATATGACTAATATGACTCTATATTAAAACTTTTTTTTCTTTTACCATGTAGAATATCTTAGCGTCAGTCACATATGCCTGACATGTCGATAATAAATGTTGTATTAAATATATATTTTATATATGATATTGAAAAAAATGTTCGACTCACAGCAACATGCTGGTTTTTCATGAGAATAAATTTGAAAACAAAACGCTCCCAGATGAAAGTGAATTAAATTAATTGAAATAACATTAATCAGTCTGACTCTCGCACGCGATTTCAAGTATTATTTAAAAATGCAAGAATGTTAATGTAATATATAAATAGGTTTTTATATAATCTCAATGATATACTAATAAGTGATAATTATATTTTGCGTGATAATTATATTAGAATCAGGTTATGGCAATACACTATATTATGTAGTATAAAAATTAAACTAGTTATTATATCAATATTTCACAATTATACTAACATTAAATTTCACAAAGGAATAAGTATGAAATATTTGTGTTATCTGTAAACTAGTTAAAGTAATAATGAAGAAAGTATTTTTGAAAAATATTTTTACCAAGATTCTAACATGTGTGGAACTAATTGTGATTTTTTTTGCACATTTTTTATTGCTATGAAGAAATTTTGAAATACTATTTAGATAAAGATATACTATCGTTATAAATGGTTAAAGAAGATTCTTCTCGAATTTGCTTTTTGTATAAATTTCCCTTCCAAAAGTAGTGATCATGTGTTCTGTAAACATAGTTTAAATTGTCTAGGATTTTTTGAATTATTTTTATGTTGTTCTAATAGTTTCATTAAATTCTGGCCCGTTTCTCCAATATAAATTAAGTTGCAATTTAGGCAATTAATTTGATAAATTAATTAATAGTTTGTAAAATAAATTAAAAAAACATGTTAATGTTATGTCCGATTATTAAACTTTATATATGTATCAAATAATATTCATTCACGTTAGCGTAGCAAAATTTGAGAACAATTAACACGTTGAACCAAAAAAATAGAGAAAAAAGTATCTAAAAATTTCGGCTTCTTAGAATCAATAATTGATAAATGCACGCAACATGTTCTTGACGAAGTCTACTTAATTTCATTGAAAGTTTTTTTTGTATACATGTATACATTGGTATGAACTGTTAAAAAACTAAATCGAGTATTATATGATACTTTGGCAATAATTGATAAATAATTAAAATATTTTTAAATAAAATTCAGGATAAAAGATGTCAATGAGCTACAAAAAAAACAATGGTAAAATGTGAGATCTACCAGTGCATTTTCATAACAAACCTTTTATTTTTGCTTATAAATTGTTAAATTGAGTATCATAACTCTACTTCGGCAATAATTTTTAAAAATTCAGAATATAGAGTAAAATTCAGTGTAAAAGATGTGAATGATCTATAAAAACAATGGTAAAATGTAAGATCTAGTATTTGCATTTTTAACAAACCTCTTATTTTTGCTTATAAAGATTAAATTGAGTATCATATCTCTACTTCGGAATTAATTTATAAATATTTAATTTTTTTAAATAAAATTTATCAAAAAAGGATCTCATGATCTACCAAAAAACAATGGTAAAAATGTAAGATCTACCAGTTGCATTTTCATAACAAACTTCATATTTTTTGCTTATAAATATTAAATAGAGTATCATAACTCTACCTCAGCAATAATATGAACAATTAAAATATTGTAGAGTAAAAGCAAGTATAATTCAGTAAAATGTAAGATTTACTGGTTGCATTTTCATAACAAACCTCTTATTTTGCTTATAAATGTTAAATTGAGTATCATATCTCTACCTCGGCAATAATTTATGAATAATTAAAATATTATAGAGTAAAATTCAGTATAATTCAGTAAAATGCAAGATCTACCGGTTGTGGTTTTAAAATAAACCTTTTATTTTTTGCTTATAAATATTAATTGAGTATCATATCTCTAAAACAGCAATAATTATGAACAATTAAAATATTATAGAGTCAATTTCAGTTAATTCAGTAAAAAGTAAGATGTACCGGTTGTTTCATAACAAACCTTTTATTTTTTGCTTAAATATTTTAAATTCATTATCATATCTCTACCTCGGCAATAATATAATATTTAGAATATTATTGTTGAGATCTCATTGATCTACCAAAAAAACAATGGTAAAATGTAAGATCTACTAGTTGCATTTTCATAACAAATCTCTTGTTTTTGCTTATAACTTGTTAAATTATTAAATTAAGTATCATATCTCTATCTCGGCTTAAATATAATAATTTATAAATTTAAAATATTTTTCAGTATAAAAGATGTCAATGATCTACAAAAAAACAATGGTAAAATGTAAGATCTACTAGTTGCATTTCCATAACAAACCTCTAATTTCCTTGTGATTTAGAAACAAACTTCAATCAATCACCTAACAATCGAAATACAACACAGTAACAATTTGTATTCGTGTTTAATATCCGAAACAACTGCAAACAAATCACATATTCTCTATAAACACAACATCATTTCATCATTTGTAACTTTAAATCCAATTTTATCACACAAAACTCACAAAAATCTAAGCACGGGATTATTGAGATTTTTTTCTAAATGAGGATTACATAGCATTTGGAAATAAGAAACGCGGTTTTTTGGCATGAATCGTTTACAATCTGATTATAAACAATGTCATATTTTAAAA
>NW_020538040.1:171429017-171451497 GCF_003426905.1 Ctenocephalides felis
TTGATATACTTCACCGAGAAAACTTATTACTATTTAACATTGAAATATTAATTAGCCTCAATAGCTTATAACTGTCATAGAGATAATTGACTCTGGAACATACATGTGTATGTATTAAATGATGTTTTGGTGCATTTGGAAATGATTTCAATTTTTATCGAATTAGTCAAATTTCAAATAGATATTTTATATATTTTCCCCATTTTTTTAAACAGGCGCCATTTGGTACAGCTTCCAACGTAATAAAATTGATTACAAATTAATTAATGTCGACCATTAATATAGTAATTTGAATTTATTGGTGATCGATTTCATAGACTAAATATTTAGATAATGCCCAATCTGCCAGGTTATTTTCTGCAATAAGGTTAAACGATAATGGCCCAAACATTTCGCGAAAGATCAATGTTTATATTACACTTTAGTTAATGTATTGCTCGACTTTGTATGTAAGTTTGGCTAAAAATACTTCCAACATTAAAAGCGGAATTAGAAACTAAAAATACGCGCTTAACTGCTGTGATTGATTCTGACGCCACTTTATCCTGCACATCTGCTTTTTAATCCTTTTAATACGAGATTTTATGGAAAGAGTTAAATTTAGCACACGTTATCGATGTGTATCCTTCAGGCTTTATTTATATGCTAAAAAAATCTGCTTTATTCCTCATTTTTAATATATGGGCCTTCGTGGTGGATTAGTTAGCTTACACGTTTTCAATCAGGCGGGTTTGATCCCCATCACGGACAACCCTGATATCAAGCAGTAGCGAATACAATTTTCATTTGGAAATATAGATTTTTAATATGTTTCTAGTAATAAAGTAATCGAATATGGATGGATCACCATTGGTTTGCCATATAAAATACGACGTAAGAAGTTTCAGCCCCACAGCTTATAGGACGTACGAATCTGATATTTTTTTTTGTCAATCATAACTTTATTGAAGTTTTATAATACAAATATTTGATGTTTATAAAAATAAAATATAATTTATAAAAAAATATAATGAAATTTTTTTTGTGGTCGTCAGCTTTTACAAACGGTATCTGGATTTTTAAACTTTAATGGAACACTGTTTATTACACAGGCCAACAAAAAAAAGTTTTTTTTTTGGTGCCTCAAATGTTAGAGCTGATTCTTATAGTATTTTTTGCGCTGATTTCAAATCTGCAAACCATTTTTTGTATCAGCTCTAGTTTTTGAGATACAAAGAAGTTGCCGAAACCAGGTCCATTCGAGGTCGTCACGGAAAAGAACTTTTCACAGTGTCAACTATGAAACTATAACTAAGACCGAATGGGTCTTGTAAGTTTGTATGTACGAGTAGTCATATCTCATTAAAATAACATTCGGAATTGTATTACTCTTTTGTACTTTCGTTCCTTATATTAGGTGCGCAACTAAGTTCTCGCTGTTTGTCAGTATATGGCTCTATCAGTAAGGGTTGGTCGATTTTGACAAATCCAAAACGTCTTGAAGCAAGCTTAGAGTAAGTAAACAAACTGCTGCGACACATAATTGATTTCGTTTTTGCATTATATACTTCTGGTTAAGTGAATATGTCCAATTTTATGCCAAACAATCGTTATTTGCGAGGAGTGTTGATTTTCGTCTTCCATTCAAAAAAAAAACGGGAACTCAAGTGCATCGAGACCTACGGAAATGTTGCTCTGAGCGAAACAACATGCCGTGAAGGGTTTTGTCGCTTCAAAAATGGTGATTTTGATGTTGACGACCACCCTCGTGAAAGAAGGCCAAAACCTTCAAAAACGCTAAATTGAAGGCCTTGTTCGAAGAGGATTCGTGCCAATCTCAAGAAGATCTTGCTTTAGAATTAGGAGTTACCCATCAAATCATTTCCAAGCTATAGCATGCGTCGGGGATGATTTAGAAGCAAGAAACGTCGGTTTCTTGTGAGTTGAAGCCAAGAGACGTCGAGCGTCATTTTTTCGCCTGTAAACAACTGCTCCAGCGGCGAGAAAAGAAGAGGTTCTTCATTACATCGTGACAGATGATAAAAATGAATACATTACAGCAATCCAAAGACGAGAAAATCTCGGTTTGGCCGAATATTCACTGCGAAGGTTATGCTCTACATATGGTGGGACCAGGTCGGTGTTATTTGTTATGAGCTGTTGAAACCGAGTGAAACCATCACTGGAGAACTGTATCGAACTCAATTGATGCATTTTTTTATAATAAAGTTACATTTTCCTCGAAAAAACAGCGAGAACTTAGTTGCGCACCTAATATCGTAAAATATATCATATATATCGTATCTTGAAAACTAAAGCTCATAGAAAAAAACCAATGTCATTTTTGAAATCAGCGCCCCAAATATACTTAAAAACAGCATTAAAATCGTTTGCACCATTTTCTTTGTTGACCTGTGTTATTTTTATATGTATAATTATTTCCCTGTTAAAAATTTAATTCTATCGAAATCGATTACAGCTATTAACAATTTAAGATAGAGTATTATAATATATAAATGACTAGGTGTATTTTTTTACCTATATATTGCAATACAAATCAATTAGAAAATTCTTTAAGATATTTCCGGAAATTTGTGAACATCAGCTTTTACATACTTAAATAGTATTTGAAAAACTCTAATACAACTGTTCTCTGTTATAATTTTTGCAAGTGTAATTAGTAGTAATAGCAGTAAAGTGCAATTAATAATTTAGATTTACTAATTTCATAGAATTTCATATAATTGAAGTTTATAACAGCAATTAACGGTTTAAGATAGTGTGAATATAAATAAATGACTGGGTGTATTTCTTTTGTACTTGAAAATGTATATGTAATTTTTAAATAATTATTGGAAATATTTCAATTTTATATTTTTAATAATTTCTGGTACTACATCTCAGTCGTCTTTATGGTGAAATAGGGCACAAAATAACTTCAAAATTTTTCTGCTATTATTTTCAAATTATTGTCTGACAAATCAGTTTCTCCTCATCTGCCTAAACAATATGTATGAAATTTTGACATTGAAGCAGTTTTTGGGAATTTATAATCTTGCAATTTGCAATTTGCAATTTTGATATTGAGTATATATTTGCTATAATAACTTAGTGAATAAACAGTATGAATATAAAAATTCAGTCAATAGATACATTCTTTTAAGAAGCATTCTAAAATGAAAGAAGTTTCACTCGCACTGCTATGTATTTTTTTATTAATTTAAAATATTGCATATATATAACATAGTCCATCAACACTTATAAGAATATGTTTGAAAATATTTTAAAAATAAATCTAAATAATGATATTTCCCTATAATAATTAATCATATTTCTTGTTCTATATTGACGATTTTTTGATTTCCAAATCCATCGACGTATGACAAAAATTATTAACGATCACCTTGTGCTCAAATTATCATAGAAAAAATATTGACTGTTTTAATTGTATTATTTAGATTGATTATGAATCTTAGAATAATTAACTTCTCGTAGGGCAAGTTATAGTAATCGCAAAAAATCGAAAATGAAAGTTTTTTCTATACCTTTACGTTTTAGAGGTTTCTGAACATTTTGGTATACCCTATAATTAGAAAAAATCTATGTTTTTGTGTGTGTAAGTGTGTGTGCATGCGGATACAAATTTTCGTCGACAATTTCAAAAACAGATCAACCAATTTTAATAATTAAAAAAAGATTCGATTCATATTATTTACTTTTTTTACTTTCAATATTTACATATATTTATGCTCAAATATTAATTCTAAAACTACCCTGTTTGAGAAGACTAAAATTATGTAACTCGGTCTGTTTAAATTTCTACAAGATAATATTTTGTCGGTCAACAATTTGTATTTATGTTTTCTCTCATAACGCCCTCCATATAATTCTTTTATTGTCGTTATTTAAGACCCAGGACGTAATAAGAAGCTTTCTCTTGCAAATGTTAGTTTATGGTTGTCGTTGTCGGAGGATTCGACACTTTTTTGAGGGTTTTATTTAAGGAGTCGTAGGTAGGTCCTTTTCTACCTGGAGGAAGGGATAGACGGACACGGAATTAATCTTCGTGAAGTATTCATTTGAATTGCGTTCCAACTACTTTGGAACGTTTGAGTTGGATTTTTTTTTTGTTGATTGCATTAAGAATTTAAAGTGGTAACTCTTGGCTGTAATCGTAGTTTGTTTATACCAAAATATAATAGAAATAAACATGTAATATGGTAACATGTTTTTATGTTAAAAATGTAAAAATAACACTGGTTTAGATTTTTCGAATATCTTGTTGGTTAGCACTTAGCGTGCCCATCATAGTATACGCCGATATGTGCTCGACAAAATAATAAAATTAAATTAGTAATTAACATCGTATTTTTTATTTTTTTTTATTATTTACTGCCAATATAAAATTTGCTCCGATCAGTTAAGCTTATGCTATTTATCTTCAATATTTTACACTTCAGTTACATAATGTTTTATTTGTTTTTCATAACCGTTGTTTTACACTAATTTGTTTGCATGTCGAATTTGAAATTACTTCTTTGTGAAAATCATTAACAAGTATTATTGTTCATCACATTGCAGTTTTATTTTCCTTCCAAACATATCTTTATGGCAGCGTGTTTTCTTGGTAATGGCATTAGAATGTTTCTAACGTTTATTCATTGATAAGAAATGGAAAGAAGTTACAAAATTTGCAAAAAAATATAAACAATTTAGTAAGCCATATTTCTAGTTTGAAGAAAAAAATTAAGATTCATGGTTCATTAAGGATAAGGAAATGCAAATAAATGGAATTCGAATACTAATAATTAAACTTGGTTTAAAAAATATTCAATAATATTTATTAAAATGATATTCCCATAAATTATAATAGTGTATTTAAGTTTTTAAGAGATATCTTATTTCTACACATTAGTCACCAAAATTACTAAATGCTTTGCCAGGCAGATTGTAACTATTTGGAAATAAAACTAGTGGTGCATGTCATCGTGCCTTAAGTTGTTTTCTTGTTACTTTTTACTCCGTATCTTCGAAACCACTGGGCCTTTGGCAAAAATAATCAGCATGTCTCCCCATCAATATGCATCGAATGTTTTTTGAATCATTCAAATCGGATGATCCGTGCTCTCAAAATCGTGGACGAAAATCTGTATCCAAACGTACACACATACATACCACATACACACGCATGCACATAGACACATACATTAATTTTTTTAAGGTATGCTTAAATGTTCAAGAAGGTTTTGAAACGTAAAGATATGCAAAAATCTTAATTTTCGATTTGTTTGCGATTATTATAACTTACCCTATGGAAAGTTAAAAACTAAAATAAGATGTAACACTACTGTAAATTTTTATTTAAATTTAATACTCGTCAATAACAAAGTCAATATTTTTAAAATTCACTACATAATGCTTTGTTTTAGCTATAAGTTATACACAATAAATTATTTTTAGATCCAAAATTTTGCATCAGAGCGCCTCACATTCTGTGTATCTCGTCAAAATGGCTGTGGTGTCGTTAATTTTGAATAATTTTCAATTTTTTATCGAAAAATTTCGCTAAATAATTTCCTCTGATATTATAATTCTATTACATTTGCTTTCATTTAAAAACAATGACAAAAAAACACGTTTTTTAGGCTTTTACAAGAGTCCTTTGATACTTTTATCCCTTGATATTTTCATTTACTCGAATGAATTCTGCGTTTCAAATTTCTTACGTTAGTCGTTGATACTATTATACATAAATCAACACTTCAATAATAAATATAGGACTTAATATACACATATTATATATATATATATATATATGTGTGTGTGTGTGTGTGTCTGTTTGTGTGTGTGTGCGTGTGTATGTTTATTTCTAAGTGGGTACAAAAGTTAGGGATTCAGTGTTTATTTCTCATATACAAAGTATAGTATCGGATTCGAGTGTGGGATGAAATTTACAATTGTATATATGTATTTTCCACGTTGCATATTTTAAATACTTCAATTAATATGACTTTGTGAGCGATGATGCGATGCCAGACGAAGTCACGAAATAAATGGACACATCTGTGTGTCTATTTCTATTGTTTGGTAATGTCATTCATGAAATGCGAATCACGTCCCATAGACACTTCTTGTGTGTAATAATATTTCAATAAATTGCATTGGAAGTACACAAATATACGCATTATATGGGCATCTGCTTGAATATATAGAGATACTTCGCAAAGACTTTTCAAAGACTCCGTTGGGATTGCTCTAAATGACTATAATAATTAAACTTTATTGGAAGACCAGCCAATTTAGCTTTTTTGTTAGCAATTATTAGTTGTGATTTTATTTATTTTTTTTTTTTTTTGAACAAATAACCTTAATAATTTATTATTTTTAATTGGTTACATAAACAAATACAATGGCCAACATTTAAAATTATTTATTCATTATTTTTTTACGTTACATGGATATTGTCTTTTCTTCAATTTTTTTTAATAAAACACTCACGAAAAATCAAATTTTTTCACTATAAATAATTCACTTAGAATTTTGATTGAAAATACCTCGAGATTTAGGTACATGTTTTTTTACTACCGGGAGTGCATAGAACGACTGTGTTCCTTTAGGGGAAAGTCCCGTAACGCCGGACGGCACCAAACACCGGACACTCTATTTAACACGTATTATTTAAGCGAGCATAAAGTTTTGATATATGTAACTCCCATATATCCAAAATTTTTCTTGGGCAAACAATTGTTATCTATTTTCATGCAAATCAAATGGTACTAACGTTTGAAGACTGTGTCACATATAAATTTCCAAAACCTTTTTTATTTTACTTTTTTTTTAATTCACAACAATTGTTTCTGATATAGATTGAAAGGCAATCCAAACACTTCGTTAGGTCTAATATAGAATATATGTCAAAAAAAAAGATTAATATAAAAATACAAAAAATGTATAAAATTGAAAATCTTATTATCCATATGTTTTTCTTGAAATAATTATCGGTATTTATTTTATACATTATATAACAGAATTATTTTATCAATTAATTCGAGTACTAGAATATCTAAATTAATAATAGAGTCGACCAATTTTGTACCAGATATTGTATTCATTTTTTTTTACTTTAAAATAGTAGAGATAGTGTCAGATACGAGTTTTGATAATTATTAATTCTTATTGATAAAATATTAATTCAATAACAAAGTTTCTCTATCAATTACATGAAACGCAGTAATGCATATTTAAATAATCTATCTATCACTTATCGTATATTTATTTAGTATTGATTTTATAGACGTACTGACCTCGGCTATTGATGAAATGAAGTTGTTTGAGCTCGGTTAGATGAATTAATTAACTTTCGTTTTATTTCGATTTTCTCATCCAGTATTAGCATCATGTTTTTCTTTCAGTAAGTGATTCTATGTTTGTTTTTACTCTATAATCTCTGGTAGTGAGAAGTAAAGTATTTATGTATGTTCTTTCAAATCTGTTCCTAATCAGGTTAACAACTTGTTCACCATGCGTACGAACGGAATGGTTACTATTTTTTAAGAAGTAAGAACGCACTTCTTTCTGCTTTTTCTAACGAGATTAGTTACTTGCGAATGGATATTACACATTGGTAATGGATAGAATAAGTTTAATCTTTGTCTTAAAATATACTGACAGTCTAGTTCTTTATAGATTTACAAAAACATCAACAACTTTTGTATTTTGCTAACCATATCCTAGCGCAACAACTAATTACCTAAATATTATTATATTGGAAATATTTAAAGTAGCTATTGCAGATTCTTTTATAACACATTTTTAACTTGCCGTCGAGTAATATGCAATAATCGTAAAAAACCCTAAAATATTTTTTTTACATATATTTAGGTTTCAAACGTTTCTGAACATTTTGACATACCTTAGAAATAAGGGATGTATGTATGCGCGTGTGTGTGCCTGGAGTATGTATGTGCGGATACAAATTTTTGTCGATGTTTTTCATAACCCGGATTAACCGATTTGGATGATTTGAAAAAAATATTCGATTCCTAGTGATGGAGAGATGTTGACTTTCGAATATTCAGGGACTTTTTGCCCAAAAATGTTAATTCAGTTCTTGAGAGAATGGAGCGTCCAATTTAAATAATTCAAAAATATTTTATTTATATTGAAGTGAGGAACTGTTTAAATTTTTGGAGAATATAATATATTCTTATAATTTAGTAATTATAACTTATAGTTATAATTTTTAAGAGAACTATTTTTTTTAATTTATGTTATGTCCGATTATTAGACTTTGTTAACATATAATTTGAGAACAATTAACACGTTGAACCAAAAAACAGAGAAAAAAGTATCTGAAAACTTGAATTGTCGTTGATTGCTAATACATTTATAACTTGAATAATTTAAAATTATATTTAAACCGCAATGGCGTTTGTCGGATATTTTCATATATTATCATAATTGATTTCAATTAATTTTAAAATTATATTTAAACCGCAACGGTATTCAGCACATTTTTCTCATACATCATACAATTCCTCTTGATATTCATAATGAATTAATAAAAGTGGATCACGAACCCATACAGAGTCAAATAAATATATTTTAATATTGGCTGCTTTTATTTTGAATGTATCTTATATTTATTTATAATTAGATTTTGGTAGTAACGGAATAAAAATAACAGTATGGTTTTTAATTGTAAATCATTCATTTTATATGTTGGCAAGAAAGAATTGACGGTTTTACAAATTTTAAATTAACTAATTATTAGTAAAAATAATTATTAAAGTATTTTTTTATTGAAGTACTACATTTTTTTAGATGTAATGTAAGTAATTTACAAACATTTTATGTTTTATTTTTCACGATTATTTTATAGGTAGGCCCTATCACATGTTCAGCGAGTTAAATTAGATAACAGTACGAGTTTTTTGATAAGAATACTAAATGTACATTTAAGAAATAAATATAAAACGTTTTATTATTTGGTTATGATAATACTATTCGTATTTTAGTTTAACACGTTAATCGCCACGATAATATCAGAAAAAAAATCACTTGGGTCATTGTAACTTTATTAAATAAATTAGTAAAAAATGTATCAAGGAAACTTAATGGATAAAAAAAATAGGCCGAAATTCCTGAGAAAACATTATTTTTTGTCACACATATATGACTAATATGACTCTATATTAAAACTTTTTTTTCTTTTACCATGTAGAATATCTTAGCGTCAGTCACATATGCCTGACATGTCGATAATAAATGTTGTATTAAATATATATTTTATATATGATATTGAAAAAATGTTCGACTCACAGCAACATGCTGGTTTTTCATGAGAATAAATTTGAAAACAAAACGCTCCCAGATGAAAGTGAATTAAATTAATTGAAATAACATTAATCAGTCTGACTCTCGCACGCGATTTCAAGTATTTATTTAAAAATGCAAGAATGTTAATGTAATATATAAATAGGTTTTTATATAATCTCAATGATATACTAATAAGTGATAATTATATTTTTGCGTGATAATTATATTAGAATCAGGTTATGGCAATACACTATATTATGTAGTATAAAAATTAAACTAGTTATTATATCAATATTTCACAATTATACTAACATTAAATTTTCACAAAGGAATAAGTATGAAATATTTGTGTTATCTGTAAACTAGTTAAAGTAATAATGAAGAAAGTATTTTTGAAAAATATTTTTACCAAGATTCTAACATGTGTGGAACTAATTGTGATTTTTTTTGCACATTTTTTATTGCTATGAAGAAATTTTGAAATACTATTTAGATAAAGATATACTATCGTTATAAATGGTTAAAGAAGATTCTTCTCGAATTTGCTTTTTGTATAAATTTCCCTTCCAAAATGTAGTGATCATGTGTTCTGTAAACATAGTTTTAAATTGTCTAGGATTTTTTGAATTATTTTTATGTTGTTCTAATAGTTTCATTAAATTCTGGCCCGTTTCTCCAATATAAATTAAGTTGCAATTTAGGCAATTAATTTGATAAATTAATTAATAGTTTGTAAAATAAATTTAAAAAACATGTTAATGTTATGTCCGATTATTAAACTTTATATATGTATCAAATAATATTCATTCACGTTAGCGTAGCATGAAATTTGAGAACAATTAACACGTTGAACCAAAAAAATAGAGAAAAAAGTATCTAAAAATTTCGGCTTCTTAGAATCAATAATTGATAAATGCACGCAACATGTTCTTGACGAAGTCTACTTAATTTCATTGAAAGTTTTTTTTGTATACATGTATACATTGGTATGAACTGTTAAAAAACTAAATCGAGTATTATATGATACTTTGGCAATAATTGATAAATAATTAAAATATTTTTAAATAAAATTCAGGATAAAAGATGTCAATGAGCTACAAAAAAAACAATGGTAAAATGTGAGATCTACCAGTGCATTTTCATAACAAACCTTTTATTTTTGCTTATAAATTGTTAAATTGAGTATCATAACTCTACTTCGGCAATAATTTTTAAAAATTCAGAATATAGAGTAAAATTCAGTGTAAAAGATGTGAATGATCTATAAAAACAATGGTAAAATGTAAGATCTAGTATTTGCATTTTCTTAACAAACCTCTTATTTTTGCTTATAAAGATTAAATTGAGTATCATATCTCTACTTCGGAATTAATTTATAAATATTTAATTTTTTTTAAATAAAATTTATCAAAAAAAGGATCTCATTGATCTACCAAAAAACAATGGTAAAATGTAAGATCTACCAGTTGCATTTTCATAACAAACTTCATATTTTTTGCTTATAAATATTAAATAGAGTATCATAACTCTACCTCAGCAATAATTTATGAACAATTAAAATATTGTAGAGTAAAAGCAAGTATAATTCAGTAAAATGTAAGATTTACTGGTTGCATTTTCATAACAAACCTCTTATTTTTGCTTATAAATTGTTAAATTGAGTATCATATCTCTACCTCGGCAATAATTTATGAATAATTAAAATATTATAGAGTAAAATTCAGTAATTCAGTCAAATGTAAGATCTACCGGTTGTGTTTTTAAAATAAACCTTTTATTTTTTGCTTATAAATATTAAATTGAGTATCATATCTCTAAAACAGCAATAATTTATGAACAATTAAAATATTATAGAGTCAATTTCAGTTAATTCAGTAAAAAGTAAGATGTACCGGTTGTTTTCATAACAAACCTTTTATTTTTTGCTTAAATATTTTAAATTCATTATCATATCTCTACCTCGGCAATAATTTATAAATATTTAGAATATTGTTGAGATCTCATTGATCTACCAAAAAAACAATGGTAAAATGTAAGATCTACTAGTTGTTTTCATAACAAACCTCTTATTTTTGCTTATAAATATTAAATTGAGTATCATATCTCTATCTCGGCTTAAATATAATAATTTATAAATATTTAAAATATTTTTCAGTATAAAAGATGTCAATGATCTACAAAAAACAATGGTAAAATGTAAGATCTACTAGTTGCATTTCCATAACAAACCTCTTATATTTCCTTGTGATTTAGAAACAAACTTCAATCAATCACCTAACAATCGAAATAAACACAGTAACAATTTGTATTCGTGTTTAATATCCGAAACAACTGCAAAACAAATCACTATTCTCTATAAACACAACATCATTCATCATTTTGTCAAACTTTAAATCCAATTTTATCACACAAAACTCACAAAAATCTAAGCACGGGGATTATTTGAGATTTTTTTCTAAATGAGGATTACATAGCATTTGGAAATAAGAAACGCGGTTTTTTGGCATGAATCGTTTACAATCTGATTATAAACAATGTCATATTTTAAAATTCGCGGCAACATATATCCGTTCTACGGGAATGCCTTCGGACAACTGACTCGAGCGAGTGTGTTTCGGTCGGGAACACAGAAAGCCCAGACGGGGCCCCCACTAGCAGTCGACGCGTGTAGAGAGACGCACACAGGCGCGATACAGAGACGCTGAATTTTCTATCTAGACGGCAGTAGTCGAGGCGCTATCGGTTTTAAAATGTGCGTTCTTGAGGTAGGTTAAATCTATGAAAACATTGAAGGAGACAAATCTGATTTTTATTGGTAACTCACTGATTTTGTGCCTGAGGAAAGTACTGGTCAAACTAGTTGTGCATGGCATTGTGACTTAAGGCAAATTGCTGGAACTTCCTGTACTAAAAATTAAAATTTTTGAATAAGCTTTAAATTTTTTTGAAAACTTTAGAATAATTAGATTTTGATAATTAATAAAGTGTTTGAAGAGGCAAATTGCTGGAACTTCCCGTACCGAATATTAATTTTTTAAAAAAGCTTTAAATTTTGTTGAAAACTTTAGAATAATTAGATTTTGATAATTAATAAAGTGTTTGAAGAAAAATAGATTTTTTTGATTTTTTTTTTTTAATTTTGAACTTTTTTCAAAGCTACCAGACTGCGTAGTCCAGTCATTATAGTAAGTTCACCTCGGAATTCGAGATACCCAGCTGTAAGTCTGTAAATACTTGTATATTGACACCATAAAGTTGTCTCAAATCCTATATATGGTATTGACATCCTACCATATGTAGGTTTTGAGACAACTTTTAGGTGTCAATATACAAGTATTTACAGACATACAGCTGGGTATATCGAATTCCGAGATTCTTACCTAATTTAAGCTTAAATCACTGGACTATAGCTGTTTTAGAGACGATAAACATTGGTACGGAATCCATAGAAATATAAACAAAATTTGAACTTACTATTAAAATCTCTATAAAATATCTGATAGTTTGATGTGCATATGTCTAATGACCATTTCTGACCACTTCTGTCATTGAATCTCCGAAATAGCTAGACCAGCCTATCCCAAAATTTTATCATCTCTTCATTTTGTCAATACCATTATAATGTTTTTTGAATCATCCAAATCGCACGCTTCGTTATCTCAAAAACTATTAAATTACCACCATGCCTTTGCCAAAAACTAATCAGCACGTTTCCCCGTCAATACGAATCGAATGTTTTTTTCAATTATTCAAATCGGTTGATCCATGTTCACGAAATCGTCGACAAAAATTTGTATCCAAGCTAACACACACGTACATCAGTTTTTTCAAAAGTATGCTAAAATGCTCAGAAACCAATGAAATGTAAGGATATATCTATACAAATTTTCATTTTAATATTTTCGCACTAACTATAACTTGCCCTAAGAGAAGTTTACTAATAAGAACCCTAAGAGAAGTTTACTAATAATACTTGTACAAATAGTACAATAATGCCTTAAGGCAGTTTTCTGGAACTTTCAAATTTTTTTGAGAATTTCGAATTTTCGAATTTTAAAAAATCGATATTTATTCAAAAATGTGAAATTTCTTGAAAGTTTTGCCTTGAAAATAGAAATCGAAACAAATATCGTACTAATTATTAAAATCTGTATAAAATATCTAATAATTGATGTGCATATGTCTAATGATCATTTTTTACAAATGTTATTTTTGTTTTGTTTTTTGAATCATTAAAATCGGACGCTCAATTCTCTCAAAAACTGAATTGCCCGTTTTTTGCACTTTCTGCCCCTTCTTGCACTTTCTTCGGATCTTCTGGACCTGTATTTGCCAAAAACTAATCAGCACGTTTTACCATAAATAGGAATCGAATCTAAGTTATCTGATTCGTGCTTTCTAAATCGTCGATGAAAAATTGTATCCACACAAACACACATCCATTTTTTTCTATAAAAAAATTATACAATTAAATAAAAACTTCTATAAAAAGCAAATATATAAAATTTTTCGCGTTTCTTTTAATAATCAAAATATAGAAATTTTAAATCTTTTCTATAGAATTAGTGCGAATCCTATTACCTAGAATATTGTTCTCAATCCCAAATCTACCCCAGCGCTTCGTCTAATACCAATCGTGTGCGCGACTTGCTTAGGACCGGTGCAAATTTCGGAGTTTGCTAGTCTCCACAGCATCTGGCCGGCTCATCACACACTCATGTTAGATTTAATTATATGATTATCTTGTATACCAACAAAGCCACAATAATAACAATTTGATTTGACTTTCCCTATATGTATATGATTATAATCTTAATCAACTGTTACTATGCACAATTTATCTGTTATCAAAAAACACATTTGAAATTTGAAGATTTGATATCACAGTTCTATTTGTATTGGTTTAGCTTTCTTAAATTCGTAGATATTTATTTGTTAATTATTACACTAAATAAAATTCTACTATTAACTTTACGTAGAGTAACTTATTCTAATCGTCTAAAAATCGAAATTTTTGCATATCTTTGCGTTTTGAAAGTTTCTAAACATTCCAGCGTACCTTAGAAAAATGGATGTGTGTGTGTATGTATGTATAAATACAATTTTTCGGGCGCACGGATCAACCGATTTGAATGGTTTAAAAACATTTGAACCCTATTGAAGAGGAGATGTGCTGATTAGTTATTGGCAAAGGCAGCTCCAGCGGCTTCGGAGATATGAGACAAAGAGTGCCGAAAATAGAAATCGAGTTTTATAAAGAACGGAGCATCCGATTTGAATGGCCAAAAAACATTCTATTCGTAATGATGGGGAGAAGTGGTGAGTATTTTTTCGCAAAGGGCAGGTTCAGCCGTTTCGGAGATACCGAGCCAAATGTGCAAAAAAATACAGTTTTTGAGAGAACTAAGCATCCGATTTGAACGGTTCAAAAAACTGCTTGTGTTGAAGAAAAAAATAATTTTGTTTTTTTTTTTTATTTCTAAAAATTTTTTTTTTTAATATTAAAATTAATTCGATTTTTTTTTTTCAGCTAAAGTTCTAAATCTCTAATATATACATACTTCTAATTTTAACTTTGCACTTCAGTTTATATAATTCATATCAATAGTTTACAATGTCTTTAATTTTAAATTCGATTAAGTTTTATTTATTTACTTTTGCGTAAACATATATAAGTTACATTATTTATAATAATCTATGTGAAGACATTTAAAATTTCTCGAATTTTTCATTACGTTACGGGAAGTTACAGCAATTAGCCTTAAGCCACGACGCCATACACCACTAGTTAGATTTTGAAGTTGTGAAGAATTCATTTTTTTAATAAAAATTCGACCTTTTCAATTAATAATAGGTAAACCGATATTAAATAATACCGAAAAATAGAGAAACCATGATTTAGGCCCATTAAAATAATAAAAAATCCTATGTGAACCTTCCCTTACTCCAACTTGCCGTGATGCTGTCTGTTGCTTCGAGATCCCCACGATAGGGAAGCCTTTTCAAGAGTAGGATTTTTTCTACTTCACGCACATATGAATATAATTTTATTGTGTGTATTTAACAGAATACACGCAAATGGTCTCCCTTCATTTTTTTCACTGAGTGAATGTGTTTGAAGTTCAATTAAACTATATTTTGTTCATTTTTCTTTTGCATGGTAACACGTGAGCGCTAATTGGACAAACACGGTGACTTTGTTCATCGTGCTCCACGCGACTCATTTTCATCATAGTCAAAAACGAAAAATAATTTCTCTACTGAATTGAATTTTTCGACGGTTTTCAACTAATTAAAGGGTATTTTTTGCTACAATGGAATAATACACCTGTGAAAAATATAAAAGGCAGTGTAAATTTAATGACGTTTTTCTAACGATGATATCAAGTTTTATATAATCTGGTATAATAAGTAAATTATATATTAAATAATTTCAGTATCACATTGTTAATGCACATATAAATAGTATATATAAGGTAGCGCGGGGATTGAAGGTCCGCGAGTAAAAAGGTCCACCACGGATATCTCACAAACAAATAAAGTTGGGAATATTTTAATAACAGTATTTGAAATAATGGGGTAAATATTACAGAACTAGTTATTACCTTAATTTTCTCGACGTCGTTTTCAGGAGATAAATGGTAGTGTTTGAAAATCCATGACAAAAGTTTTTTTTCGTTGTTCGTTTTTTGGTCGTGAACACTGTTATTTAGTTCACGAAACTTTAATATAATACTTAATTATGCGTTGTTTAAATATTTTTTATAATGTATTGTCATTTCTAAGTTAGATTCAACATTTTTTTTATATAATTTCTATAAAAGCTTGCATGTGAGTGGGGTAAAAAGGACCATCTGAACCTTTATCCTGGTGAAATTGAACACAATAAAAATAGTAAAAAATAAAGTAAATTAAGTTAAAAAACATCTTCATAAGATTAAATTAAATGAATAGTCATTCTAACTCTGCTGATGAATATTTCTGACGAAATACCTGATCAAGGTTTTGTACGATGTAATCTTTGTAAAACTCATAAAATTTATATTTTGCATTGTTTAAATAATGTAACTATAAATTCGCCAAATTCTTTTATATTTAAAAATAAGACATTGGACCTGTTCGCCCGCCCTTGGGATATAAAGGACCAGGTGACAAATTTTTGAAAAACAGCAAAAAAAACTTTTCTACAACGATGAATTAGCTGGGAGTTTTACTGAACATAGTCAGATAGTTGTATGTTTGATATGTGCTATTTGTTGTGATATAATTGATTTAGTTTTCACGATATAAATGATCAATGTCAAATTGGACCTTTGTGCCCCGCTCTACCCTACACATATATTTGTGTATAAATGCAATATTTTTTATTCATATTTATTTATTAGTTTTTAAGCTTATTTGTAAAACCTTGTTTCAAAAGACATTTTAAGACACAATTCAAGAGCTTTCGAGAAAAATTTAAGTCAAGCTTATAAAAATAGTCTCGGCATAGTATAAATCTAAGCCTTGAATAGTTTTTCAGCTATTCAAAATGATTTACCAGTTTTATAAATTTTGTGGACAATTTTGTATAATTGCAATATTTTTTTTATTCATTTAGTTTATTTGTAAGACCTTGTTTCAAAGTCATTTTAAGACACGATTCAAGAGTTTTCGAGAAAAATTTGCCAAGCATATAAAAATAGTCTAAGCCTTAAATAGTTTTTCAGCTATCCAAAATTATTTACCAGTTTTATATATTTTGTGGACAATTTAGCTGTGCAAATTCATGCACATATTTTTTGCTGCGCTTGCACAAAAGAAAATTTGATCGATATCAATTGTCAAAAAAATATTAATAATTTTGCACATGAGTCAAACTGAAGTAGAAGTACTAAACCTTAAGTGTAGACATAACTATACATATATTACCATTAATGTCGCGATATCAGTCTGTTGAAATATTGCCTACACAGATTGGTTAAGTTTCTTATTGCTGCCTAATAAATTATAAAATAAAATAGTTTCTTGATAAACGCTTTGCAATTAAAAAAATATCCGTTCTTCTACCAATAGCAATTTCTACGCCTTCGTAATTCGATTCGTTATTAAATCCTTGGTCGATTTTAAATGCGCGGTTTTGTATTTCGATATAATGATTTTGCTTAATTCGTATTACGTATCGAGTTATTTTGTTGACTGATTTATTATCAATATTTTTCGATTGTGAGACCGTATTGTTAGTCACAAATAATAAATATAATAAATTTTAATCTGCCATTCACTGCCAGTGTTTAAAACTTAACAGATGGTTTGCGATTTCGTGATTCATTCCGAAGATTTTTCACCATTGCCAATTTAGTTTCCAAAACTTCTCAAAGGTATATCAATCTTTTTAGTCTCATTGGTTATAAATTGAAGATTTTTAAGTCAAATCGGTTGAGAGCGTTTTATATTAATGCTTGAAAAAAGTAAAACAACTTGAAACTATAGTAAACTATATAGATGTTGAAGTGGTTGATGACAATTTTAGTAAGCCAGTAATAAATTTGATTAATAATGGAGTATCTGTATGAGATACTTTTTTTAAATTTAAATCCTGCTTCATTCCCAATTAGGGAGATATAAAGCAATTGGATAAAAAAAGTATTTTTTGGCAGATTATTGACTAATTTTTAAAAAATAATTATATAAAATTGATTTAATAATGATCGATACGTATTAAATTATACTAAAGCTACAACTCGCGTATCTAAGTTCGGCGTTTTTAAAAATCATTGGTTTAAAAATTTACAAGATCTTCAGTTATTAACAACTTCCAGTAAAAAAACTAGATTTTTTGAAATGACTAATAACAAAACTATATACCTATAAATCTAATAAATTAGTAAATTATTCTTCAAATTTTATTTAGTGATACTTTTTATATAATTTATTACCTGTCCCATTTCCTTTTAGGGTGATCTAGAGATTTGGTAAAGAAATATTTTTGGCTGATTAATAATTAATTTAAAAAAAGTATAATATTGATTTAATCAGTCAACTACAGGGCGCTCATTAAACTGGACTTTTTGTTATATACCAGCATAGACTCAAATTTTTCAAAATATCTTAAAATTTTAGAATGTGTTTTATATCTCTTATTCACAAACTGGAATTCAAAAATAGCCAATGGTCAAACAATTATAGGCATGACGAGTATACTTGTCAATCTCTGTTAACTGATTAATAATGATCTTTGTTTGAATATTTAACTGTAATGTAACGTGGTTGAAGTAGAAAAAGTAGGAATCGTTTATTTGTTAAAAACTATTGAAATTTTGAATACAAACTTTTTTTTAGAAATTTGAGTCCACATAGAGTAGGTTTAAGAATAAAATTCGAGAAATTTATACTAATATATCAGAATGTCGTAATATGTTTTGAAATTTTTATCCTGCCCTTGGCTGCAACACTAAATTATAATTACCCTCCGATAAAATATCAATAATAAGCTATGAGTAAGAAACTCATTCATGAAATCTGCGTTCTGCGTTCTGCGTCATCTCGATTAAATGCACGCTAGAGAAATGACGTCAAATATCGAGGTATACACAGTGGTATAAAAACGATTTAAGTCTGCAAACGATCTCGACTGCTCTGGTGGGCGTAGATTGATAACATATCTCATCCAGTTCCCATTCTTGGTATACGAGCACTCATTCATTAATAATAATAAAAATAAAACAAGAAAAATTCGGTTGTAGTACGAATCGAATTGAAAGTCGTACCGAGGAGATTGTATCTAGTTGAGTACTTGTTAGTTCTGTCGATATTGTAGATTGCGAGCATGGGTTTACTTTATAAGCTTCAGTTATTGAATTGAGTTTAGAGTCAGCTTTTTACGTCTAAGGACTTGAAAATTCTCAAAAGAATATCATATTTTGTCTTTTAAGGCTCACTCCTGGGTAAGTGGTGACTGGACCTGAAACAATGTTCTTCCCCGAAACAAGGTTTCGATCCCGTTTCGAGGAGCCTGATGTCAAGCAGTAGTGACATAGGTTTCCACTTGGAAATATAGATAGCAATATGTTTTCAAGTAAAAGTAGCCCTCATTCGGCATTGCTGCATCAATAAAATTATCGCCCAATTATATAAATTTTATTAATAAAATTTATCACACTAAACAACTGTTTGGGTTGCCATCTGTAAAACCGATGTCGTATTAAGTCAAATTAGCCCAACAGCTTATCAGACTCTTAAGTTCTGATTGCTGTTCAAAAATAATAAAAAAAACATTTTGGCTATATTGCACATCATATTCGCAAAAATATTACATTCATGTTTTAGTTGTTCTTTAATATCATAATCAATCCAAAACAAATTCTACTTCACTCAAACTTAAATACCGTATATTTTACCATTGTCGAATGATATAGTCTTCGAATACTAATCGTAATATAATAGAATAATATAATACATTTCTATAATAATTCAATATATGTAATATCATTTCACTTACAGTCAAATGATTTTTTTTTCTCTTAAATTTTTAATTTTTTTGTTTTTAATTTCTATGATTTATAATTTTTTTAAGGTTTAGAGGGCTTCTCCAATGAAAAAATATCACTGGCAGTTGATACTTTTTATTAGTAAAACAAAAAATTCTAATAAGCCTTTTGGGTATTTTTTCTTCTTCTAGAAGTTTTTGTTGGTATGGCACGTTAGTTGCATTGCTGGATTGAAATGCATTTTTAGGTCTTGAAATATTTGAAATTTCAATATATAAATAGATGAACTTAGAGATAAAAAAAATGTGATGCTAAAATTTATTAAATTGGGTACACTTTAAATTTAATTGTTTATTTATGTCTAGTACTTAAACTATTGTATATAATCCCGTAAGAGAATTTATAATATTACGTAAATATAATGAAATAGTATACCACTAAATATATTACATACAAATTTTAGTTATAAATATTTCAATAGGACGCATTAAATTTAGTCAAATACGATTTCTGATAACATAATTTGGATATCAGTTCATGAATACAATCGTAATTATAAGACACTTCGGTCATCAATAGTAATTGTACAGAAATAGAATATATTAGCAATAAAATTTGATATAATCGTCAAGTTTATTATTAGTTTATTGCGATTATTTATTCCGACTTAGTTGTTGTTCACGATATTATTACCCATTACACAATGTAATGTCGAAGCAAAAGCAAGTAGTATTCGAAGAGTTACATAAAATTTTTTTTCAATAATTATGAAATTCATGTTAACAACGCTGTACTAAAAATTAATTCTATTGTATAACGAAAACAAGCTTATTGAACGCTTGATTTGTCATAATTACAATTTTTCAAAATTTACAAAAATGTAATTTAATTCAATATTTAATTTAATAATTTTATTTAGCTTAATATTCTACATTTTAATTGATGTTTTACATCAATTATAATTATTAAAAGAGAACGTTAATGAACTAATTTTTTCACACATCAAGGATTTCAATTAAAAAATTTAAATTGCTGTCGACAACATTGTCGTCCCTCTAGTAATAATCGCAAATGCGTCGAACGATTTGTCATCGTAATAATTACACATTCGTTTTTTTTAGTTTTAAACATTACCAAGTCTGGAGACTTGCGTGTTGGAAATTCGATCAAAAAGGAACGCAGACTTTCTATCGTATTTAGTTAGTATAATAGCTTTTTTTTTTAAAAAAAAGCTTGTTATATTATTTTATCGAAAAGAACAGGAAGATTTTTTTCAAACCATCAAATTGCCGGTTGTGTCTTTTTATTCTTCCAGGTTAGGTAATATCAAATTACAAATTGCTACTTCCATTGTTGCCTTCATCTTCCAATTTCTTTGTCTATTAATAAGCTTCCAAAGTCACCCCATTTCGTTTCATTGTGAATTATTAATTTTCTATTCGTTTTTAATGTCATAACTGATCAATACGATCCATAAGTTACTACATTAATTGAAATAATAGTGTTGACATGTTTTATTATATTTAACAAAAATGGGTAAAAACTTACCCGAGCTTTCGGAGTTTGCTTTAGACCAATTGCAGGCTGACTTCGATTACTCTGTTGAAAAAATTAATAATTTAATAAATGTCTTGCGTTCAAATTTAAACTAGGATTAAAATGACAACTAATATAGCATAGTGAAAACACATGTAGCAGCATCAAGTTATATGAATCTTAAATAAAATAATAAATAAACTGTCAAATGAGTAACTACCGCATCAGATGGTCGGAAGGGTTGTTGTGGTGGCCTTCGTTCAATCAGATGTTTCTCTTGAATATTTCTACATTGCTGCTTCATCTCTTCCTGTAACTTTTGCTGTATTTGTCTTTGGAGCGTGCTCACGTGCTGCGACATGATATCGGCGCAGGTCTGCGCTTGCCTACCGCTTCCAGTAGCCACCTGTGAATTTCTCTTCTGTCTCTTATCCTTATCAAGTTTTTGTGCCAATAAAGCTTGCTCCAATTGTTGATAGTGCGGAGCGTTTCTGATAGACGACCTACATTCTGCTGCTTCTCTGAATCCTCCTGAGCTGGAGGATACCGAACTGTCAATGCTTTCCTGCTGCAGCAGGCGTTTTGCATGTTCGAAATTTTGTGCGTGGTCGGCGGCGGCCGTACTGGCGCTTTGTTTGTTGGAGCAGGCGGCGTGATCTTTCTTCGCCGACGGCAGCATGCCGCAGCAATCGTTGGCGCAGCATCCTATGTGCGGCGAGCCGTGTTCGAGCGGCTTAGGCGTGGTTAGGGCAGTGGCACGATGAGTTTTATTAGCGCCGCATGGGGGAGGCGGTATTATCGACGGTTTCGCGGGCACGGCGGGTTTCGACGACCTCGCGCCGATATTTTGACAGTTCGACGCATTTTGCTGCTGTTTCTGCGGCATGTCTCACACACTGTCACATTCATTAAACGATCACATATTCGAATTTCTCAAAACTTTGACGGGAACACCGCACAATTGTTTTGTTTTGCCGCACTGTCTTGTGTACAGTGTATGTTTATTATATGTCAAGCGGTCACTATCCCCTTTTCGCTCTGTCTGTTTGAGTTTCGCGCCGCATCGAGGCGCTGAAGGGCACCATAGCGAGGGGTGGCTGCCGTCTCTATATCGATCGCCGAAACCAACCCCTCTGATAAAAGCTCATAACCTCACAAGCTGCTGTCTAAGACGCGTG
>NW_020538040.1:171452497-171478846 GCF_003426905.1 Ctenocephalides felis
TGGTTTGCGATTTCGTGATTCATTCCGAAGATTTTTCACCATTGCCAATTTAGTTTCCAAAACTTCTCAAAGGTATATCAATCTTTTTAGTCTCATTGGTTATAAATTGAAGATTTTTAAGTCAAATCGGTTGAGAGCGTTTTATATTAATGCTTGAAAAAAGTAAAACAACTTGAAACTATAGTAAACTATATAGATGTTGAAGTGGTTGATGACAATTTTAGTAAGCCAGTAATAAATTTGATTAATAATGGAGTATCTGTATGAGATACTTTTTTAAATTTAAATCCTGCTTCATTCCCAATTAGGGAGATATAAAGCAATTGGATAAAAAAAGTATTTTTTGGCAGATTATTGACTAATTTTTAAAAAATAATTATATAAAATTGATTTAATAATGATCGATACGTATTAAATTATACTAAAGCTACAACTCGCGTATCTAAGTTCGGCGTTTTTAAAAATCATTGGTTTAAAAATTTACAAGATCTTCAGTTATTAACAACTTTCAGTAAAAAAACTAGATTTTTTGAAATGACTAATAACAAAACTATATACCTATAAATCTAATAAATTAGTAAATTATTCTTCAAATTTTATTTAGTGATACTTTTTATATAATTATTACCTGTCCCATTTCCTTTTAGGGTGATCTAGAGATTTGGTAAAGAAATATTTTTGGCTGATTAATAATTAATTAAAAAAAGTATAATATTGATTTAATCAGTCAACTACAGGGCGCTCATTAAACTGGACTTTTTGTTATATACCAGCATAGACTCAAATTTTTCAAAATATCTTAAAATTTTAGAATGTGTTTTATATCTCTTATTCACAAACTGGAATTCAAAAATAGCCAATGGTCAAACAATTATAGGCATGACGAGTATACCTGTCAATCTCTGTTAACTGATTAATAATGATCTTTTGTTTGAATATTTAACTGTAATGTAACGTGGTTGAAGTAGAAAAAGTAGGAATCGTTTATTTGTTAAAAACTATTGAAATTTTGAATACAAACTTTTTTTTAGAAATTTGAGTCCACATAGAGTAGGTTTAAGAATAAAATTCGAGAAATTTATACTAATATATCAGAATGTCGTAATATGTTTTGAAATTTTTATCCTGCCCTTGGCTGCAACACTAAATTATAATTACCCTCCGATAAAATATCAATAATAAGCTATGAGTAAGAAACTCATTCATGAAATCTGCGTTCTGCGTTCTGCGTCATCTCGATTAAATGCACGCTAGAGAAATGACGTCAAATATCGAGGTATACACAGTGGTATAAAAACGATTTAAGTCTGCAAACGATCTCGACTGCTCTGGTGGGCGTAGATTGATAACATATCTCATCCAGTTCCCATTCTTGGTATACGAGCACTCATTCATTAATAATAATAAAAATAAAACAAGAAAAATTCGGTTGTAGTACGAATCGAATTGAAAGTCGTACCGAGGAGATTGTATCTAGTTGAGTACTTGTTAGTTCTGTCGATATTGTAGATTGCGAGCATGGGTTTACTTTATAAGCTTCAGTTATTGAATTGAGTTTAGAGTCAGCTTTTTACGTCTAAGGACTTAAAAATTCTCAAAAAAATATCACATTTTGTCTTTTAAGGCTCACTCCTGGGTAAGTGGTGACTGGACCTGAAACAATGTTCTTCCCCGAAACAAGGTTTCGATCCCGTTTCGAGAGCCTGATGTCAAGCAGTAGTGACATAGGTTTCCACTTGGAAATATAGATAGCAATATGTTTTCAAGTAAAAGTAGCCCTCATTCGGCATTGCTGCATCAATAAAATTATCGCCCAATTATATAAATTTTATTAATAAAATTTATCACACTAAACAACTGTTTGGGTTGCCATCTGTAAAACCGATGTCGTATTAAGTCAAATTAGCCCAACAGCTTATCAGACTCTTAAGTTCTGATTGCTGTTCAAAAATAATAAAAAAAACATTTTGGCTATATTGCACATCATATTCGCAAAAATATTACATTCATGTTTTAGTTGTTCTTTAATATCATAATCAATCCAAAACAAATTCTACTTCACTCAAACTTAAATACCGTATATTTTACCATTGTCGAATGATATAGTCTTCGAATACTAATCGTAATATAATAGAATAATATAATACATTTCTATAATAATTCAATATATGTAATATCATTTCACTTACAGTCAAATGATTTTTTTTTCTCTTAAATTTTTAATTTTTTTGTTTTTAATTTCTATGATTTATAATTTTTTTAAGGTTTAGAGGGCTTCTCCAATGAAAAAATATCACTGGCAGTTGATACTTTTTATTAGTAAAACAAAAAATTCTAATAAGCCTTTTGGGTATTTTTTCTTCTTCTAGAAGTTTTTGTTGGTATGGCACGTTAGTTGCATTGCTGGATTGAAATGCATTTTTAGGTCTTGAAATATTTGAAATTTCAATATATAAATAGATGAACTTAGAGATAAAAAAAATGTGATGCTAAAATTTATTAAATTGGGTACACTTTAAATTTAATTGTTTATTTATGTCTAGTACTTAAACTATTGTATATAATCCCGTAAGAGAATTTATAATATTACGTAAATATAATGAAATAGTATACCACTAAATATATTACATACAAATTTTAGTTATAAATATTTCAATAGGACGCATTAAATTTAGTCAAATACGATTTCTGATAACATAATTTGGATATCAGTTCATGAATACAATCGTAATTATAAGACACTTCGGTCATCAATAGTAATTGTACAGAAATAGAATATATTAGCAATAAAATTTGATATAATCGTCAAGTTTATTATTAGTTTATTGCGATTATTTATTCCGACTTAGTTGTTGTTCACGATATTATTACCCATTACACAATGTAATGTCGAAGCAAAAGCAAGTAGTATTCGAAGAGTTATATAAATTTTTTTCAATAATTATAAAATTTGTTAGGAAATCTGTACTAAAAACTAATTCTATTGTGTAACAAAACAAACTTATTTGTCCTAAACAAATTACAATTTTTCAAAATTTTCAAAAATTTAATTTAATTTAATATTTCATTTAATAACTTTATTTAGCCTAATATTGTACATTTTAATTGATGTTTTATATCAATTATAGTTATTAAAAGAGAACGTTAATAAACTAATTTTTTCACACATCAAGGATTTCAATTAAAAAAATTTGAATTGCTTTCGACAACATCGTCGTCCCTCTAGTAATAATCGCAAATGCGTCGAACGATCTGTCATCGTAATAATTACACATTCGTTTTTTTTTAATTTTAAACATTACCAAGTCTGGAGACTTGCGTGTTGGAAATTCGATCGAAAAGGAACGCACACTTTCCATCGTATTTAGTATAATAGCTTTTGATAAATAGCATTTTTTTTAAAAAGCTGGTTATTTTATTTTATCGAAGAAAAATAACCTGAAGATTTTTTTCAAACGATTAAATTGCTGTTGTGTTTTTTCATTCTTCCAGTTTAGGTAATAACAAATTATAAATTGCCACTTCCATTGTTGCCTTCATCTTCCAATTTCCTTGTCTATTAATAAGCTCCCAAACGTCACCCCATTTCGTTTAATTGTGAATTATTAATTTTCTATTCGTTTTTAATGTCATAACTGATCAATACGATTCATAAGTTACTACATTAACTGAAATAATAGTGTTGACATGTTTTATTACGTTTAACAAAAATGTGTAAAAACTTACCCGAGCTTTCGGAGTTTGTTTTAGACCAATTGCAGGCTGACTTCGATTACTCTGTTGAAAAAATTAATAAATTAATAAATGTCTTGCATTCAAAGTTATACTAAGATTAAGATGACAACTAATATAACATAGTGAAAATACGTATTAAAAATGTAGCAGCATTAAGTTACATAAATCTTCAATAAAATAACAAATAAACTGTCAAATGAGTAACTACCGCATCAGATGGTCGGAAAGGTTGTTGTGGTGGCCTTCGTTCAATCAGATGTTTCTCTTGAATATTTCTACATTGCTGCTTCATCTCTTCCTGTAACTTTTGTTGTATTTGTCTTTGGAGCGTGCTCACGTGCTGCGACATGATATCGGCGCAGGTCTGCGCTTGCCTACCGCTTCCAGTAGCCACCTGTGAATTTCTCTTCTGTCTCTTATCCTTATCAAGTTTTTGTGCCAATAAAGCTTGCTCCAATTGTTGATAGTGCGGAGCGTTTCTGATGGACGACCTGCATTCTGCTGCTTCTCTGAATCCTCCTGAGCTGGAGGACACCGAACTGTCAACGCTTTCCTGCTGCAGCAGGCGCTTTGCATGTTCGAAACTTTGTGCGTGGTCGGCGGCGGCCGTACTCGTGCTTTGTTTGTTGGAGCAGGCGGCGTGGTCTTTCTTCGCCGACGGCAGCATGCCGCAGCAATCGTTGGCGCAGCATCCTATGTGCGGCGAGCCGTGTTCGAGCGGCTTAGGCGTGGTTAGGGCAGTGGCACGATGAGTTTTATTAGCGCCGCATGGGGGAGGCGGTATTATCGACGGTTTCGCGGGCACGGCGGGTTTCGACGACCTCGCGCCGATATTTTGACAGTTCGACGCATTTTGCTGCTGTTTCTGCGGCATGTCTCACACACTGTCACATTCATTAAACGATCACATATTCGAATTTTTCAAAACTTTGACGGGAACACCGCACAATTGTTTTGTTTTGTCGCACTGTCTTGTGTACAGTGTATGTTTATTATATGTCAAGCGGTCACTATCCCCTTTTCGCTCTGTCTGTTTGAGTTTCGCGCCGCATCGAGGCGCTGAAGGGCACCATAGCGAGGGGTGGCTGCCGTCTCTATATCGATCGCCGAAACCAACCCCTCTGATAAAAAGCTCATAACCTCACAAGCTGCTGTCTAAGACGCATGGTTGGTCGCATATCACTACAAAAACAACTTAGACCCTTGCAAAAACAAGTCTTTCAAACATATACCTAATAGTGTTAGTTTCTATTTAAAACGTGATTCTAATGCGTGATCAGTGATAAACTTTGTCAAAATGGATAAAAAGCTCTGAGACCTATATATCACCACATAATGAAATAAGAAATGATCTTGCAATGGTTTTTATTCCTAAATACTAAATGTAATAGTGATATTTTTTTTTTGTTTTAACGCGGCGAAAATTATTATTTTTAGAAATTTGTTGACGAAATAATTTTAAATGCTAATATTATTTAAGTCACGTTTAACTTCAGCTTCTTCTTAACGAAGCACAGTGAAATATGCACTATTGCAAACTGCGTTAGTAAAACATATAAGTAACACAGTAGTATTAAAATATTAACTAAATTGACAAACACGTGTTAGCACTGATGACTTGCCTTGCCGATTCCCCTCGTGTTGGAACTGCGTAATACACCTATGGCATGCTGTCTGTACTCCTTCTCCAAATGGCCATGTTGTGCTTGTATTCGCCTGAAATTGATAAATAAAAAATAACAAATAGTGGTTGCCCACACTATACCAACAATAACTTTCTAATAACAAGGAGTCCGTTTAAGAAACCACTTTCGCGCTGAAACTGTTCAAGTGCATCAAGCGCGTCTAGCGCGTCTAGCGCGCGCTTCCTGTTACTTAGTGGTTCCGAACTATGATGTAACTCATTGCGAAAATGCCCTTAGAAGTTATAATATTTTAGTAAATTAATTTTCTTAAAAGAAACTATTTGGGATTTGAGATTACCGTTTGTTAATTTTTTGAGAACAATTTTCATCCTAAAACGTAAAATTACGTACAGTTTATTACTATGAAAATATTACCGAACGGAAATCCATGCGTCAATACTACTATAACATAGTAGTATGTTATAGCAACAATATGTTTAGCTGTTTTTTTTTTCATATAAAATGTACTAAAAAGCTATGTATTTGCTGTGCAGTCAGGCGTTTTAAATATAGAACCCTGACCTAGAAAACACACAAACGCCAAAAAGGATCTTACCATAAGTGCATCCTTCTTATGTGTCATAATAACACATAATGCACAGACTGACTGCATAGCAAACACGTAGCATTTTGTCAGTTTTTAGTACCATTTTATATGAAAAACGCAGCGTAACATAGCGTTACCATAACATTGGTCTATTTTATGGCAGAATTGGCCCACGAACCACATTGTAAATAGCGTAACTGTCTGCATTCTATATTCAATTCTTCATGCTAATATATTTATCAAATATAAAAATTGGTATTCAAAAAATCAAAAATTTAGTGAAAATTGAAACAAATTTTAATTAACAAAAAAAACGAATATAACTAATTATTATTATTTTAAAAAATGATTAGAAATAATGAACCTTAGATAGTTCAGCAACTATCTGGATACTATTAGATAGTAGGCAACGTGCATGCCAGTGTTGCAAGTTGTTAACAACTGCAGGTTTCCAGGCGCATTTACATTCAATATAAATATGAAAGTGTCCAATATATTATTATTTTTAACTACTATATTATAATTTAAAAATTCGTTAAAATTATTTTATAACAAATGCAAACTGTTACAATTTTTTGTAGATTTCAAAAAAATCCTACAATTGCCTAATTCAATTTCTAGCGCAGTCTATAAAGGTGTCCGTTAAATAGCATGGTTTGCTTCTGAATGAATAGGTTGAATACAACGCTTTTAGATTCCATTCTAGGCTGATATAAATAGAATTTAGTAGTTGAGATACTCACGAGATGGCAATTATCAATTCTTGCTTTTGCTGCTCTTTAGCTTTTATAGATCCTCCTTCTGCTAACGAAATCTGCAATTCTCTTTGCAGAACTGCTAGTTTCCGTCTCTCAGCTTCCAGAAGCAAACTTGTTACCTGGAATAGTAATGGTCATAATGTACACATTTCAATAAATTAGAGTATATTCAAAAATGCATTGTAACCCCCTTAAGACGATTTTTTAGGGACCAGGCTAAAAACGAGTCTAATATATAAAAGCGTTATATGCGGTATAGGAATATATTTTTCAAAATGTAGGGACCGGCGTAAAGTGGTGTACTATGCAATAAATCGTATTAAGCATGACGGTTTTACTGTGTATGGTAGATGTAGGAGTTCCTCATTTTTATGTTGTGAAAACCAAATCAATTATATCACAACAAATAACACATAACAAACAAACAACTATCTGACTATAGTCATTAGAACTACCTATCTAATTCATTATTGCAGAAATGTTGTTTTTTTTGCTGTTTTTCAAAAAAAAATCTCCTGGTTCTTTTTACCCCATAGGCGAGGTAAAATGGGACGACTAGAGGTCGAACAGGTCTAATGTCTTTTTTTTTAATTTTAAAGGGATTTTACGAAATAGCTACATTATTTTACCAATGCGCCAATTTATATACAGAGATAACACTGTATATAACCTTGATTTGGTATTGAGTCAGAAATATTTATCGGCAGAGGTAGATTAACTATTTATTTAATTTATCGCTTGTAAAATTGCTTTTTTAAGTTTAATTTACTTTTTTATTTACAATTTTGTTATTGTTTATACCTTATTGTTTATATGTTATATTATATGTTATATTATATGTTTATGCCAGGGTAAAGGTTCAGTTGGGACTTTCTACCCCACCCACGTGTAAACTTATATAAAACAGGTTATATAAAAATCTTTTGAATTTAACTTAAAATTAACAATACATCTTGTAAAATAATTCAATAAGGTATACTTAAAAATTATAGAGTTAAGGTGATGGCTGGTTATACATCTTTTGCCCTCTACTTTCAATTATTGTTGTTAAAAAATTCTTTACTTCACTTGGATTTGAGATATCGGTGGTGGACCTTTTAACCCGTGGACCCTTAGGCCCCGCTCTATCCTAAATATAATAATTTTGCGCAATAGTTTATTTATAGAATTTCATCAGCCCTTAGACTAAATAATAATACAATTAGTGATATATTCTTATTGCGCCTTAAGGCGAACCGCTAGAACTATCCTGGACTAATTTAAAAAAAAAAAAGATACTTCGAATTTTTTATGTTTTTGGGTTTTAATCTATATCTGTAAACTACCAGACCTACTTTTACGATTAGGCTATGAGCAATAAGAATACAAATTGAATGGCGTTAGAACTATCCAAATCGTTTCACGTTTCACGTCCAAATGAATTAATTTTTCTAAAGTATGCAATAGTGAACAGTGTCACTTTTAAACACATTGCTTTGAAATTTCAATAATTTACCAAGTTAAAAAGCGGAAAACAACCCATGAAACATTTTCCTAATGCATTTGTTATATTTTATCAATTCAAGCGTAATACCGATACTCGCATTCTGTTGTATTGTAACATGAATATAAAACATAAGGAAATTACTTAGAGCACAAGAAAATAATCCATATTTAGTATAATCATATATTCACGGTGGAAACCGCAAACATTCTGTTCATAAATATCTGAAATATTAAATCGCTTGCAACTGAATGAATACAATTGATACGCAATAAATAATTTAAGTACGAAATTATGCTAATGGAAGCAGTGTAGGCATGAAAGAGAATGATAAATGTTGTCAATGTCTTGAACTCAAGTCGATAATATTTTTTTTTATATTTTGTATAACAAAAATTTGAAGAGTTTATTGCGATCTGTAAACAGAAAAGTTTTAGTTTTTGTATATTTGTAAGCTATTTTCGTGGTCCAAAAATAAGATACAATAGTAACGAGTAGGTATCCTCTTCTCCAGAATTATTTTTTACCATGGTGCATTTTTGGTATTCTCTAGATAGTAAAATAGTACAACTGAAATAAAACCATACTTTTAGCCATAGAATCATATACTACCTATCTTTGTTCTAATCAAGTCACCGTATGTTATGAGATCGCATGTGTTCTGTAGTAATAAAAAACGCATTCCTGCGTCTAGAACCATTTGTAGCCAGGATATCCTGGACACTATCCGGCCTGTCGGCAGACTTGACACACATGTCACTAAAGTCAGTATATAAACCAGTTCATATATTCACTTGTCTAACCTAATTACTTGCACTAATATTCCAAGGGAACATAATACGATGCGAGATCAAAGTAAAAGTGGTGGAACATTATCCAAATGTTCGTTTGTATTGATGGGAGATTCCTGAACGAGCTTCTAGATTTCCTATTTATGTACTTAATTTAAAACTACTTTTAACGACAGGAATTAAAATTCTTTTAGGATTTTTCATTTTGTAAAAAATAAGGCAATTCAATCAGAAACATATTTCTAGAATGTATGGCTTTGAAACAAATTAAAATAATATACCACAAAACTTCAACATATGATCCATTCTTGATACCTGATTATTCAGGAGCTTATACTCCTCTATTTTGTAATTAAAGCTGCATATGATAACAAAATATGAAACATTCCTAAAATATGATATGCGATTTTGGGAGAAATAGGACAATTTTATTAAAAACATTTAGAGTTTTCTAGTAAGCTGTAAACCTGTAAAAGTAAATATTGTAGCTCTTATATGTAGATCAAGTTAAAATTTATACCAGAAATCGCAACGTATGACCTTTCCCAAGAAACGCAAAACATAATGTAATAATATTTGTGAAATTGGCTTGTGCATATTTGTCTTTCCTGTCTTTATAAAATTACCATCATATTCTTACAAATTTTAGTACATCTGTAATTTGGTCAAACAGAACGTAATACTCGATTCACATAAAATGAGGTACTCGGATCGAATTCCGATCAATTTCCAGTCAACTATGTACAAAAATGGAAGTTGATATTTACTAGAGAAATTACTTAAAGAATAAGATATTAATACAATTATATAAAAATGTGTTACGAAGAAGAATATAGAATGAGAAGAAAGAGAGAACGTAAAGTTAGAAGAAAGATAGAAGGAAGAGTTGGAAGAAAGAAAGACGGAAGAATTGGAAGAAAGAAAGACGGAAGGAAGAATTAGAAGAACGAAAGAAAGAATAATTCGAAGAAAGAGAGAGGGCAGAATTGGAAGAAAGCGAGAAGGAAGAATTGGAAGAAAGCGAGAAAGAAGAATTGAAAGAAAGCGAGAATGTAGAATTAGAAGAAGGAGAGAATGTAGAATTAAAAGAAGAGAGAATGTAGAATTAAAAGATCGAAAGAAGGTAGAATTAAAAGAAAGAATGTGGAATTAATAGAAAGAAGGAATATTCGAAAATAAAAGAATTTTAATCTACATACTAACGTAAATCAATTAATATAACACTTACTTCAAGCTGCACTCCGAAAAGTTGTCGCGATCTGTCCGCACGTGGATTAACCGCCCGAGGGTGATCGGCTGCTCCTTCGGCGCCCTCGCTACTGTCCTCAGGAGAGGCTACAGTCCGCGGGGGCTCCACGTTCTCTATCGGGCTCATAGTATTGAACTTCTGCAAAAATAATAGAAATATAAATTAATAATATTCAACCCTATTTCCTGAACTGAATAAATAAAATCGATATTTTGTCTAAAATCAGTACAAATTGTACTATTATTTAACTTGTCTTTAATTCTACAAATAATTCATTTTTGTTTTTAATTTTTTTTTTTAAGTCGGTATTCCCACTGATGATTATAATGCATTAACCGGCACGTCACGTTTTTACAATAATTTCAAATGTAAGTGAGAGATAATAATAAATACTGATATTAAAATAATTGGTGTTACAAAGTTGCCTATAATGCAAGGACACGCTTCGGTTCTTTAATATAATTGCATCACTCAACGGATTGTTCAATAATACATCATCTTTTTGCAGCCTGTGCGTGTACAAAAGTTTATATGAATGCAAGAATTTACAAGAAGTACAAAATATTTGAAAAATAAATGAGCTGTAATGAGTACGTTTGAATAAGATGATTGGAACGTCGTCATATTGAACATTTTCATTTTGTAAAGCGCTGGGATAGTTTCTCTTGAATTAAGAACTGGAACGTAAACAAATATATTGATAATTCTAATTTGTTAATTGATAATAATACTTTATTTTTGTAAATATCTAATTATAACTATCGGATAAAATTGCACTTCAATCAAATCATATCTTTATTTACATTACTTTGAATGCGAAAGTTATTATATTATAATTTTATTATTGAAACTAATATTACAGTATTTCATAAGTGAACACCGAAGCAGAATACCGAAGATACATTTTTGGCCTATAATTTATAATACTAAATATAAAATCACGAACACACAGTCATATGTAGATACATGTTTGATTTTATTTTTCTGAACTAAATGCCTTTTTTCTTCAAATAATTCTTTCTTTCATTCTTTTAATATCAATTCTATATTATGTTATTATTGAATGTACAATTTGATTTTTAGTGAATGATTATTTTAAAAAAAATGGCTTCAATAATCCAAGTTCCTAAAGAAAGAATATTCCATATGTCCCCAACGTAGAAAATATTTATGAGAAATAAAAATGAAATGAAGAATTTGTGGCTATTCGAGTCAGTCTTGACCAGAAGACATGTAATCTTACATAATCAGATTTTAATATAATTTTATACATTTCTAAAAAGTTTTTGTTTAATAATAAATTTACACAAATTAAATATTTTTTTGAGAAAAATAGTGGCTTTTAGTTTGGAAACATAAAAACATAAATAACTATCTAGAAAAACTGGCGTAATAGTATTGGCCTTATTTGTCCTGAATAAAATTGAATATAAAAATTATCAGACGTTGTTTGGATATTACGAGCTTTTAAGTGCAACCTAGAGCTTTGGCGATATTAAGGCCATTTCTCGGTCGTTGTGGTTAATTTTCACTAATTATGTTCATTTAAACTTTGGAACCGTAATCGTGAATTACATTTATAGGACCGCAATTGAAAACAATACGACATTTGCCCCAAGTTACAAAAATTAAGATCTTTTGTTGAACTATGAATTTAAAATTTTTAATATCGGTGGACTTGTAGAGGCCCTCCTTAATAAAATGTACTAAAGTGTGTTGGCCTGTTGGCAAGTTTCATAAAAAGTTGGCGCTTTTAATCAGGATTGTAAAATGGTAAAATATTTGATAATTTTATTGTTCAAAAATTTTGAGTAAAAAATTAAAAACCTAAACATGACATGATTTTGACTGTACAGTGAAGTAATTGTAATTGAATAATGGTGTGTTGGTATTAGGATTTGGGTGTAAATTTTTGTAATATTTTGTAGTACGATGCGATGGATTAAGAGTCCTCCACAGTTTCCACCATAAAAGCATTCCATCGATTATTATCTATTGATTAAGTCGAACTTTCACTAACTTTTGTGTCGATGCATGCGTAAGCTGATAATTTTGTTATTAATCACATTTCATACGTTCCCGTGAGAAACTACATCTACGTTTTAGCACAACATAATGACACGAAGCTTATAAATCCTTTTAGTATCCTCGGTGATACAAGAAGCTCGAAGTAAATGTGAAATTGCGAATCATCAGAAATAACCATTTCCAATACAAATACTCCAGTGAATGAATTCGATTCAAAGGAATTGAATTAAAATCAGTTTAATTAATAAAGTATCTCTCGAGATGTCGTGTAGCGGAGTTATATTGCTTCTTAATAATATATTTGCTTTTATAGAGGCTTTGATAGATTTATGATAGTGTTTGTGTTCTTAGGGAACTTAACATTTAAAAGAAACTTACGACGGTCTTCTATATGAAGTTGCATAAATGTTGCAATATATAGACACTGAAAACAAATCTATTAAATTAAATTTTTAATTAACACAAAAGTGTAATTTAATAGATTTGTTTTTTAATTACACTTCATCACCATTAAATTACATATATACTATATATAGATATTTGTATGATCTCTCAATACCAAACTGAGATCTACCTGACTGAGATACACATAATAAATTACAATTAAAAAAATATTGCTGTTCTGACATTTAACAAAAACTTTTCCATATATAAAGAAATTACAAAATAGAAGTTCTTTATTCAAGCAAATTAAATCTATTAAACCTAATAACAAAAATCAAAGAATTGCGAGAAAGGTAATACATTTTCTTAGTAGCTCGGATAATCATAATGCCAACAAATTTAAATTTCATTTAAGTTTCAGCTCAGTAAATAATTTGGCCACAGCCCGGCTTTAATTAAGGACTTGCTAATTTTATATTTTCTCAACGTTTCTAACCATTCTGAATAGTTTTAGTCTAAAATTGGTAAAAGTATGTGTGGGTCAAATTTTTAGCCACTTGATGTAGCTGGATTTTCGGAATTGCTTGGATTATTTTTTTTTGCGACGAGCTGTAGACCCATTTTTTTTTTCTTAGCAGAAAAGTACAAAAATACCTACAAAATTCTCATTAACATTATGGCCAAATATCCTGAACTGATTTTAAATATTCAAAAGTTGTTTAATTGATATCTCTTGAGAATCGTGCTGATTAGTTTTTGGTAAAGATCGCCCAGGCTGTTTCTTCGTAATTAATGTTTGACAATTTTTTGCACGATTGATGACTTTTCATAAAGATGTTTAGATGTTTGTGTAGAGTTTATTCAAGGACATATTAAATTATTACGGCCATACGACAAGTGGTTTAATTATAAAAATTATTATTTGGAATATAATGGCGTTTTCAGGACATACAAGTATTGTGTTCAAGATGTATAAGTTGAAAATTGCATTCACTAGCTTTTAGTAAAATCGAAAACTTTATTTCCATAATACTCTAAAATTTTATAATAGCTAAATCCCAATTCTTACTTATTTGATTATACACGTATCGAGAAGTTCATACGATTTGCCTGAACTTTGGACCCTAAAGGCTAAATGCCACTAACATCTACTTAAATTTTAAAAACGGTTTGTAATATGTAACTAATATATTATTTTAGATTAGATTAGTCAGTGATTAGCGAAAGTTTAATAGCAAATTAAATATTTAATCATTCTTGAGGTCGTACAGTAAGAGAATTGGATAAACAACGCTTTTACAAAATGTTTGATTTATGGAATACATGATCACGTTTCCCGCGCAATGTGAATGCACAATATTGAATTTGCAATATACAGGTAATACAATAAACAACGTTGACCGAACACACCTTTGGCATATCTCAGACCTAACAAGCACCATACATGATTGCGAGAAAAGCCAATATCATGTAATTCTTACCAGCCGAAGAGTCGACGAAAGTTTTATTGGAAGGGCTTTGAGTTGATATCACCATAATCGTAAGAAAATTCGCCGATATATTAATCACGGTTGTAAACCGCAAATGTTCCATTGAAACTAAACATTTAAGTCCCATGTATGTATCTGATCAATTATGAGTCTTATCGGAACAATTAATTGTACGCGCCTTGTCTGCACAATTGGAATGTAACAAAATGCTATATAAAATTTGTAGTAATTAATTTTATCATTCAAAATAGTTCCAAAAATACTTTGCATGTGGAATCATAATGGTGCTGTTTCAATCCTCTTAATACCAATTCTCCAAATACTTATTAGAAATAACTAGAATACAAATTAATTTCCTAGCATAATTTTAATTTTATTCATATGTAAGTTTTGATGTTGAGATTTGAGAAGAGCTTTACCATGTTCGGTACTGTACGATCAATTGAATAAAATCGAAAGTGGTATTTCCGTGTTTTGCATTAGCAATCAATTCTAAACACAACATTATTATTTCTATCTGATGGTTCTACTACTTTATACATACGATGATTGCATTTATATTCTGAACATGTTCCTGAGTATTGTCAGAACAACTGATCTTCAAACTTCTTCAGGGATTGTCTGATTTATTGAACATAGTAAAATAAGACCCATAGGGTAAGTTATTGTAATCGTTCAAAAATCGAAATTGAAAATTTTGCATATCTTCACGTTTTGGAGGTTTCTGAACATTTTGGCATACATTAGAAAAAATGTATGGATACAATTTTTCGTCCACGTTTTCGGGCGCATGGATCAACTGATTTGAATGGTTAAAAAAACATTCGATTCCTATTGATAGGGAGATGTGCTGGTTAGTTTTTGGCAAAAGAGTGCAGAAAATAGAAATCGAGTTTTTGAGAGAACAGAGCATCCGATTTGAGTGATTTAAAATACATTCAATTCGTAATAATGTGAAGAAGTGGTGATTAGTTTTTGGCAAAAACAGTTCTAGCCATTTCGGACATACGGAGCAAAATATGCAAAAAATGGCAGTTTTTGGGTAAAATAAGCATCCGAATTGAATGATTGAAAAAACTTTCTGCTTGAGTTAACAAAACGATTTTTTTTTGAGAAAAATAACTAAAATATATTTTTAAATTAAAAAAATAAATTTTTCTTAATATCGAAAATGCGGATATTCAAAGTTTTAAATTCGATACATAAAGTTCCAGCAATTTGCCTCAAGAAACAATACACAAAGTACATAAATACGTGCCAAATACAAAAAAAAATATATATGCAACTATAATAAACGACAAATAAATTTGCGGAGATAAATTTCAATGTACTAATCACAAATAGCTTTCTTTCCTAAGTATTTTTACCATCTTATTCATTATTCAAAAAATCATTTTCTTAACCGTTTCGATATCGTCTAAAGTCTGCAAAGAGCTTTAGAAAGTCATCGCACTAATAGTAATGATAAAACTTTGTCGGATTGAATCCGTTCCAGCCACGGGGTTGCTCGACGTAATTATGAAATAGTATACACAAGACAAAATAAAACATATATAGAAAGTTTGGAATTTGATTACGAAATTATTAATAAGGAAACACGCGCTTATAAAAAAAAAACGAAATTTTTAAATGCAACCAAATTTATTCAGTAACATGTGATGTCGGTGCGAATTTCGGAGTAATGAGCAAAACCAACGACGCTTAAAATTCTATTACTTTAATTGGCAAAATAATTGATGCCAAAGAAAGTATTCCATTTTTCAATTAACCAAAAAAATGTTATCTACTATTGTACCACAATGAAACAAAGAACCAAATACAAAACTATTTTTTGATCGCCAGCAGAAAAAACTAATTGCAGATGTTATCAAGTTCCCTCTATTCAATGTGTCTATGATTGCATTTGGACCGTAAACGAAACAATTGTGTTGAAATCAACAACGATCTCAATACTTATTCTAAACAAAATTTATGTTCGAAGACACGGACCGTTGGAGACACGAATTCTTACAGTTTACCTGGTCACTTTGGTTTTCTTTATCGTAGTGTCACGCTCACCTCACAGGACCCATGATATGGAAATAATCACCTTTTCATATATTTTCAGCTATTTCTTATCTAGAAGAAAAAAAGACTTGCTCCCTTAGCAAGACTGAGAATGAGTTTTCAGGGCCACAAAATTTAATTATTGAAGCTTATGAAATAGTTCAGTTTATTCTCTAACAATACTTAGATTTTGGCGATGGAAAGACTACCATCGATAAAACGACATGCATTACAATATCGACTGATTCTTGCATAATCAATAATTCGTAAGATTTTCCCATTGTATCAATATTTTTCGATGTGCATATACAGTACATAGTTTATGAATGGTTTGCAGAAATACCAATTGTAGCAAAAAAAGTATAAACTGAATATCAAAATCTGAAGATACAACAATTTTTGAGGGAGAACTAGGTACCATACGAATCTTCACTTCATTTAATGTTTGGATCTTGCTTTGTAATTATAAATTGTTAATAAAAAGTGCGGCAATAATATACCAAAATCTCCAAATATGCCAGTTCAATTTAAATGAAACCAGCTCCAGATTAAGTTGGCACTTGCAGTGACCATTAATACGCCCAGGAAATTTTATATGTGGCAATCGTTGCAAATGGGTAAATCATCCAAATAATTTGTGTGTACTTGCTACTATCACATATATACGACATTCACAATCAGATCTTTCATATACCAAAAATATTATTTGTGGCGAAAAAAAGTTTGCCTTAAATATGGATATTTTCGAATTTCTTTGCTCCCAGGGGCTCAAATGCTTCCAAATTGATAAAAAAAAAAATCTCTGAAAGATTTAGCTCTCAATATTAACTTTATGCAAGTCTACCTGCATTCCAACCAAAATTTGTTATGGAAATAACATGGGTAAAATTTCATTTGTTTCTTTAGAATTCCATAACTTAGCGACAATTGAATCAAAATTTTGAGAATAACATTGTATTTGCTTATTTTGATCATAAATAAAAAAAACAAAAAAAATGATATATTTTAGATTATTTATTTGGGAAGAAGAATCAAGAAACATTGGTTGGAGTGCAGACTATCTTAAAGTCAATATTAAGAAATAAAACTTCCAGAGATTTAATACCCTTGGAACAAGAAAATTCGAAAACATATTAAAGACCACCCTATATATGTGTATATTTGTATGTAAGTATGTATGCATGTAGACCGTATGGTGACAAAAAAACAAAAACAGTACCTCATCGTTTATGAGTAATATGTATCCTATTATACATAATTATCTCTCCGTAAAGTTTTTCGGCAACTTTGGACAACTAATTACCAAAGCACACATAATGTTTGAGTCATCGAGTTAACACATTTATTTTAGTCGAGCAAAGAACATTTTGATAATTTTCAGATAGAAATTAGTATCCAATTACGAGCAGCCGATGTCGTGGTACAGTTTCTTGAATAACTGTAAATTAACAAAGATGTGAAGCGTCCTACAATCTTATTATCATCTTGCATAACGTGCTATGATGCATCTGCCGGGTGTTAGCGCTAGCTGTTAAAGTAGCAATCATTGTGAGAAATACAGAATATAACTGTTATTATTCTAACTTTCCTTATGCGACCATTAAAAATAATTGTAATATCCACTCTTTCGACGTGACAACATCTACATAGTCAGATTAACGGCGTTGATGCAAAAATACTAGTTATCGAATACACTATTATGCTACTTCTCCCGTAGAATTTGGAGTAGATCGACGATGTCAGTTAGAATTTGGAAATTCTCCTAAAACTCATTTAGCAAATTGTTATAGGCAATTGCTTGATAGGAGGCATTAATTGATCATTATGAAATGAACTAAAGCAGTGTGTTATGATATATCTTTATTTACCATTTTTCATTAAAAACTAACAAAATAAGAGTTGTATAAGGTTTTGTAATGATATTTCACCTCAAAGTCGCTTTTATATAAGGAAACCCAACGCTTATTCTGTCTATTTCAGACTTTTTTTATTGTTAATTTGTTTGTCACATACATTTTATAACTTATTTTTACAATTTTTATTTGATTGTATATAATTATATAGCGCACCATATATTCTTTTTTTGTCAATAATGTTATAAAATTAGTTGGAAGGGAGATTTTTTGCCTTACTATATCCCCTTTCCCATTTTTGCACTCCATAATGGCGTGCTCAGCATCCGCCTTAGTCGCTCCACCCAAGCAATTTCAGACTTATTTTATATTAAAAGTCAACCCTTTTAAATATTTTATTCTAATACAATTTTATTTTGGACATTTTAGACTAAAAGTGTATCTATAGCAAAGTATGCATAATAAATTAGTTGTCTAGTTTTTATATGGCAAGCCTTTTAAGTATTTTTATATTCGATTACAATTTTGTATCGGACTGTGAAATCGCAAAGTGTAACTACATCAAAGTATCATAACAAATTAATTTTCAAGGAATCGAAATATATAAAATTTTTATATGAAAGTGAAACAACTGGCACAAGTACAACAATAGATTTTTCTCAGGATGATCTGTATGTTTATTATATGAAAACTCACCATTGTGGCAATTAATATAATATACAATATACAAAATCTCCAGGCACTATTAAACAATTTTCAACAATTAGATCTTTTTAAGTACAAATAGCAGCATGTATTTACTTTAACGGTTGCACATTTTTATTTAAATTTTCCACAAATCACACACACTTCAAAATTGATTAAATCTTTATATTTTCAAATATGTTTCTATTAATATCAACTTCCATGCCATATATCAAATATAATACTGTCGTTTTACCACAATAAAGAACTTGAATACCATTGAACTCGCAGCCGTCGTAAATCGCACTAATCTACTAAATTTTGACATTGAATTCTTTTAATACAATACATAAACTCGTTCGTCTATCAGCGGAATTTTTATCTCTGTAATATAATATAACAGATTAAATGAAACAGAAATTATCAGATAAATAATTTATTAACGAAAGCAATCAAAAGTAAGAGTAGAGCACGATGAAAATACCAAGTCTCGCTCTACAGAATATCGAATGAAGTTTTTGATAAATGATCATCATGCTCAATTTATTATTCAGGTCGTTCGCTCTTCTAATTAATCTTGGAAAAAATAATATTAGCATGCCCGCATGCTTGTTTTCTATAACGATTATTTGTATACAAATAAGTAAAGAACCGGGGGTAAGTTTCAATGACAATTTAAAATTTTATTTTTGAGCAACACCATCGTCTTTAAGATGTATTTTCTTGTCCCAGTAGCAATCAGAACTAGTAAGAAGTCTTACAAGAAGATGTTTTAAGATTTAACCTAATATTTCACAGGGAGGCAACCCAGATGTTAATCTTTGTTCAACCCCCGAAAGCCATTTTCACTTGGTCATATTTGAGATTGGTAATCTTTAGTGAATATTTCTTGTATCATACTGATTGATACAGAGCTGACTTCATTTTTATATACTATTCCTCGTCAGCCTCACATGCATTTTTAACATTTCTATTTCACGACTACAAAATGATCCAATTTTCGAATCTACTTATAAATGCTAAGGAACTCTCATTACGGGGCGTTCATTAATCACGTGGGGTTTCTAGGGAGAGGGGGATTTGGTATAAAATCACAAAATTGCACGTGGGGAAGGAAGGGGTATAGTAAAAGATCATGTGTTTATTTTTTACCTGATTTAAAAAATATAATGAAAAACAAATATTTTACCATTTTTTCTTTTTTCTTTTTCAATATTTGATTGGGGAGGGAGGCGGTAAATTTAAATCACCAAGGAGGAAGTGGGGTTCAAAACTTCTTAAAAAATCGAAAATCGTGATTAATGGATGCCGCCCCCTATTCAACATATTTCCATTTTATTTTTTATGAAGATTTTTATTTATATTTTTTTTTTATTTCAATATATTCCGAAATTCAGATATTTGTTTTAATGAAATATTCTTATGTTGGTCCTAATTTCCATCATTAATAATCATTTCTCTTTCATATAATCTATTCTAAATTGCATAAAGCATACCAGCTCTCACATTTTTGTTCTTGTTTACATAATTAATATTAATATATGTGTGCACTACTTTTTTGCAAATGATTAGCATATTTTGTTCTAATACTTTAATAATAATGAAGACTGTAAATAATACTTTTTGCATTAACTAGAAATTTTAAACTCTACATCATAAAATTCATCATTTCATAGATGATTTTTATGTATCAAGATATATTACTAATAATTATGATTGATCAGTATCAGTAATAATTATCAGTAATTATGATGATGGTAGTAATATGATTTTGAGTTGAATGAAGCTGCCAAGTAATGCACTCGATTTTACTGGAATTATATCTATTTGAAAGATAATACAAATATAATAACACTACTTTAAATGAAAATATTAATTATATAAACTAGTTTAACAATAAGCATAAATTGGATTTTTTTTTGTCTAAAAAGATGGGTAAGATCATACAATCCTGCAGCTAATTTATTAGGATGATGGAATATTTTGTGTCTTTAATTTGGGGCAGTTTCTTTAATTTTTTCTTTTCTTATCGTTTCTTTAATAGTATTTTGTATGACGGTGGATTTATTTGTAATGCCATCAGTCGAATGTCTTGTTTTGGACAAGTCTCGATTCGAATTAGAATTTACCGCAACACGTTGTCTCATACAACTTCTGAATGCATTAGCAAATGCTTAGAATAGTAATTTATCCAGTTACTTTAAAATTGTATGTCATTGTGGCATTCATAACTTTTATTTTACCTATCAATTTATTAGCTATGTAATTATAATATAATTTATGATAAAACGATTAGTATCTTTCGGTTTTGTGATTGGTATATGTGACCTTTCATTTTCAACAGTTTCGAATTTAATAATTGGATTTTTTTTGGCCAACTGATCATTCGTGACTTTTTGCGAAGTCTGCTTAATTTTCATTGCGGATGACAGTATAATTATGAATATGTGGTATTGGAATGTTTTAAGAGTTTTAATTTAAAAATATAATTTTGTATTGTTATTATCACATTATTTAAAGAGATGTTAATGTTTCATGTAAAAGTTTAAAATATTTTAAATGATGCAGCAAAACGTCTATAATTTAGATGTCTTATACTTATATTGGGTTCAGAACTTGCGTTGCGTGCAGTATGATATCAGGGAGGTATGATATTGATTTTCACCTAAAAATATAGATCAAGAATATATTTCCAGGTGAAAATAGCTTTTCCGGGCACTACTGTGCAAAGAAGTATGTAAAAATAAGCATGATAAAAAATTCCATTAGTGCGTTGAATAAAAAAGTAGTTTTTCGATACTTTACTACCATGATCGTTTTGCAGTTTAACTCGGTTTCCGAAAAATGTATCCTAAAATACCTGAAATTTAAAATATGTAATAAAAAAGTAAATTAAGAGTAATACAATTAAAAAAAAAAATGAAATACAGAAGGAAATATAAAAAATACTTGGCACAAGTAATTAATTGCCTTACCACTACAAGATTGCAGGATCAAAACCTGCGGTCCGTACACCTTGATATCAAGCAGTAGTGATATCAATTTTGACTTGAAAGTAAATAGATTTGAGTGAAATTTTTTTAGTTGCCTAAAAATCGAATATACTAGGTTATGGAAATAAAAATAATGTATGTGAAAAATTTGCATCCATTTATAGATTATGATAAAATTTTAATAACCAATATTTTGAACATCGTATATTAGGATGAAAGAATAATTATGTTGTAAATAGCTAAAATGCTCTAGCCAGGTCAATAATAATGAATCTCTCACGCACTTTAATGATCAAGTTACTTCTTAAGAAAATCCGAGTATGTCATGTAAAGGTAAATCTAAAAAATAAAAATGTGTCATACGCCATTATTTTTTTTGATAAAATACTATTAACTGCAATGAGAACTTAATAGTCTCATAAGTTTGTTATGATGACTTTCAAATGACCCAACGGTTGACCAATCTCTTTTTCATGGATTTATCATTCAAAAAGAGAGAAATTTTAATACTGATTACTTTTTATTGAATGCCACAATGCCAGGTAAGGGTTATTATCATGTGGACATATATTGCCAGCTATGGTTTCAAGTCACAAGCAATATCATTACTGCTCGACATCACACTATTCGAGACAGTTATCGAAACTGGAATTTCTTATTGAAAGCCATAGCTCATCTCTTACTACTAATCCACGAAGGAGCCCTAATGTGTAACTTGTATTTTTACTTGGACAAAAATTGTTACCTTTATTTTTAAATCAAAACCAATATCACTACTGCTTGACATCAGGCTGACCCAGTCGAGTATGGAACCTGGAATTTCTGATTGAAAGCCATAGCTATGCTCTAACTACTAATCCACGACGTAGTCATAATAAGGAAATAACGATTGTTGTAAGCTTGAGCATAATTCTCCTTGGTCACTACCTTGCTATCACTGCTGCTTGATATCAAGCTGTCCGAGGCGGGTATCGAATCGGATTTTTTTTATTGAAAACCATAGGCTTACTCTAAAAACAAGTTCACGAGGGAACCCTAATGTGTAGCTTGTAAAAAATCAATTAATGTTAAAAGGCATTAAGGTAATTAATTTTGCTTGGTCTTCTGTCCGATTTGGCATAAGTTTGTTGCACGTTTATATGCACGACAAACTATAGACTCTACTGTTATGTTTGATTGTAAAATACGTATTCCGTTATCGCTCGGACGCAGAATGCTTGAATGAAATCAGAGTTTAAGATAACCGAATGATCGAGTTAAACGGGGATAGACAATAAACCTAACGGTATCACTATTATTATGCAAGTACGTGCATTGATATCACATTGTGTAATCATTTTTCATTTTTTTATCATTTTTTGCATCCATTTATAGAGTATTGTTCTAGCCGAGTTTTGTGATTGGAAACGATAAAAAGGTGAATTAATATGCGAGCGCAACTCATTGTCAGTGTAATAATTATTGTTATTGCATTGCGTAGATTTTGATAAATTTGCACAATTATATATATATATATATTATATATATTTTTATTTATTCATCTAAACATTTCAATTCATTTGCGCAGAATATGTTACTGAATTATATTAGTGAGCACGTCTTAAGGATCTAACTTCAATTTAGTATTTTGGAGCTGGGAATTCTTCTTTAGGATAATCTTTCACGAGGGAGTGTAACGTGTTTTGCTTGATAGAAAGGGGACGTCCATTAATCACGTGAGAAACTTTGCAATTTTTCGTATCCGGCCGGAGTTGTGTTCGGAGTCATATCCGGCCGGAGTTGTATTCGAATGCATATCGCGAGTCATATCCGGCCAGTGTCATATCCGACCAGAGTCATATCCGACCGGAGTCATATCCGACCGGAGTCATATCCGACCGGAGTCATATCCGGCCGGAGTCATATCCGGCCGGAGTCATATCCGGCCGGAGTCATATCCGGCCGGAGTCATATCCGGCCGGAGTCATATCCGGCCGGAGTTATATCCGGAGTCATATCCGGCCGAAGTTGTATCCGGAGTCATATCCGGCCGAAGTTGTATCCGGAGTCATATCCGGCCGAAGTTATATCCGGAGTCATATCCCACCGGAGTTGTATCCGGAGTCATATCCGGCCGGAGTTATATCCGGAGTCATATCCGGCCGGAGTTGTATCCGGAGTCATATCCGGCCGAAGTTGTATCCGGAGCCATATCCCACCGGAGTTGTATCCGGAGTCATATCCCACCGGAGTTGTATCCGGAGTCATATCCGGCCGGAGACATATCCGACCGGAGTCATATCCGGCCGGAGTTGTATCCGGAGTCATATCCGGCCGGAGTTGTATCCGGATACATATCCGGCCGGAGTTAAATCCGTCAATGGGGAAAAGTATAGTAAGATATCACGTGTATTTATTTATTACCGTTTTTTTCTAAATCTAAACATTTTCAAAAAAAAATTGATCAAAAATTTTACAATTTCTTCTCATTTGCTTTTGAATATCACTACGTATAACCAAGGAGAAGGAAGGGTTCAAAAATCCTTAAAAAATCGATCATGTGATTAATGGACAATACTTTCAGACATGAAAAATATTTCTAAACAATTTGCAATATTTTCATACAATTTACAATATTTGGAGAGGACTTGTAACATTTTCTGACACTGTAACTTATTTGTAGTCAATTTGCAATATTCTTAGGCAATGTAAGACATATTTAGGCCCTCACAGTATTTAGAATTGAAGATTTAATAAAGAATAGTCATCAAAAAACAATTATTTGCTATCGGTACAAGTTATTTTTTCTTTCTTTATTCAATTTAAATTTAAAAATATATACATATTTCAATGTTAATTATTTAGATTCAAATTATATTCCAACTTTTTAAATGAATTTTTGAGTAAGAGATTTTTAGATTTTGTATCTACTCTGTATGCTTTGTAATAACAAAATTATAAACATACACATTTACGATAATTTAAACTTACTTCTAAATATCACTAGAATATAGTAAATATGTTCATATTTATAAAATTTATTTATAATTTTTTTATTACTATAGGTTCTATTTCGTTGAGCAATATTCTGAATACAGCATTGCATGTGCATACGTGTAAATATGATGTTAGGAAAATATATTTGCATAATTATCTTTTAAATACTTTCGATATTGTGGTAGTTTTCTCTTTTCATATATTCAATGCATTTGCCAAAGATTCCAACACATTAAATATTATTCTTTCATGATATAAAAAAATCTGAGAAATACATCCAGTTATAAAGTTCTTTGCATTGACTTCACAATAAAAACACAAGTTAAAGGATCTGATTTTTTAAAGGACTCATTAGGACTAGTACACTAATTACGAGTACACTAATTACGAGACCAAAAAGAAGTCATTCGGATTTTTTTTCTTCGGTTGTGAGTTTGATCTAACGACTTCCTGGCTAGGCTTTTAGAATGATCAGTATGATTTTATACGTTTAACTATGCCTAAGTAGTAGGTACTTAATTTTGTGTTTTCTTAAACAATTGTGTATGTATTTTGATTATTCTCATCCAAGGCGAATTTCTCTGGTCATTTCTTAATGTGACTATACAAAAATGATGCAATCAGCGAGTGAAACAAAGTAGTTGTATATGGTCACGTCCGATAAAACAGATTGAAACCGCAAGTTGTGTCGTGCTTTCTTTTGCAAACGATGACCAAGGCGTAAACGAGTTTTACACGCAAGAAGTAAACCATCACAGCGGACAGAACACGTTCCTAACAATACAGCCGTGAAATAAAACAATTGTGCATCAAGTTATAAAAGTACAGTCAAGTGGGAAATAATCGCTATATGCAAGTTCTCTTATATTTATATTAGACATCATTGACATCAACATCCCTTTCGTAGTGGATATCATCAACAATTTCCTGTCACCCTAGTGCAACAGTGGCACATTTGCTCGAAACTCCCTGAAGATTTTTTTTATTGACATTATCATAGCATCCAAAATGATACAATTTTATAAGCTACTGGCTGTACCCGATCATGCGTTGCTGTGCTATACATATAAAATTAGAAGAAAAAGCGATTATGTTACATCTAGGATGACAATTTAGAGTTGTATATATTTTTGATATCCGCTTTATGAATAAATTAAATAAATTCGTCTAAAATTAACACTTTCGACTCGGGAGTCGGGCTGCCAGTCGGTACGCTGCGCTCGGAATATTATAGTGCTAGACTTATCTCTCAACTCGGAATTTTTTTTTGTATCGGATTTTTCCAAATGTAGTTATATTGTTTTAAATATAGTTATTATGATAATAAACAGAAAATTTTAAAAATTAAAAAAAATTGCATTCAAAACCATGCTATATTGTTTAAAAAATCATTTCTTCACAGATCTATATTAGAATTATGGGGATCATGAGCTAATAAATTAATTTTGTTATATAATTATTTATAAAATTAATAAATCAATCAATAAATGAATGTAATAGTAAATTAATTTTTAAAAAATAAATAAAATTAAATGTAAGTTTAGTTTGCGACAAGTCGTCGCCGACACGATTTGCCGCCGGAGCGGCGGCATCCGAGCTTAACGGTAAAACATATCATGCCGCCGGAGCGGCGGCATCCGAGTACAA
>NW_020538040.1:171479846-171629160 GCF_003426905.1 Ctenocephalides felis
GATAGGATTTCGGGCTAACTTGTACCGTAGCGGGGTTTTCACAACGGTGCGAATGCGTAAGCATGGCATAAAAGCACAGTTCTTTTACTTAACAATACTTACTGCCTAAATTCATACGCAGTAGTAAATACTATAATATTAAGTTATTATGAGGTAAAACTATCAATACTGAAGGTAAAATTTGCAAATAAAGTTGAATATTATTACGCAATGATACATATGTTAGTGTTTAGACAATGAATGAAAAATGTATTATTCTAAAAATTTAAAACAAAATGCACAGAAAAATTTTCTATACGTTTTCTAACGTAATTACTCACAGTTAGTCTCTGAAATACAAAATAAATTTAATCATAAAAATCAATTAATCAAAATACACAGAAAAGTTTGTTATAGGTAGGTTTTTACACGAGTATACACTACACATTTTTACGCAATAAGTTTAGAATTGAAGAAATCATTTGGACTATTCTTTTTGAAGAATTGTAACAAAACTTCTTGGCGTCTTCTAAATATTGTCTCTCCTCTTTTAAGTTTCAAATTTTTAAGTTTTCCAGGAAGGCCCCTGTTTGTTCTTATAGTCCCACAAATCCTAGTTTTATTTTGTAGTAATAATAAACTTTTATTTAAACTATTATAAAAATTGTCCATGTATACATGATGCCACAAATTTAAATAAGGTTCTAATATATCTAATATAGTTGTCTGTAAACTATTGCCATTTCCATAGTAAATTTTTAAATTGCATATGTAGCCTGACTTTGCTTCGCAAGCCATTCTAATCAGAATACCATATTTTACTATTTTTGCTTAATGCTTGTTTTAAATATGATAAATATTTTAATTAGATTAGATTTTAAATATAAATTTGAAGATTTATTTAGGTAATAGGAAGTAACAGGTTATTAAATACATTTAATTCCGTTGAATTCTTTCAAATAAAAGAAATTGGATAATAAAATACGAGAAATATATCATACATTTTCAAATTACCTGTAATCCAAGCACAACTGAAAAACATTGCGAAAATTCGTCATTCAACAGTAAATTAATGAATTAGTTTTATTACTCGCCGGATACTGTATTTGATAAAATTACCTGTTGCCAGGTACGTAAATTAGACAAAGTAATTCCATTCTTCAATCATGTATAAAGTACCTATATCACTTATAATCATACTATATACAATCTAGAGTTTTCCGTTGAAAATTCGATTATTTTTAATATTGTACGAAATTAATTTTTATGGTGTATAAATTAGTGACAAACCTAATAGTTAATTACATAAATAATAATATGATTTTATAAGCTACGTTCGATTGCTTGTAAAAATGTAATAGCTTATTTTTAACATTGTTTTTGAATTTTAAATTATATGAATTATCGAAACGCAATAAATACAAAGATAGCAAAATATTTATGTAACATATACGTATTTACGTATCGAAAATAATTTTGAAGAATAAATTATAATTTTATTATTGTTTTATAATAAATATAAAACTAGCGTTGCAACCGCTCATAGTAATAAATTTCGTTCGCTCTTCGCATCTAGCGTACCGACCGAGTACCCGAAAATACCCGCACCCGCAGTTGAATGACAATCCTAAAATCGAGTACCAATACCCGCACCGCCGAAAGTGTGTTAATTCACTGATTTTGTGCCTTAGGAATGTTCTAGCCAAACTAGTGGTGCATGGCATCGTGTCTGAAGGCAAATTGCTGGAACTTCCCGTACTGAAAATTAAATTTTTTAAAAAAGCTTTAATTTTTTTTTGAAAACTTTAGAATAATTAGATTTTGGAAAAATGAAGTGTTTGAAGAAAAATTGACTTTTTTTTTTTTTTTTTTTAATTTTGAACTTTTTTTCTAAGCTGTCGCGCTGCCTATTAGTCCATTCATTACAGTAATTTCACCTCGGAATTCGAGATACCCAGCTGTAAGTCTGTAAATACTTGTATATTGACACCATAAAGTTGTCTCAAATCCTATATATGGTATTGACATCCTACCATATGTAGGTTTTGAGACAACTTTTAGGTGTCAATATACAAGTATTTACAGACATACAGCTGGGTATATCGAATTCCGAGATTCTTACCTAATTTAAGCTTAAATCACTGGACTATAGCTGTTTTAGAGACAATAAACATTGGTACGGAACCCATAGAAATATAAACAAAATTTGAACTTACTATTAAAATCTCTATAAAATATCTGATAGTTTGATGTGCATATGTCTAATAATCATTTTTGACCGCCAAATCGCATTGTTTTTGCACTTTTGTCGTTGGATCTCCGAAACCGCTAGACCTGCCTGCGCATAAATTTTGTCATTTTTTTCATTTTGTTAATACAAATAAAATGTTTTTCGAGTCATTCAAATTGGACGCTTTGTTATCTTAAAAACTGAATTTTCATAGCTTTGCCAAAAACTAATCAGCACGTCTCCCCATCAATACGAATCGAATGCTTTTTCAATTATTCAAATCGGTCGATCGATGTTCACACACATATAGATTATTTTTTTCTAAAGTATGCCAAGATGCTCAGAAACCTTTGAAACGTAAATATATACCTATAAAAAAATATTTTCGATTTTTTGCCCTAAGGGAAGTTAACTAATGGTACAATGCTTTCCCCTAAGGGAAGTTAACTAATGGTACAATGCATAGTGCCTGTTCGGACGTGTTTTCGATTTATTATAATGGCCATGAAGATGACAATCCTCATGGCATTGAGCTTTTACACGGAATGGTTGCTACCCGCAGGGGAGTAGCTGAGTGTTTTGGTGGAACTAATTGTTCACTTCTAAAAGTAAAGTCCGCTTAACAACATGTAATAAATAACCAATAAATATATTTTCTTCACTTATATCTTAGCAACAAATCAGTGATTGTAATTAGAACTGCAACAAATACATAATATACAAACAAATAAATGTTTAATACATACATTTCATAATTATGTAGAGGTATACCGTGCCTTAAGGCAAATTACTGAAACTTCCAGATTTTTTTAAATTAAAATTATCGATTTTAATTAAAGATATCGAATTTTCCAAAATCATCATTTTTTCAATAATGTTAAATTTCTTGAAAATTTTGAAGCTCATTTAAGTACAGAGTAGTCCATAGAAATACAAACAAATATCATACTTATTATTGAAAATCCTATAAAATATCTGATAATGTATGTGCATGTGCCTAATGATAATTTTTTCCAAATTTTTTTTTTTTTTGTGAATCATTAAAACCGGACGCTCAGTTCTCTCAAAAACTGATTTGCCAGTTTTTACACTTTTTGATCCGTATCTTCGGATTTTCAACTGATCAACACGTTTTTCCATCAATAGAAATCGAGTCATTTACGTTAGCTGATTCGTGCTTTCGAAATCGTCGAAGAAAAATTGTATCCACACAAACACACATCCATTTTTTTCTATAAAAAATAATAAAATTAAATAAAAAATTCTATAAAAAGCAAAGATATAAAAATATTTGCGTTTTTTTAATAATCAAAATATAAAAATTTTAAATCTTTTCAATAGAATTAGTGCTTTTATCCGAATCCTATTACCTAGAATACTGTTCTCAATCCCAAATCTACCCCAGCGCTTCGTCTAATACCAATCGTGTGCGCGACTTGCTTAGGACCGGTGCAAATTTCGGAGTTTGCGGGTCTCCACAGCATCTGGCCGGCTCATCACACACTCATGTTAGATTTAATTATATGATTATCTTGTATACCAACAAAGCCACAATAATAACAATTTGATTTGACTTTCCCTATAAATGATTATAATCTTAATCAACTGTTACTAACTGTACTATGCACAATTTATCTGTTATCAAAAAACACATTTGAAATTTAAAGATTTGATATCACAATTATACATGTATTGGTTTGAGCTTTCTTAAATTCGTAGATATTTATTTGTTAATTATTACAGTAAATAGTATAGTGCTGATTACTTTTTGGCTAAGGCAGGTCCAGCGGCTTTGGAGATATGAAGCAAAGAGTGCCGAAAATAGATATCGAGTTTTTGAGAGAACGTAGCATCCGATTTGAATGACCCAAAAAACATTCTATTTGTAATGATGGGTAGAAGTGGTGATTAGTTTTTTGCAAAGGCAGGTCCAGCCGTTTCGGAGATACATGCCTGATAAATAAAGCTAAATGTGCAAAAAATAAGCATCCGATTTGAATTATTCAAAAAACCTTCTGCTTGTGTTGACAAAATGATTGTTTTTGGAATTTTTTTTTCAATTGCAAAAATTTTTTTAATTTCCAAAAAAAATGTTTGAATATCAAAATTCAGATTTTCACAATTTTAATTCGGTACGGGATGTTCCAGCAATTTGCCTTAAGGCACGATGCCATACACCATTAGTTTATTGTACTAATTGCATACAATTAATAATTGTTTTAATTTCTACAAAATTTGCGAAGAACGTATTATTTTCTTCCTAAGATATCTCATTATTTTTAGTCTCATTGGTTATAGTATTGTTTTAATAAATCAATTACTATATTTATTACATTTTGCTGTAATATGTGTATAATATTGTTTGTTTAGAAATAGTTTTTTTTTAAATTTTGAAGTTGCAAAAAATTATTTTTTTTTATAAAACTCAACCCATCAATTATATAAATAAACCGATATTAAATAATACCGAAAAATAGAGAAACCATGATTTATGCCCATTAAAATAATAAAAAATCCTATGTGAACCTTCCCTTACTCCAACTTGCCGTGATGCTGTCTGTTGCTTCGAGATCCCCACGATAGGGAAGCCTTTTCAAGAGTAGGATTTTTTCTACTTCACGCACATATGAATATAATTTTATTGTGTGTATTTAACAGAATACACGCAAATGGTCTCCCTTCATTTTTTTCACTGAGTGAATGTGTTTGAAGTTCAATTAAACTATATTTTGTTCATTTTTCTTTTGCATGGTAACACGTGAGCGCTAATTGGACAAACACGGTGACTTTGTTCATCGTGCTCCACGCGACTCATTTTCATCATAGTCAAAAACGAAAAATAATTTCTCTACTGAATTGAATTTTTCGACGGTTTTCAACTAATTAAAGGGTATTTTTTGCTACAATGGAATAATACACCTGTGAAAAATATAAAAGGCAGTGTAAATTTAATGACGTTTTTCTAACGATGATATCAAGTTTTATATAATCTGGTATAATAAGTAAATTATATATTAAATAATTTCAGTATCACATTGTTAATGCACATATAAATAGTATATATAAGGTAGCGCGGGGATTGAAGGTCCGCGAGTAAAAAGGTCCACCACGGATATCTCACAAACAAATAAAGTTGGGAATATTTTAATAACAGTATTTGAAATAATGGGGTAAATATTACAGAACTAGTTATTACCTTAATTTTCTCGACGTCGTTTTCAGGAGATAAATGGTAGTGTTTGAAAATCCATGACAAAAGTTTTTTTTCGTTGTTCGTTTTTTGGTCGTGAACACTGTTATTTAGTTCACGAAACTTTAATATAATACTTAATTATGCGTTGTTTAAATATTTTTTATAATGTATTGTCATTTCTAAGTTAGATTCAACATTTTTTTTATATAATTTCTATAAAAGCTTGCATGTGAGTGGGGTAAAAAGGACCATCTGAACCTTTATCCTGGTGAAATTGAACACAATAAAAATAGTAAAAAATAAAGTAAATTAAGTTAAAAAACATCTTCATAAGATTAAATTAAATGAATAGTCATTCTAACTCTGCTGATGAATATTTCTGACGAAATACCTGATCAAGGTTTTGTACGATGTAATCTTTGTAAAACTCATAAAATTTATATTTTGCATTGTTTAAATAATGTAACTATAAATTCGCCAAATTCTTTTATATTTAAAAATAAGACATTGGACCTGTTCGCCCGCCCTTGGGATATAAAGGACCAGGTGACAAATTTTTGAAAAACAGCAAAAAAAACTTTTCTACAACGATGAATTAGCTGGGAGTTTTACTGAACATAGTCAGATAGTTGTATGTTTGATATGTGCTATTTGTTGTGATATAATTGATTTAGTTTTCACGATATAAATGATCAATGTCAAATTGGACCTTTGTGCCCCGCTCTACCCTACACATATATTTGTGTATAAATGCAATATTTTTTATTCATATTTATTTATTAGTTTTTAAGCTTATTTGTAAAACCTTGTTTCAAAAGACATTTTAAGACACAATTCAAGAGCTTTCGAGAAAAATTTAAGTCAAGCTTATAAAAATAGTCTCGGCATAGTATAAATCTAAGCCTTGAATAGTTTTTCAGCTATTCAAAATGATTTACCAGTTTTATAAATTTTGTGGACAATTTTGTATAATTGCAATATTTTTTTTATTCATTTAGTTTATTTGTAAGACCTTGTTTCAAAGTCATTTTAAGACACGATTCAAGAGTTTTCGAGAAAAATTTGCCAAGCATATAAAAATAGTCTAAGCCTTAAATAGTTTTTCAGCTATCCAAAATTATTTACCAGTTTTATATATTTTGTGGACAATTTAGCTGTGCAAATTCATGCACATATTTTTTGCTGCGCTTGCACAAAAGAAAATTTGATCGATATCAATTGTCAAAAAAATATTAATAATTTTGCACATGAGTCAAACTGAAGTAGAAGTACTAAACCTTAAGTGTAGACATAACTATACATATATTACCATTAATGTCGCGATATCAGTCTGTTGAAATATTGCCTACACAGATTGGTTAAGTTTCTTATTGCTGCCTAATAAATTATAAAATAAAATAGTTTCTTGATAAACGCTTTGCAATTAAAAAAATATCCGTTCTTCTACCAATAGCAATTTCTACGCCTTCGTAATTCGATTCGTTATTAAATCCTTGGTCGATTTTAAATGCGCGGTTTTGTATTTCGATATAATGATTTTGCTTAATTCGTATTACGTATCGAGTTATTTTGTTGACTGATTTATTATCAATATTTTTCGATTGTGAGACCGTATTGTTAGTCACAAATAATAAATATAATAAATTTTAATCTGCCATTCACTGCCAGTGTTTAAAACTTAACAGATGGTTTGCGATTTCGTGATTCATTCCGAAGATTTTTCACCATTGCCAATTTAGTTTCCAAAACTTCTCAAAGGTATATCAATCTTTTTAGTCTCATTGGTTATAAATTGAAGATTTTTAAGTCAAATCGGTTGAGAGCGTTTTATATTAATGCTTGAAAAAAGTAAAACAACTTGAAACTATAGTAAACTATATAGATGTTGAAGTGGTTGATGACAATTTTAGTAAGCCAGTAATAAATTTGATTAATAATGGAGTATCTGTATGAGATACTTTTTTTAAATTTAAATCCTGCTTCATTCCCAATTAGGGAGATATAAAGCAATTGGATAAAAAAAGTATTTTTTGGCAGATTATTGACTAATTTTTAAAAAATAATTATATAAAATTGATTTAATAATGATCGATACGTATTAAATTATACTAAAGCTACAACTCGCGTATCTAAGTTCGGCGTTTTTAAAAATCATTGGTTTAAAAATTTACAAGATCTTCAGTTATTAACAACTTTCAGTAAAAAAACTAGATTTTTTGAAATGACTAATAACAAAACTATATACCTATAAATCTAATAAATTAGTAAATTATTCTTCAAATTTTATTTATTGATACTTTTTATATAATTTATTACCTGTCCCATTTCCTTTTAGGGTGATCTAGAGATTTGGTAAAGAAATATTTTTGGCTGATTAATAATTAATTTAAAAAAAGTATAATATTGATTTAATCAGTCAACTACAGGGCGCTCATTAAACTGGACTTTTTGTTATATACCAGCATAGACTCAAATTTTTCAAAATATCTTAAAATTTTAGAATGTGTTTTATATCTCTTATTCACAAACTGGAATTCAAAAATAGCCAATGGTCAAACAATTATAGGCATGACGAGTATACTTGTCAATCTCTGTTAACTGATTAATAATGATCTTTTGTTTGAATATTTAACTGTAATGTAACGTGGTTGAAGTAGAAAAAGTAGGAATCGTTTATTTGTTAAAAACTATTGAAATTTTGAATACAAACTTTTTTTTAGAAATTTGAGTCCACATAGAGTAGGTTTAAGAATAAAATTCGAGAAATTTATACTAATATATCAGAATGTCGTAATATGTTTTGAAATTTTTATCCTGCCCTTGGCTGCAACACTAAATTATAATTACCCTCCGATAAAATATCAATAATAAGCTATGAGTAAGAAACTCATTCATGAAATCTGCGTTCTGCGTTCTGCGTCATCTCGATTAAATGCACGCTAGAGAAATGACGTCAAATATCGAGGTATACACAGTGGTATAAAAACGATTTAAGTCTGCAAACGATCTCGACTGCTCTGGTGGGCGTAGATTGATAACATATCTCATCCAGTTCCCATTCTTGGTATACGAGCACTCATTCATTAATAATAATAAAAATAAAACAAGAAAAATTCGGTTGTAGTACGAATCGAATTGAAAGTCGTACCGAGGAGATTGTATCTAGTTGAGTACTTGTTAGTTCTGTCGATATTGTAGATTGCGAGCATGGGTTTACTTTATAAGCTTCAGTTATTGAATTGAGTTTAGAGTCAGCTTTTTACGTCTAAGGACTTGAAAATTCTCAAAAGAATATCATATTTTGTCTTTTAAGGCTCACTCCTGGGTAAGTGGTGACTGGACCTGAAACAATGTTCTTCCCCGAAACAAGGTTTCGATCCCGTTTCGAAGAGCCTGATGTCAAGCAGTAGTGACATAGGTTTCCACTTGGAAATATAGATAGCAATATGTTTTCAAGTAAAAGTAGCCCTCATTCGGCATTGCTGCATCAATAAAATTATCGCCCAATTATATAAATTTTATTAATAAAATTTATCACACTAAACAACTGTTTGGGTTGCCATCTGTAAAACCGATGTCGTATTAAGTCAAATTAGCCCAACAGCTTATCAGACTCTTAAGTTCTGATTGCTGTTCAAAAATAATAAAAAAAACATTTTGGCTATATTGCACATCATATTCGCAAAAATATTACATTCATGTTTTAGTTGTTCTTTAATATCATAATCAATCCAAAACAAATTCTACTTCACTCAAACTTAAATACCGTATATTTTACCATTGTCGAATGATATAGTCTTCGAATACTAATCGTAATATAATACATTTCTATAATAATTCAATATATGTAATATCATTTCACTTACAGTCAAATGATTTTTTTTTCTCTTAAATTTTTAATTTTTTTGTTTTTAATTTCTATGATTTATAATTTTTTTAAGGTTTAGAGGGCTTCTCCAATGAAAAAATATCACTGGCAGTTGATACTTTTTATTAGTAAAACAAAAAATTCTAATAAGCCTTTTGGGTATTTTTTCTTCTTCTAGAAGTTTTTGTTGGTATGGCACGTTAGTTGCATTGCTGGATTGAAATGCATTTTTAGGTCTTGAAATATTTGAAATTTCAATATATAAATAGATGAACTTAGAGATAAAAAAAATGTGATGCTAAAATTTATTAAATTGGGTACACTTTAAATTTAATTGTTTATTTATGTCTAGTACTTAAACTATTGTATATAATCCCGTAAGAGAATTTATAATATTACGTAAATATAATGAAATAGTATACCACTAAATATATTACATACAAATTTTAGTTATAAATATTTCAATAGGACGCATTAAATTTAGTCAAATACGATTTCTGATAACATAATTTGGATATCAGTTCATGAATACAATCGTAATTATAAGACACTTCGGTCATCAATAGTAATTGTACAGAAATAGAATATATTAGCAATAAAATTTGATATAATCGTCAAGTTTATTATTAGTTTATTGCGATTATTTATTCCGACTTAGTTGTTGTTCACGATATTATTACCCATTACACAATGTAATGTCGAAGCAAAAGCAAGTAGTATTCGAAGAGTTATATAAATTTTTTTCAATAATTATAAAATTTGTTAGGAAATCTGTACTAAAAACTAATTCTATTGTGTAACAAAACAAACTTATTTGTCCTAAACAAATTACAATTTTTCAAAATTTTCAAAAATTTAATTTAATTTAATATTTCATTTAATAACTTTATTTAGCCTAATATTGTACATTTTAATTGATGTTTTATATCAATTATAGTTATTAAAAGAGAACGTTAATAAACTAATTTTTTCACACATCAAGGATTTCAATTAAAAAAATTTGAATTGCTTTCGACAACATCGTCGTCCCTCTAGTAATAATCGCAAATGCGTCGAACGATCTGTCATCGTAATAATTACACATTCGTTTTTTTTTAATTTTAAACATTACCAAGTCTGGAGACTTGCGTGTTGGAAATTCGATCGAAAAGGAACGCACACTTTCCATCGTATTTAGTATAATAGCTTTTGATAAATAGCATTTTTTTTAAAAAGCTGGTTATTTTATTTTATCGAAGAAAAATAACCTGAAGATTTTTTTCAAACGATTAAATTGCTGTTGTGTTTTTTCATTCTTCCAGTTTAGGTAATAACAAATTATAAATTGCCACTTCCATTGTTGCCTTCATCTTCCAATTTCCTTGTCTATTAATAAGCTCCCAAACGTCACCCCATTTCGTTTAATTGTGAATTATTAATTTTCTATTCGTTTTTAATGTCATAACTGATCAATACGATTCATAAGTTACTACATTAACTGAAATAATAGTGTTGACATGTTTTATTACGTTTAACAAAAATGTGTAAAAACTTACCCGAGCTTTCGGAGTTTGTTTTAGACCAATTGCAGGCTGACTTCGATTACTCTGTTGAAAAAATTAATAAATTAATAAATGTCTTGCATTCAAAGTTATACTAAGATTAAGATGACAACTAATATAACATAGTGAAAATACGTATTAAAAATGTAGCAGCATTAAGTTACATAAATCTTCAATAAAATAACAAATAAACTGTCAAATGAGTAACTACCGCATCAGATGGTCGAAAGGGTTGTTGTGGTGGCCTTCGTTCAATCAGATGTTTCTCTTGGATATTTCTACATTGCTGCTTCATCTCTTCCTGTAACTTTTGTTGTATTTGTCTTTGGAGTGTGCTCACGTGCTGCGACATGATGTCGGCGCAGGTCTGCGCTTGCCTACCGCTTCCAGTAGCCACCTGTGAATTTCTCTTCTGTCTCTTATCCTTATCAAGTTTTTGTGCCAATAAAGCTTGCTCCAATTGTTGATAGTGCGGAGCGTTTCTGATGGACGACCTGCATTCTGCTGCTTCTCTGAATCCTCCTGAGCTGGAGGATACCGAACTGTCAATGCTTTCCTGCTGCAGCAGGCGCTTTGCATGTTCGAAACTTTGTGCGTGGTCGGCGGCTGCCGTGCTTGCGCTTTGTTTGTTGGAGCAGGCGGCGTGATCTTTCTTCGCCGACGGCAGCATGCCGCAGCAATCGTTGGCGCAGCATCCTATGTGCGGCGAGCCGTGTTCGAGCGGCTTAGGCGTGGTTAGGGCAGTGGCACGATGAGTTTTATTAGCGCCGCATGGGGGAGGCGGTATTATCGACGGTTTCGCGGGCACGGCGGGTTTCGACGACCTCGCGCCGATATTTTGACAGTTCGACGCATTTTGCTGCTGTTTCTGCGGCATGTCTCACACACTGTCACATTCATTAAACGATCACATATTCGAATTTCTCAAAACTTTGACGGGAACACCGCACAATTGTTTTGTTTTGCCGCACTGTCTTGTGTACAGTGTATGTTTATTATATGTCAAGCGGTCACTATCCCCTTTTCGCTCTGTCTGTTTGGGTTTCGCGCCGCATCGAGGCGCTGAAGGGCACCATAGCGAGGGGTGGCTGCCGTCTCTATATCGATCGCCGAAACCAACCCCTCTGATAAAAAGCTCATAACCTCACAAGCTGCTGTCTAAGACGCGTGTTTAGTAGCATAGCATAACAAAAACAACTTAAACCCTTGCAAAAACAAGTCTTTCAAGCATATACCTAATAGTGTTCTATTCAAAACGTGATTCTAATGCGTCAGTGATAAACTTTGTCAAAATGAATAAAAAGCTCTGAGACCTGTTTATCACCACATAATGAAATAGAAAATTATGATGCAATGGTGTTCAAATAGTGATGTTTCTTTGTTTTAATACGGCCAAAATTATTATTTTTAGCAACTTGTTGATTAAATAATTTTAAATGCTAATAATATTTAAGTCACGTTTAACTTCAGCTTCTTTTTAACGAAGCACAATGAAATATGCACTATTGCAAACTGCGTTGGTAAAACATACAAGTAACACAATAGTATTAAAATATTAACTAAATTGACAAACACGTGTTAGCACTGATGACTTGCCTTGCCGATTCCCCTCGTGTTGGAACTGCGTAATACACCTATGGCATGCTGTCTGTACTCCTTCTCCAAATGGCCATGTTGTGCTTGTATTCGCCTGAAATTGATAAATAAAAAATAAAAAATAGTGGTTGCCCACACTATACCAACAATAACTTTCTAATAACAAGGAGTCCGTTTAAGAAACCACTTTCGCGCTGAAACTGTTCAAGTGCATCAAGCGCGTCTAGCGCGCGCTTCCTGTTACTTAGTGGTTCGGAACTATGATGTAACTCATTGCGAAAATGCCCTTAGAAGTTATAATATTTTAGTAAATTAATTTTCTTAAAAGAAACTATTTGGGATTAAAGATTACCGCTTGTTAATTTTTTGAAAAAAAAATTTATCCTATAACGTAAAATTAAGTATAGTTTATTACTAGGAAACGGAAATCGATCAGCCAATTCTGCCGTAAAATAGATCAATGCTATGGCAAGGCTATGTTACGCTGCTTGTTTTTAATATAAAATAGTACTAAAAACTTTCAAAATCCTATGTGTTTGCTGTGTAGTCAGGCGTTTTAAATATAGAATCTAATCCAGAAAACACACAAATGCCAAAAATGTTTATTATCATAAGTGCATCTATCCGATGTGTCATAATAACACATGCAAGAATTTAGATTGCATGTGTACAACTCCTGACTGCACAGCAAATACATAGCATTTTGACAGTTTTTAGTACCATTTTATATGAAAAAAGTACAGTAACATAGCGTTGCCATAACATTGGTCTATTTTATGGCAGAATTAGCCCACGAACTACATTGTAAATAGCATAAGTAGCATAATTAAATAAAAATATTAAATAAATAAAAATAAAATAAAAACATTAAATAAATAAAAATAAAATAAAAACATTAAATAAATAAAAATAAAAATATTAAATATCATGAATAGCGTAACTGTCTTCATTCTATATTCAATTGTTTTTATGCTAACATATTTATCAAATATATAAATTGGTATTCAAAAAATCAAAAAGTTAGTGAAAATTGAAGCAAAATTTAATTAGCAAAAAAAAATGAATATAACTAATTATTATTATTTTGAAAAAATTGTTTATAAATAATGAATCTCAGATTGTTCAGCAACTATCTGGATACTATTAGATAGTAGGCAACGTGCATGCCAGTGTTGCAAGTTGTTAACAACTGTAGATTTCCAGGCGCATTTACATTCAATATAAATATGAAAGTGTTCAATATATTATTTTTAACTAGTATATCATATTTTAATGAATCGTTAAGATTATTTTATAACAAATGCATAGTGTTACAATTTTTTTCTAGATTTCAAAAAAATCCTACAATTGCTTAATTCAATTTCCAGCGCAGTCTATGAAGGTGTTCGTTATATAGTACGGTTTGCTTCTGAATGAATAGGTTGAATACAACGCTTTTAGATTCCATTCTAGGCTGATATAAATAGAATTTAGTAGTTGAGATACTCACGAGATGGCAATTATCAATTCTTGCTTTTGCTGCTCTTTAGCTTTTATAGAACCTCCTTCTGCTAACGAAATCTGCAATTCTCTTTGCAGAACTGCTAGTTTCCGTCTCTCAGCTTCCAGAAGCAAACTTGTTACCTGTAATATTAATGGTAATAATGTACACATTTTAATAAATTAGAGTGCTTTAAAAAATACAGTAAAATCCCGCTCAGACGATTTTTCAGGGATCAGGTTAAAAACGAGTCTAAAGTAAGAAAGCGTAATATGCGGTATAGGAAAATATGTTTCAAAATGTAGAGACCGAAATGCAAGAAATCGTATTAAGCATTATGGTTTTACTGTGTAAGGTAGATGCAGAATTTCCTCATTTTTAATAGAATAGGGCGGGACACAAAGGTCTAACTTTAAGCAATTATATTGTAAAAACCAAATCAATTAAATCACAACAAATAACACATCAAACAAACAACTATCTGAACTATGTTCAGTAGAACTCCCAGCTTATTCATCACTGTAGAAATGTTTTTTTGTTGTTTTTCAAAAATTTGTCTCCTGGTCATTTTACCCCATACGCAAGGAAAAATGGGACAACCAGAGGTCGTCGAACAGATTTAATGTCTTTTTTTTAATTTTGAAGGGATTTTATGAAATAGCTACATTATTTTACCAATGCAAAATATAAATATACAATACAATTTTTTACAAATAACACTGTATATAACCTTGATCTAGTATTTTGTCAGAAATATTCACAGAATAACTATTTGTCGAATTTATCTCTTGCAAAATTGCTTTTTTTACCTTACTTTACTTTTTCATTTACTATTTTTATTGTATACACCTTTACCAGGATAAACGTTCAGTTGGTCCTTCTTACCCCACTCTCGTGTAAGAAGTTATATGAAAAAACCTGTTGAATTTTACGTAAAATTAACAATATATCTTATAAAACAATTCAATAAAGTATACTTAAAAAATATAGAATAAAGGTGATGGCTGGTTCTACATCTTTTGCCCTCTACTTTCAAACATTGTTGTTAAAAAAATCTTTACTTCACTTGGTTTTGAGATATATACGGTGGTGGACCTTTTAACCCGCAAACTTTTAGGCCCTGCTGTATCCTAAATATAATAATTTTGCCTAAAAGTTCATTTATAAAATTTCATCAACGCTTAGATTAAATAACAATACAATTATAGGTATATTCTTATTGTACCTCAAGACGAAGTGCTGTAACTATCCTAGACTAATTTTGAAAAAAATGATACTTTGAAATTGTTTGTTTCTGGGTTTTAATCTATATCTATAAAACTACCAGACCTACCTTTACCAATAGGCTATGAGCAATAAGAATACAAATTGAATGGCGTTAGAACTATCTAAATCGTTTCACGTTTCACGTCCAAATGAATTAATTTTTCTAAAGTATGCAATAGTGAACAGTGTCATTTTTAAAACATTGCTTTGAAATTTCAATAATTTATCAAGTTAAAAAGCGGAAAACAACCCATGAAACATTTTCCTCATGCATTTGTTATATTTTATCAATTCAAGCGTAATACCGATACTCGCAGTCTGTTGTATTGTAACATGAATATAAAACATAAGGAAATTACTTAGAGCGCAAGAAAATAATCCATATTTAGTATAATCATATATTCACGGTGGAAACCGCAAACATTCTGTTCATAAATATCTGAAATATTAAATCGCTTGCAACTGAATGAATACAATTGATACGCAATAAATAATTTAAGTACGAAATTATGCTAATGGAAGCAGTGTAGGCATGAAAGAGAATGATAAATGTTGTCAATGTCTTGAACTCAAGTCGATAATAGAAATTTTTTGATATTCTGTATAACCAAAATTTGAAGAGCGTATTGCGATCTGTTAAACAAAAAATGATTTAGTTTTTGTATATTTGCAAACTATTTTCTTTGTCCAAAAATAAGATGCATTTTTTCATCAATACCACGGTGCATTTTTGGTATTCTCTAGATGGTAAAATAGTACAACTGAAATAAAGCCATACTTTTACCTATAGAACCATATACTGCCTATCTTTGTTCTAATCAAGTCACCGTATGTTATGAGATCGCATGTGTTCTCTTGTAATAAAAAAGCGCATTCCTGCGTCTAGAACCATTTGTAGCCAGGATATCCTGGACACTATCCGGCCTGTCGGCAGACTTGACACACATGTCACTAAAGTCAGTATATAAACCAGTTCATATATTCACTTGTCTAACCTAATTACTTGCACTAATATTACAAGGGAACAAAATACGATACGAGATCAAAGTAAAAGTGGTGGAACATTATCCAAATGTTCGCTAGTCTTGTTTCCTATTTATGTACTTAATTTAAAACTACTTGTAATGACAGGATTTAAAATTATTTTACGGTTTTTCGTTTTGTAAAAAATAAGGCAATTTAATTAGAAACATATTTCTAGAATTGGTTTTTGAATCAAATTAAGATCATATACCACAAAACTTCAACATACAATCCATTCTTGATTCCTTATTATTCAGGGGCTTATGCTCCTCTATTTTGTAATTAAAGCTGCATATGATAACAAAATATGAAACATTCCTATGATATGCGATTTTGGGAGAAATAGGACAATTTTATTAAAAACATTTAGAATTTTCTAGTAAGCTGTAAACCTGTAAAAGTAAATATTGTAGCTCTTATATGTAGATCAAGTTAAAATTTTATACCAGAAAACGCAACGTATGACCTATCCCAAGAAACGCAAAACATAATGTAATAATATTTGTGAAATTGGCTTGTGGATATTTGTCTGTCCTGTCTTTATAAAATTACCATCATATTCTTACAAAATTTAGTATATCTGTAATTTGGTCAACGAGAACGTAATACTCGTCACATAAAATAAGGTACTCGGATCGAATTCCAATCAATTTTCAATCAACTGCGTACAAAAATAGTTGATATTTACTTGAAAAATTATTTAAAAAATAAGATATTAGTACAAATATATACAAAATGTGTTATAAAAAAGAATATAGAATGAGAAGAAAGAAAGAATGCAGAGTTAGAAGAAAGAGAGAAGGAAGAGTTGGAAGAACGAAAGAAGGAAAAATTGGAAGAAAGAAAGACGGAAGAATTGGAAGAACGAAAGAAAGAAGAATTGGAAGAAAGAAAGAAAGAAGAATTGTAAGAAAGAAAGAAAAAAGAATTGGAAGAAAGAAAGAAAGAAGAATTGGAAGAAAAAAAGAAAGAAGAATTAGAAAAAAAGGAGAATGTAGAATTAGAAGAGAGAATGTTGAATTAAAAGAAAGAAAAGGAATTGAAAGAAATAATTGAGATAACAAAAATTATAATCTACATACTAACATAAATTAATTAATATTTGACACTTACTTCAAGTTGCACTCCGAAAAGTTGTCGCGATCTGTCCGCACGCGGATTGACCGCCCGAGGATGATCAGCTGCTCCTTCGGCGCCCTCGCTACTGTCCTCAGGAGAGGCTACAGTCCGCGGGGGCTCCACGTTCTCTATCGGGCTCATAGTATTGAACTTCTGCAAAAATAATAAACAGATATGTTAATAATATTCAACCCAATCTCTGAACTATTTAAGTAAAATCGATATTTTGTCTCAAATCAGTACAAATTGTACTATTCTTTAATTCTACAAAATAATTCATTTTTGTTTTTAGATTCTTTTAAGTCGGTATTCCCACTGATGATTATAATGCATTAACCGGCACGTCACGTTTTTACAATAATTTCAAATGTAAGTGAGAGATAATAATAAATACTGATATTAAAATAATTGGTGTTACAAAGTTGTCTATAATGCAAGGACACGCTTCGGTTCTTTAATATAATTGCATCACTCAACGGATTGTTCAATAATACATCATCTTTTTGCAGCCTGTGCGTGTACAAAAGTTTATATGAATGCAAGAATTTACAAGAAGTACAAAATATTTGAAAAATAAATGAGCTGTAATGAGTACGTTTGAATAAGATGATTGGAACGTCGTCATATTCAACATTTTCATTTGTAAAGCGTTCGGATAGTTTCTCTTGTATTAATGAACTAGAACGTAAACAACTATATTGATAATTCTAATTTGTTCATTCCTATAATACTCTGTTTTTTGCAAAAATCTTTCAAATAACTTTTTTTTTGTCTTAATGTACTTACAAGAGTCTAGACTTAATATCTTACAAGAGATATCTATACATCAGGGTATCAATTCTATATTTGAATTTTAGTGAATGATTATTTAAAAAAGTGGTTTCAGTAATCCAAGTTCCAAATAATTATGTTTTTCGTGTTAGGATTTGGGTGTAAATTTTTGTGATATTTTGTATTACGATGCGATGAATTAAGAGTCCTCCACAGTTTCCACCATAAAAGCATTCCATCGATTATTATCTATTGATTAAGTCGAACTTTCACTAACTTTTGTGTCGATGCATGCGTAAGCTGATAATTTTGTTATTAATCACATTTCATACGTTCCCGTGAGAAACTACATCTACGTTTTAGCACAACATAATGACACGAAGCTTATAAATCCTTTTAGTATCCTCGGTGATACAAGAAGCTCGAAGTAAATGTGAAATTGCGAATCATCAGAAATAACCATTTCCAATACAAATACTGCTGCTGAATGAATTCGATTCAAAGGAATTGAATTAAAATCAGTTTAATTAATAAAGTATCTCTCGAGATGTCGTGTAGCGGAGTTATATTGCTTTTTAGTAATATATTTGCTTTTATAGAGGCTTTGATAGATTTATGATAGTGTTTGTGTTCTTAGGGAACTTAACATTTAAAAGAAACTTACGACGGTCTTCTATATGAAGTTGCATAAATGTTGCAATATATAGACACTGAAAACAAATCTATAAAATTAAATTTTTAATTAACACTAAAGTATAATTTAATAGATTTGTTTCTTAATTGCATTTCGTGTGGTTAAATTAAATACGTATTATGTATAGATATTTGTATGATTTCTCAATACCAAACACTTCTGAGATATAAATATTATAATTAAATCATAATTAAAATAAATAATATAAAGTTTTTACAAATTAGAAGTTCCTTTTTGAAGAAAATTTAACCTTTAAACTTAATAACAAAAATCAAAGAATTGCGAGAGAGGTGATACATTTTCTTAGAAGCTCGGATAGACGTAATGCCAACAAATTTAAATTTCATTTAAGTTTTGGCTTGTTAATTAATTTGATAACAGACATGCTTTAATTAAAGTTTGTTTTTGCCAGAAAATCCGACCTTCTAATTATATAGTTTCTCAACTTTTCTAGCCATTCTGAATAGTTTCAGTCTAAAATTGAAGTACGTGTGGGTCAATTTTTAAGCCCTTTTTTTCAAAAAGGACTGCACCGATTTAGCCACTTGATGTAGCTTGATTTTCGGACTTGCTTTGATTAGTTTTGTGCGACGATCTGTAGAGCCATTTTTTTATTAGCAGGAAAGTAGAAAAATATCTACAAAATTCTCTTCCACGTTATAGCCAAATATCCTGAACTGATTTTAAATATTTAGAAGTTGTTTGAAAAATCTCTTGAGATAAGGGATAGGTAAAGATCGGCTGGAACGTTTCTTCGTAATTAATTTTTGTCATTTTTTTTCACGATTTTGATGACTTTATAAAGATAGAGTTCATTCAAGGATATACTGAATTACTATGGCCATACGTCAAGTGGTTTAATTATAAAAATGAATGTTTGGAGTATAATGGCGTTTCCAGGACATACAAGTATTGTGCACTAGAACTAACTATAAATTTGTTCAAAATATCAGTTGCAAATTGAATTTACTAGCATTTAGTGAAATCTAAAACTTCATTTCCGAAATACACTAAAATTTTATAATAGCTAAATCCCAATTCTTACGTATTTGATTATACACGTATCGCGAAGTTCATGCGATTTGCCTAAACTTTGGGCCCTAAAGGCTAAATGCCACTTACATCTACTTACATTTTAAAAACGATTTGCAATATGTGACTATTATATTAATTTAGATTAGCTTAGTCAGTGATTAGCGAAAGTTTAATAGCAAATTAAATATTTAATCGTTCTTGAGGTCGTACAGTAAGAGAATTGGATAAACAACGCTTTTACAAAATGTTTGATTTATGGAATACATGATCACGTTTCCCGCGCAATGTGAATGCACAATATTGAATTTGCAATATACAAGTAATACAATAAACAACGTTGACCGAACACACCTTTGGCATATCTCAGACCTAACAAGCACCATACATGATTGCGAGAAAAGCCAATATCATGTAATTCTTACCAGCCGAAGAGTCGACGAAAGTTTTATTGGAAGGGCTTTGAGTTGATATCACCATAATCGTAAGAAAATTCGCCGATATATTAATCACGGTTGTAAACCGCAAATGTTCCATTGAAACTGAACATTTAAGTCCCATGTATGTATCTGATCAATTATGAGTCTTATCGGAACAATTAATTGTACGCGCCTTGTCTGCACAATTGGAATGTAACAAAATGCTATATAAAATTTGTAGTAATTAATTTTATCATTCAAAATAGTTCCAAAAACACTTTGCATGTGGAATCATAATGGTGCTGTTTCAATCCTCTTAATACCAATTCTCCAAATACTTATTAGAAATAACTAGAATACAAATTAATTTCCTAGCATAATTTTAATTTTATTCACATGTAAGTTTTGATGTTGAGATTTGAGAAGAGCTTTACCATGTTCGGTACTGTACGATCAATTGAATAAAATCGAAAGTGGTATTTCCGTGTTTTGCATTAGCAATCAATTCTAAACACAACATAATTATTTCTATCTGATGGTTCTACTACTTTATACATACGATGATTGCATTTATATTCTGAACATGTTCCTGAGTATTGTCAGAACAACTGATCTTCAAACTTCTTCAGGGATTGTCTGATTTATTGAACATAGTAAAATAAGACCCATAGGGTAAGTTATTGTAATCGTTCAAAAATCGAAATTGAAAATTTTGCATATCTTCACGTTTTGAAGGTTTCTGAACATTTTGGCATACATTAGAAAAAATGTATGGATACAATTTTTCGTCCACGTTTTCGGGCGCATGGATCAACTGATTTGAATGGTTCAAAAAACATTCGATTCCTATTGATAGGGAGATGTGCTGGTTAGTTTTTGGCAAAAGAGTGCAGAAAATAGAAATCGAGTTTTTGAGAGAACGGAGCATCCGATTTGAGTGATTTAAAATACATTTAATTCGTAATAATGTGGAGAAGTGGTGATTAGTTTTTCGCAAAAACAGTTCTAGCCATTTCGGAGATACGGAGCAAAATATGCAAAAAATGGCAGTTTTTGGGTAAAATAAGCATCCGAATTGAATGATTGAAAAAACTTTCTGCTTGAGTTAACAAAACGATTTTTTTTGGAAAAAAATAACTAAAATATATTTTTAAATTAAAAAAATTTTTTTTTCTTAATATCAAAAATTCGGATATTCAAAGTTTTAAATTCGACACATAAAGTTCCAGCAATTTGCCTCAAGAAACAATACACAAAGTACATAAATACGTGCCAAATACAAAAAAAAATATATATTCAACTATAATAAACGACAAATAAATTTGCGGAGATAAATTTCAATGTACTAATCACAAATAGCTTTCTTTCCTAAGTATTTTTACCATCTTATTCATTATTCAAAAAATCATTTTCTTAACCGTTTCGATATCGTCTAAAGTCTGCAAAGAGCTTTAGAAAGTCATCGCACTAATAGTAATGATAAAACTTTGTCGGATTGAATCCGTTCCAGCCACGGGGTTGCTCGGCGTAATTATGAAATAGTATACACAAGACAAAATACAACATATATAGAAAGTTTGGAATTTGATTACGAAATTATTAATAAGGAAACACGCGCTTATAAAAAAGAAACGAAATTTTTAAATGCAACCAAATTTATTCAGTAACATGCGGTGTCGGTGCGAATTTCGGAGTAATGAGCAAAACCAACGTCGCTTCAAATTCTATTACTTTAATTGGCAAAATAATTGATGCCAAAGAAAGTATTCCATTTTTCAATTAACCAAAAAAATGTTATTTACTATTGTACTACAATAAAACAAAGAACCAAATACAAAACTATTCTTTGATTGCCAGCAGAAAAAACTAATTGCAGATGTTATCAAATTTCCTTTATTCAATGTGTCTATGATTGCATTTGGACCGTAAACGAAACAATTGTGTTGAAATCAACAACGATCTCAATACTTATTCTGAACAAAATTTATGGTCGAAGACACGGACCGTTGGAGACACGAATTCTTACAGTTTACCTGGTCAACTTTAGTTTTCTTTATCGTAGTGTCACGCTCACCTCACAGGACTTATGATAGAATTAATGAAATGTACAAATATTCGTTACATGGAAATAATCAGTTTTTCATATATTTTCAGCTATTTCTTATCCGAAAGAAAAAGAAAAAAAACTTTTTTTTATCGTAAGACTGAGAATGAGTTCAGGTCCCAAAAAAATTAACTGTTCAAGCTTATGGAATAGCTTAAGTTTATTCTCTAACAATTCTTAGACTTTGGCGACATAAAAAAAAATAAAGGTTACCATCGATAAAACGACATTCGTTAAGATATCGATCGATTCATAACTACTGATTCGTAGGATTGTTCTATTATATAAATATGTTTATAAATGATTTGCAAAAGGAGCAATTGTAGCAAAAAAAGTATAAATTGAATATAAAATTCTGAAGATATAACATTTTTTTTAAGGGTAACTGAGTAACATATGAATCTACGCAAAAATTTAATGTTTGGATCTCGCTTCGTAATTAAAAATTAAAAATTAATGAGTTAATAGAAAGGGCGTTGATAATATATAAAAATCTACAAATATTTCAGTTCAATTTAAATGAAATCAGTTCCAGATTAGGCTGGCACTTGCAACGCCATTAATGGGCCAAGTAAATTTTATATGTGGCAATCGTTGCAATGAGTAAACCATCCAAATAAATTGTGTTAGCTATCCCTCTTACATAAATACTACATTCACAACCAGTTAGATCTTTTATATACTAACAATTTTCTAGAAATATTTTTATGGCTAAACAGAGTTTGCCAGTTCAGCTAGTATATATATATATATATATATATATATATATATATATATATAATCCTTAATATGGATATTTTCATTTTTTTTTGCTCCCAGGGGCTCAAATGCTTTCAAATTGATAAAAAAATCTCTGAAAATTTTTGCTCTTAATAATTAATTATTAACTTTAAGATAGTCTGTCTGCATTCTAACCAAAATTTCTTATGGAAATAACATGGGTAAAATTTAATTTGTTTTTTTAAAATTTCATAACTTAGCGACCATTGAATCAAAATTTTGAGAATAACATTGTATTTGCTTATTTTGATCATAAATAAAAAAAATACAAAAAATGATATATTTTGGATATATTTGGGAAGAAGCACCAAGAAACTTTGGTTGGAGTGCGGACTATCTTCAAGATAATATTGAAAACTAAAATTTTCAGTGAATTTTTTTTATCAATTTGGAAGCATTTGAGGCTCTGGGAACAAAGAAATTCGAAAACATATTAAAGACCACCCTTTATATATATGTATATATGTATATATGTATGCATGTATATATGTAGATCGTATGGTGACAAAAAAACAAAAACAGTACCTCATCGTTTATGAGTAATATGTATCCTATTATACATAATTATCTCTCCGTAAAGTTTTTAGGCAACTTTGGACAACTAATTACCAAAGCACACATAATGTTCGAGTCATCGAGTTAACACATTTATTTTAGTCGAGCAAAGAACATTTTGATAATTTTCAGATAGAAATTAGTATCCAATTACGAGCCGCCGATGTCGTGGTACAGTTTCTTGAATAACTGTAAATTAACAAAGATGTGAAGCGTCCTACAATCTTATTATCATCTTGCATAACGTGCTATGATGCATCTGCCGGGTGTTAGCGCTAGCTGTTAAAGTAGCAATCATTGTGAGAAATACAGAATATAACTGTTATTATTCTAACTTTCCTTATGCGACCATTAAAAATAATTGTAATATCCACTCTTTCGACGTGACAACATCTACATAGTCAGATTAACGGCGTTGATGCAAAAATACTAGTTATCGAATACGCTATTATGCTACTTCTCCCGTAGAATTTAGAGTCGATCGACGATGCCAGTTGGAATTTGGAAATTCTCCTAAAACTCATTAAGCAAATTGTTATAGACATTTGATTGATAGGAGACATTAATTGATTTTTAAAATGAACTAAAGCCGTAAAGTAAGAGTTAAATAGAGTTTAGTGGTGATATTTCACCTCAAAGTCGCTTTTATAGAAGGAAACCCAACGCTTATCCTGTCTATTTCAGACTTTTTTTATTGTTTATTTGTTTGTCATATACATTTCATAGATTTTTTTTATAATTTTATTTTATTTGATTGCATATAATTATATAGCGCATCATATATTCTTTTTTTGTCAATAATGTTATAAAATTGGTTGGAAGGGAGATTTTTTGCCTTACTATATCCCTTTTCCCATTTTTTGCACTCCATAATGGCGTGCTCGACATCCGCCTTAGTCGCTCCACCCAAGCAATTTCAGATTTATTTTATATTAAAAGTCAATCCTTTGAAATATTTTATTCTAATACAATTTTATTTTGGACATTTTAGACTAAAAGTGTATCTATAGCAAAGTATGCATAATAAATTAGTTGTCTAGTTTTTATATGGCAAACCTTTGAAGTATTATATTCGACTAGAGTTTTGTATTGGACTATGAAATCGCAACGTGTAACTACAATATCAAAGTATCATAACAAATTATTTTTAAATGTTGTAGAAGACAACCCACTGATTATCCTGTATGTTTAGATGTATTTTATATTAGAAATCTAACCTTTGAAGTGTTTAATTTGACTACAACTTTGTATTGGACTATTTAATTTTAAATGTAACTATAGCAAAGTATTTATAATACGTTAATTGTATATTTTTTAGAAGGCAACCTATTGTTTATTCTTCTATTTAGATGCATTTTATATAAGAAGGCAGCCCTTTGAATTATTTACTTCGACAACAATTTTATATTGAACTATTTAATCGGAAGTGTAAATATAACAGAGTTTGCGTAATAAATTAGTTGCATATTTTATTAGGATTTTTTAAATAAATGCTAAATTTTATGATGTAGAGTTTGAAGTTTCTGTTTGATGCAAAAAATATTATTTACAATCTTTATTATTTCAAATCAGAACAGGCAGGATTTTTAAAGAAATATTATTGTCTAGTGGGTTTTAAACTCTAAAACTTTGAGTGTATTTAAAATACAAATATAGTAATAGGAAAATATATTTAAATGATTTGTAATAATATATTGACAAATTTGTGATATTTTTAAATTTGCTATACTAATAAGTAATTTATTAGTATCACTCCCGCTCATAAAATTTGGAAAATTTGATCCCTTCAAATTATTCTTTCAAGTCACATAAGTTTTTTCATGATCTGGTTTTAAGTGATCAGTTTTTTGAAAAATATTTTACAAGAATTTGTCTTTGCTCGCTTATTTTTGTAAATTGTGCCAGTGTGATAAATTATCAAACGGGTATCAATGAAAGTTTACAATATATAAAGAATCGAAATATATAAGATTTTTATATGAAATTGAAACAACTGGTATAGTACAGCATTTGAATTTTGTCAGAATGATCTGTATATTTATTATATGAAAACTCACCATTGTGGCAATTTATATAATATACAATAAACAAATTCCCCAGGTACAATTAAACAATTTTCTACAATTAGATCTTTTTGAGTACAAAAAGCAGCACGTATTAAGCATGTATTTATTTCAACGGTTGCACATTTTTATTTAAATTTTCCACAAATCACACACACTTCAAAATTGATTAAATCTTCATATTTTCAAATATGTTTCTATTAATATCAACTTCCATGCCATATATCAAATATAATACTGTCGTTTTACCACAATAAAGAACTTGAATACCATTGAACTCGCAGCCGTCGTAAATCGCACTAATCTACTAAATTTTGACATTGAATTCTTTTAATACAATACATAAACTCGTTCGTCTATCAGCGGAATTTTTATCTCTGTAATATAATATAACAGATTAAATGAAACAGAAATTATCAGATAAATAATTTATTAACGAAAGCAATCAAAAGTAAGAGTAGAGCACAATGAAAATACCAAGTCTCGCTCTACAGAATATCGAATGAAGTTTTTGATAAATGATCATCATGCTCAATTTATTATTCAGGTCGTTCGCTCTTCTAATTAATCTTGGAAAAAATAATATTAGCATGCCCGCATGCTTGTTTTCTATAACGATTATTTGTATACAAATAAGTAAAGAACCGGGGGTAAGTTTCGATGACAATTTGAAGTTTTGAGCAAACACCATCGTCTTTAAGATACATTTTCTTGTCTCAGTAGTAATCAGAACTAGTGAGAAGTACTTGTCATACAAAAAAATGGTTTAAGATTTAACCTAATATTTTACAGGGAGGCAACCCAGAGGTTAACCTTTGTGTTGCGATTATATTATATCTAATATTTCCCACCGAAATGTAAAGACTATTTTCACTTGGTCCTATTTGAGATCCGTAATTTTTAGTGAATATCCCTTGTATCATACTGTTTGATACAGAGTTGGCTTTATTTCAATATACCATTCCTATACAGCAGTAAATGCATTTTAAACATTTCTACTTCACGATTTGATCAGAAGTCCAAAATGATCCAATTTCAAAACTACTAATAAATGCGAAAGAACTCTCATTACAGGGCGTCCATTAATTACGTGGGGTTTTTAGGGAGAGGGGGGTTTGACAAAAAAATCACGAAATATCACGTGCGGAAGGAAGGGGTATAGTAAAAGATCACGTGTTTATTTTGTACCTGTTATCTTTTTTAAAAAAATAAAGACAAATATTTTACAATTTTTTCTCCTAACTAAAAGTACACGTGATGTTTGGTTGGGGGGGGGGGTAAATTTGACCACGTATCACCAAGGGGGAGGTGGGGTCCAAAAATTCTTAAAAAATCGAAAAGCCGCCCCCTATACAACATGTTTCCATTTTAATTTATGAAGATTATTATTTATAGTATTTTTTTGATTTCAATATATTCCGAAATTCAGATATTTGTTTCAATGAAATTTTCTTATGTTGGTCCTAATTTTCATCATTAATAATCATTTCTCTTTCATATAATCAAAAATGTTCTAATTTGCAAGCATACCAGCTCTCACATTTTTGTGCTTGTTTACATAATTAATATTAATATATGTGTGCACTACTTTTTTGCAAATGATTAGCATATTTTGTTCTAATACTTTAATAATAATGAAGATTGTAAATAATACTTTTTGCATTAACTAGAAATTTTAAACTCTACATCATAAAATTAATCATTTCATAGATGATTTTTATGCATCAAGATATATTACCAATAATTATTGATTGATCAGTATCCAGTAATAATTATCAGTAATTATGATGATGATAGTAATATAATTTTGAGTTGCCCAGTAATGCACTCTATTTTACTAGAATTACATCTATTTGAAAGATAATACAAATATTACACTACTTTAAATGAAAATGACTATTATGAAAACATTAATGATATAAACTAGTTTAACAATATGCATAAATTGGATTCTTCTGTCTAAAAGGGTGTGTAAGATCATACAATCCTGCAGCTAATTTATTTGGATGATGGAATATATTCTGTCTTTAATTTGGGGCAGTTTGTTTAATTTTTTTTGTGTTTTCTTCCAATCAAAATGTCTGAGATTTAATAGTTTTTTGTATGTAGTTGGATTCATTTGTAATGCCAGTCGAATGTCTTGTTTTGCAACAGTCTTGTTTCAAATTAAAATTTACCACCACACATTGTCTCATTGAACTTCAGATTTCCTTTCTGATATCAAATGCATTTGTAAATACTTAGAATAGTTATTTAACCAGTTACTTTAAAATTGTATGTCACTGTGGCATTCAGAACTTTTATTTTGCATAGCAAATTATTAGCCGACTAATTATAATTTATGACAAAACGATTAGTATCTTTCGGTTTTGTGATTGGTATATGTAACCTTTCGTTTTCAACAGTTAATAATTAGATTTTTTTGGCCAACTGATCATCTGTGACTTTTTGCGATATCTGCTTAATTTTTAATGTGGATGACAGTATAATTATTAATATGTGGTATTGGAATGTTTTGAGAGTTTTATTAACAGTAATTAAAATATAATTTTGTAATGTTATTATCACATTATTTAAAAAGAAGTTTGTTATTAAGATTGATTCGTAAGAATCACGTTAATGTTTCATGTAAAAGTTTAAAATATTTTAAATGATGTAGCAAAACGTCCACGATTTAGATGTTCTATATTTATATTGGGTTCAGAACTTGCGTTGCGTGCAGTATGATATCAGGGAGGTATGATATTGATTTTCACCTAAAAATATAGATCAAGAATATATTTCCAGGTGAAAATAGCTTTTCCGGGCACTACTGTGCAAAGAAGTATGTAAAAATAAGCATGATAAAAAATTCCATTAGTGCGTTGAATAAAAAAGTAGTTTTTCGATACTTTACTACCATGATCGTTTTGCAGTTTAACTCGGTTTCCGAAAAATGTATCCTAAAATACCTGAAATTTAAAATATGTAATAAAAAGTAAATTTGTTAAGAGTAATAAAATTAAAAAAAAACGGAAGAAAATGTAAACAATACTTGGCACAAGTAATTAATTGCCTTACCACAACAAGATTGCAGGATCAAAACCTGCGGTCCGTACACCTTGATGTCAAGCAGTAGTGATATCAATTTTGACTTGAAGTATATAGATTTGAGTTCGATTTTTTTAGTTGCGTAAAAATCGAATACACTAGGTTATGAAAATAAAAATATTGTATGCGAAAAATTACCATCCGTTTATAGAGTATGATAAAATTTTAATAACAATATTTTGAACATCGTATATTAGGATGTAAGAATAATTGTTGTATATAGCTAGAATGCTCTAGCTAGGTCAATAATAATGAATCTCTCCCGCACTTTCATGATCAAGTTACTTCTTTAGAAAATCCGAGTATGTCATGTAAAGTAAATATTATTAAAAAAATAAATGAAAATGTGTAATACGCCATTAATTTTTTTCTATTAATAGTCTCATAAGTTTGTTATGACTTTCTAATGACATGGATTCATACATGGCAACCCAACGGTTGACTAATCTCTCTTTTTCATGAATTTATCATTAAAACAGGGAGAAATTTTAATACTGATGACTTTTTATTGAATGCAACAATGCCAGGTAAGGGTTATTATCATGTGGACATATATTGCCAGCTATGGTTTCAAGTCACAAGCAATATCACTACTGCTTGACATCACACTATCCGAGACAGTTATCGAAACTGGAATTTCTTATTGAAAGCCATAGCTCTTCTCTAACTACTAATCCACGAAGGATCCCTAATGTGTAACTTGTATTTTTACTTGGACAAAAATTGTTATCTTTATTTTTAAATCAAAACCAATATCACTACTGCTTGACATCAGGCTGACCCAGTCGAGTATGGAACCTGGAATTTCTGATTGAAAGCCAATAGCTCTACTCTAACTACTAATCCATGACGTAGTCATGAGGAAATAACGATTGTTGTAAGGCTTGAGCATAATTCTCTTTGGTCACTACCTTGATATCACTGCTGCTTGACATCAGGCCGTCCGAGGCGGTTATTGAAACTGGAATTTCTGACTCAAAGATATAGATCTACTCTGCCCTAATGTGTAACTTGTGAACAATCAATTAATGTTAAAAGGCCTTAAGGTAATTCTCTTTAGTCTTTTGTCCGATTTGGCATAAGTTTGTTGCACGTTTATATGCACGACAAACTATAGACTCTACTGTTATGTTTGATTGTAAAATACGTATTCCGTTATCGCTCGGACGCAGAATGCTTGAATGAAATCAGAGTTTGAGATAACCGAATGATCGAGTTAAACGGGGATAGACAATAAACCTAACGGTATCACTATTATTATGCAAGTACGTGCATTGATATCACATTGTGTAATCATTTTTCATTTTTTTATCATTTTTTGCATCCATTTATAGAGTATTGTTCTAGCCGAGTTTTGTGATTGGAAACGATAAAAAGGTGAATTAATGTGCAAGCGCAACTCATTGTCAGTGTAATAATTATTGTTATTGCATTGCGTAGATTTTGATAAATTCTATTCTAAATAAATTTATTTATTCATCTAAACATTTCTTCAATTCATTTGCGCAGAATATGTTACTGAATTATGTTAGTGAGCACGTCTTAAGGATCTAACTTCAATTTAGTATTTTGGAGCTGGGAATTCTTCTTCAGGATAATCTTTCACGAGGGAGTGTAACGTGTTTTGCTTATTCCTATATGTTTCGCAAGGTTCATGATTGGTCTTTCTATAACATCATAATTATTTGTAGCTAAACGAAATACATAGAAAGGGGACGTCCATTAATCACGTGAGGTTTTTAGGGGGGGGGGTTCAAATTAGGTAAAAATCACGAATTATCACGTGGGGGAGAAAGAGGTGTAGTAGGATATCATGTGTATTTATTTTTTCCCAGATTTTTTTCAATCCAAGCATTTTCAAAAAAAAAAACATAAAATTTTGCCATTTTTTCTCGTTACTAAAAATACACAATAAAATCTTCATTGATTAAGAAAATTGATCTTGCAGGATAATTAACATAAAAATACATCTAATACATCTAGAATATTAAAAAAAACTCGGAGTAATATCCGGCCGGAGTTGTATCTAGAGTCAGATGCTACCGGAGTTGCATCCGAAGTCATATCCGGCCGAAGTTGTATCCGGATTTATATTCCGAGTCATATCCGACCGGAGTCATATCCGACCGGAGTCATATCCGACCGGAGTCATATCCGACCGGAGTCATATCCGACCGGAGTCATATCCGACCGGAGTCATATCCGACCGGAGTCATATCCGACCGGAGTCATATCCGACCGGAGTCATATCCGACCGGAGTCATATCCGACCGGAGTCATATCCGACCGGAGTCATATCCGACCGGAGTCATATCCGACCGGAGTCATATCCGACCGGAGTCATATCCGACCGGAGTCATATCCGACCGGAGTCATATCCGACCGGAGTCATATCCGACCGGAGTCATATCCGACCGGAGTCATATCCGACCGGAGTCATATCCGACCGGAGTCATATCCGACCGGAGTCATATCCGACCGGAATCATATCCGACCGGAGTCATATCCGACCGGAGTCATATCCGACCGGAGTCATATCCGACCGGAGTCATATCCGACCGGAGTCATATCCGACCGGAGTCATATCCGACCGGAGTCATATCCGACCGGAGTCATATCCGACCGGAGTCATATCCGACCGGAGTCATATCCGACCGGAGTCATATCCGACCGGAGTCATATCCGACCGGAGTCATATCCGACCGGAGTCATATCCGACCGGAGTCATATCCGACCGGAGTCATATCCGACTGGAGTCATATCCGACCGGATTCATATCCGACCGGAGTCATATCCGACCGGAGTCATATCCGGCAGGAGTTGTATCTGGAGTCATATCCGACCGGAGTCATATCCGGCAGGAGTTGTATCCGGAGTCATATCCGGCAGGAGTTGTATCCGGAGTCATATCCGGCAGGAGTTGTATCCGGAGTCATATCCGGCAGGAGTTGTATCCGGAGTCATATCCGGCAGGAGTTGTATCCGGAGTCATATCCGGCAGGAGTTGTATCCGGAGTCATATCCGGCAGGAGTTGTATCCGGAGTCATATCCGGCAGGAGTTGTATCCGGAGTCATATCCGGCAGGAGTTGTATCCGGAGTCATATCCGGCAGGAGTTGTATCCGGAGTCATATCCGGCAGGAGTTGTATCCGGAGTCATATCCGGCAGGAGTTGTATCCGGAGTCATATCCGGCAGGAGTTGTATCCGTAGTCATATGCGGCCAAAGTTGTATTCGGCAGGAGTTGCATCCGGAGTCATATCCGGCAGGAGTTGTATCCGGAGTCATATCCGACCGGAGTTAAATCCGTCAAAAAAAACACGAAGTATCACGTGGAATGGGGAAAAGTATAGTAAGATATCACGTGTATTTATTTATTACCGGTTTTTTCTAAATCTAAACATTTTCAAAAAGAAATTGATAAAAAAATTTACAATTTCTTCTCATTTGCTTTTGAATATCACCACGTATAACCAAGGAGGTTCAAAAATCCTTTAAAAATCGATCATGTGATTAATGGACAATACTTTCAGACATGAAAAATATTTCTAAACAATTTGCAATATTTTCATACAATTTACAATATTTGGAGAGGACTTGTAACATTTTCTGACACTGTAACTTATATGTAGTCAATTTGCAATATTCTTAGGCAATGTAAGACATTTTTAGGCCCTCACAGTATTTAGAATTGAAGATTTAATAAAGAATAGTCATCAAAAAACAATTATTTGCTATCGGTACAAGTTATTTTTTCTTTCTTTATTCAATTTAAATTTAAAAATATATACATATTTCAATGTTAATTATTTAGATTCAAATTATATTCCAACTTTTTAAATGAATTTTTGAGTAAGAGATTTTTTTTGTATCTATTCTGTATGCTTTTAAATTTTAACTTACTTCTAAATATCACTAGAATATAGTAAATATATTCATATTTATAAAATTTATTTATAATTTTTTTATTACTATAGAGTTCTATTTCGTTGAGCAATATTCTGAATACAGCATTGCATGTGCATACGTGTAAATATGATGTTAGGAAAATATATTTGCATAATTATCTTTTAAATACTTTCGATATTGTGGTAGTTTTCTCTTTTCATATATTCAATGCATTTGCCAAAGATTCCAACACATTAAATATTATTCTTTCATGATATAAAAAAAAATCTGAGAAATACATCCAGTAATAAAGTTCTTTGCATTGACTTCACAATAAAAACACAAGTCAAAGGATCTGATTTTTTAGAGGACTCATTAAGACTAGTAGTAGACTTATTATGAGACCAAAAAGAAGTCATTAGGATTTTTTTTCTTCAGTTGTGAGTTTGATCTAACGACTTCCTGGCTAGGCTTTTAGGATGATCAGTATGATTTTATACGTTTAACTACGCTTAAGTAGTAGGTACTTAATTTTGTGTTTCTTAAACAATTGTGTATGTATTTCGATTATTCTCATCCAAGGCGAATTTCTCTGGTCATTTCTTAATGTGACTATACAAAAATGATGCAATCAGCGAGTGCAAAAAAGTAGTTGTATATGGTCACGTCCGATAAAACAGATTGAAACCGCAAGTTGTGTCGTGCTGTCTTTTGCAAACGATGACCAAGGCGTAAACGAGTTTTACAGCGCAAGAAGTAAACCATCACAGCGGACAGAACACGTTCCTAACAATACAGCCGTGAAATAAAACAATTGTGCTTCAAGTATAAAAGTACAGTCAAGTGGGAAATAATCGCAATATGCAAGTTCTCTTATATTTATATTAGACATTATTGACATCGACATCCCTTTCGTAATGGTTATCATCAACAATAGCAGCACTAAACATCATGCAAAAATTTCCTGTCACCCTAGTGCAACAGTGGCACATTTGCTCGAAACTGCCTCAAGATTTTTTTTTATTGACATTATAAATAGGATCAAAAATAATACAATTTTATAAGCTACTGGCTGTACCCGATCACGCGTTGCTGTGCTATACATATAACTAAAAATTTGAAGAAAAAAGCGATTATGTTACATCTAGGATGAAAATTTAGGGTTACATATATTTTTGATATACGCTTTATGAATAAATTAAAAGAAATTGTCTCCAAAAGTAAAAGAAAGTTTTTCATGGTGGCAAACCCCTACCACTTGGTTTCAATCAGAACATGCTTAAGATAATGTATAGGAATCACTCCAGTGAGTAATTTGCTAATATAGACTAAGGCAGCTCCATAGGCCAACATTTTTCGAGTCTTCTTACAGCTGGTACATTTAGAACTGGTCTTAGTAAATCATTTGAATGATGCTCAATTTCCGGTATATAAGTACTGCTTCTGTCTTTAATTACTTCATCTACGAGTCGTAAACTGTTGTCATAGCTCTATGTGATAAATTTATTATCACAATTTCTGTAATTTTGACGAATTGTTTTATGGATGTAACGAATCCTGGTAAAAATAATTTTGGCTGTCCTAGAACCAGAAATTGTTTATTCGAAGGTCATATGAGAATTCTAAGCCCAATAGCCTTTAGAAGCTTATTTTTGATAATATCAATTATTAACAATGACCTTGGAGGTATTTAATAAATAGTACCAAAATTCTGCTCACACCATATTACTCCATGCATACTTCTTTCTACTGGAACAAATATGTGGTAGTACAGAATTCTAAGTAATTTTGTGTAATTGCAATTAATTTATTAAAGCGGTCGTAAAGTTTGAATTATTAGATGCATTTATCACCGTTCTCTTTTTTTTCTATATGCTGCTAGCAATCCTTGCAGTAGTATGCAATATGCAGCCGGCTGCAATTTCTCGATATGCACACTGTCATGTTCAATAATAAGACCGCCCCACAAAGGCTGACACATATCGTAAATCATTATTAAAGTTATTTTCTTTCGTAAGGAATTGGTTGTTACTACAAGTGAGAATGCGAATAGTTATACTAATTGTGCTCATATAAAGTTTTTTCAATTATAGAAAATTACAAGTGCATTTTGTGGAAATAAGCTTCCGAACGATATTAGTTCTTTGGGCTGTTGCAATAATATTATCAAAAATAATTATTTTATCTAAATAGTAATATTGAAAACGTGTACTCTAATTGTATATCTAAAATGTGCTTTAGATACTCAACATATGTGACTACTAATTTTAATAAGTAAACGCTTTAAATATCAGTATCTTCCTAAAGAAGAAATTTACGATTTCATCAGATTCACTAATTTTTAGTATTTTCGATTAGCTCTTGCAAGATACGCCAGCCTTACGAGAAAATAAGCTTTAGCATTACTACGAAATTCAAAAACTTTGTCAAAATTTCAAAAATTCAAAACGAGAATTCAATTTTTGTTGATCTCTTCTTACATTATTTTCAAGTTTCGGAAAGTTTTATGGTCAAAATTCATCCATATTATTCATGTCATAATGCAAAATATCTCTTAGAGCTATTTTATATAATATTTTCTATTTAACAGCGATCAGAACTTTTTTTTCAACCAAGTGGTCAACCATTCATTTTTATGTGTAGATTACATATATTTGATACGCTTATATTTAATAGTGTAGCAGAATATATGCTCCAGCAATACCCACAAAATACGATTTTTGCTTGATAATGTTTGAGATCTATAATCTGAAATGGAAGCTTATCATAGCGCTTGATATAGAATTGGCCGAGGGAACATATTTGATATGCATATATTTGAGAGTGTAGCAAGATATATGCTGCAAAGTGGAAGCTTATCATACTGCTTGATATCGAATTGGCCGAGGGAACATATTTGATATGCATATATTTAATAGTGTAGCAGGATATATGCTGCAGCAATGCCCACAAAAAACGATTTTTGCTTGATTATATTTGAGATCTATAATCTGAAGTGGAAGCTTATCATACTGCTTGATATCGAATTGGCCGAGGGGAATAGAAACCAGAACTGGTTTTTGCTTCTCCAAATTTATAGTTATTAAACCACGAGGTTCCTTTGACTTGTATGTGAACTATCAACTCCCTGTAATTTCTCACCCTCATATTCATTTTAAAACCATGAACGATTTCTTTCTGACCAGCATATAATTTTAAAAATTCGACAAGTTGTATTCTGCGCTTTTTCGTACCATGCAAATTCTAAAATAATTATAGCTATGGCTATTATAGCAGATTATACGAAAAAAATAATATTATTTATTTTTATTATTTATTCAATTATAAGAACTAAGCGTCCAGTACTGGTCTAAAAGTAGCAGAACTCTCTGATTATATTCCTATGAGATGATATTCTGCTCGACTTACTTTATTCGATTGACTTGTTTTTGAATAAAAATGTATTCGTTCTATTTTACAATAAAAATAATAAATTTCAAGGTTTGTACATTCATGTGATTAGATTACATGTAACCTAGCAAACTAGCCTTTGCCACTAAAAAATCATTCTCCGCATCTCGTTTTGCAGTGTTCAATGTAACAAATCTCGCGCGACGTAAACAAGGTTGTGTTACCTTTCCATTTGTAACCATATACAAAATCTTTTTTCTAGAAATACCTATTTATTTCTTTTTAATTTCATATACATATAACGCAATCTGCCATCACAGTATTAAAGTTAAATTAGCCTTTTTTATGCGTCTAAGAATTATTTGTATTACGACACATCTCGCATGCATCATACTAACTAGTTTTAGAATCAGTTTCGCATTATCATTGTATCATGTATAATATGATGGATGGGATTCATGTTTGGACGTACCATCTATATGGAAAGTGAAAGCTTATATTTTCACAGAACGTGTTTATAAATACGATTGGCTTACTTGACTCGGCTTGACTTGGCTATTACATATGTTTGACCAAAGGTAATAGACTTCAATGGTTGAAGTCTGTAAAATGCCAAAAATAATAATTTGATGTAACACCTGTTATTCAGTTGCTGAGAAATATCTACGAAAAAATGTTGGAATAGAGACAAAAACTAGCCGTTTGTAGATTGTTTTAACTATTTACAAATGCAAAGACAACGCGATGTAGTTGTACTTGTAGTGCCAGAATCCATTGTTTAATTACAAGATTTCTCAGTGTGTAATTTATAACGAATACTACAAATTCTGGATTTATTACTAAAATATGGTAGGGTAAGGTTCTCTAAACCTTATCAATGCCAAACAAATAACACATAAAAAAAAACTATCTGTTATCAGTAAACTACCTACCTAATTCATCATGGTTGAACTATGATTTTTTTTGCTATTTTTCAAAAATTTGTCACCTGGTTCCATATACTCCATAGACTACTTTACCATAGTAAAATGTTGCAGCCAGGGGTCAAACACATCTAATGTCTTAATTTTAATTTTGAAGAGATTTGACGATAGATTTTAAGATAACACTGTACATAACCTAGATCTGGTATTTTGTCAGCAGAGTTGGCTCACAAACAAGAAAAACTAACAAAAAAATAAAATACTTTTGTTATGGATTTTCAAACATTTCCGTTCATCTTCTGATAGCTCTGACATGATAAGAATCAAGGTGATGGCTGGTTATACATCTTTTGCCCTTTACTTTCAAATATTGTTGTTCAAAAAATCCTAACTTAACTAGTTTTTGAGGTATCGATGGTGGACCTTTTTACCCGCGTACCTTTAAGCCCCGCTCTACCTTATCCTTTATTTTTTTGTAAATATTTGTAATCAGTTGAACTGGCACGCTATCATTACATGATCACTGGAATAATATTTTAATAAAAAACAACTACATAAAATTTATTTTAATTGGCATAAATAATAAAAAAATAGATTTTTTTAATATATTATTTAGCCTTAAGGGGGTTGTTCTTTTTTTATTTTTCTTTGTTTCGGTTTTGAGATTTTTTGATATTATGAAAGCTAAAAACCATAGAATTATTTTAAAAAAAAATCATATCAATATCTATTTTTTTGACGAAGTTATAGATATATATATATCTCTATACGTATGATCCTCTGAAAGCGTTTTTTTATCGTTCCGCGAGCTATTGTTTGCCAGCTGCCTCTTTTTCATTATAATACCTCATGCACATGACCTTTTTAATGTGTCAGCATCTTTGAACACCATCGCGTATTCAGTACATTAAATTAAATGGTGTATTTAGTACATTATATTAAAAACTTTAAATACGTTTTTCTCAAATTGACTTTTTTCAATGCGGTGCCACAAATTTAAAAAAAACTACAAGTCGGATCGACATGCATTTTTTTTTAATTTGTTCACCACTGCAATACCTAGTCCCCCTACCTCAAACAACTTGATAACATTAAGCAAAAAAAATTTGCGAACCTTCTCGTCCCAAAAAAAGGCCTTTTTGACACTTTTTTTTTAAATAGCTGCCATTTTTTTCCTTCTTGCTTTTTTTCTCTCATTTTGGTAGGGGGACTGGATTCAAACTTCTTCTTCAACGTAGTTTTGTTTTTTTTTGTTTCAGGCGATGCGCAACGGATTTATCTGTGGCACCGCAAACGAGATCGATTTTGCAATGCCCACTTTGGCGCCCCCTGGTTAAGAAATGACGGCGAAAAAAAAATAATAAAAAATTTCTTAATATTCTATGATTTTGTAATTTTTGTTTAAAAAAAACCGCATGTCTTTGTGATAAATACATTTCGAGAAAAACAAAAACAAATACCTTGCATGTTTTGTAACAAAAAAAAGAACAACCCCCTTAATATATACTCAAAATGTATTTTTTTTCACTCCATAATGATTATCGTAATTAACACATGGAACTGAGATCGAGTATATACTTTTTCCGATTCTATTTTTAATTACAGGATGCGGTTAGCCTCTGTAGACCATATTAGTGATATTTTTACCATACGAATCTCTCAAAGTTTTGAAATATACGCTATCCAATAAAATAATTCAATATAACAATAAATGTACAAATGTCTTATTTCAAATTTCATTTAATTTCTATTGTTATTTAGTACTGATTCGTGTTCTCATGGTGCGCCCAACCCAGTACCTAAAATCAGAATCGATCGTGGCCGCACCCAATTATTATAATAACCTGAAATTCATTTATTATCCGTTATAATGCACTGTGTAGGCGCTGATACAAATTACTCTTGTGTTTAGCTACTAATTTCGACGTAGATTTATTGCTTTATTATATGCAAAAAAAAACGATTTCTTAATAGGAAAAATCACGTTGAAGAAGTGATACTACAGTGGTGCAAACGGTTAGGCGAAATATATCGCCACTATTAGAAAAATTGTAATAAAAAATGTGTCAAAGGGACAACTATTAGTTTGCCTTCTAAAAGAAAAAAAAAGAAAGAAGAAAAAGGAAAAAAAATATATATTAGGGTGGTTCTCAATATGAATATTTTCGATTATTTTGCTCCCAGGGGCTCAAATGCTTCCAACTTGATAATTTGTTTCTTTATTTTGATTTTTGAACTCCGACCAAAGTTTCTTGGTTTTTCTTCCTAAGTAAATACTTATTTCATAAAATATATCAAATTTTTGTTGTCATTTTTATTTATTTATGATCAAAATAAGCAAATACAATGTTATTCTCAAAAATTTTATTCACTTATCGCTAAATTATAAAATTCTGAAAAAAAATATGGAAATTTACCTATGTCATTTCCATAAGAAACTTTTGTTGGAGTGCGGACTATCTTAAAGTTAATATTAAGAGCTAAAACTTTCAGAGATTTTTTTTTAATTATTTTGGAATCATTTCAGCCCCTGGAAGCAAAAAAATAAGAAAATATCCATATTAAAGACCACCCTAATATATGAGGAAAAAATTCACGTGTCATGATGCTCGTCGCAATACTCCTTCGAAACCATTTGACCGATTTTCATAAAATTGTATAATCGCTGTCAGTATGACTGGAAATTGACCAGCATCTATTTTCATATCCTTATGTAGTGAGGATTGCCCACCTTTAAGATTTTTTTGACCAATTTTTCTATAAATCGTAATTAAAAAACAAAATACAACCTTAAATTTTTCACCCTTCTACAAAAAATCCCTAATTCGTAAAAATCACTTTCTATGGCTATCAACCAATGTTTGTCGGGTTACCTAGTATATATATATATATATATTATATATATATATATATATATATATATTTATATATATATATATATATATATATATGTATATATATATAAATGTTTGCCAAAAATTAAATTCTTATTAATTCTTACCATATAGAGGCTGGAAATTTACAATGGTCTCGACGTTTCTTCACAGTTGCATTGTAATTTATCTTTTTGACAAATCATCGTGAAGTCAACATCTGAAAAAAAGCAAAAACAAGTTATTGGAGGAAATATTATGAGTATATTTTTAGCTAGAAAATACAATGAAACCATTAAAACTTAATTATCGTAATTATAAAACTCATGCAACAATATCACGAATTCATTCCAAATAGATTTCGATCGTAAACATCGGAAAAGTGATTATATTAATTATGAATAGAAATATATAATTAGAAAAAGTTAGTTGTAAAATATGAAGAGAAATTGCAGTGTTTTATTTTAAATAATGTATTAATATAATGTAATAATGTAGCATTTGATAATTGTAATACTAATTGCAACGAAAATGAAAAACAAATTTGTTTCTGAAGATTTTCAAATACTCAGTTCAGTTTTTAAGGGGACAACTAGTGTAACCGCCTAAAAAAGGTGATTTTTCGGAATTTATATTAAAAAAAATTACTTTATCAATAACTTCAAAATTTTAGGAATATATTTATACATGTTTTAAGAATACAAAGTAAAATTTTTGAAGAAAAGAATTAAATATATTTCAAGTTATCGTCGATCTCCAACGACGCGAAAAAAAGACCCTTCACTGCTGCAGTGATTCCGAAGTCGAATTTTACCCAAAATTATGGTCGTTTTTGGACTGCCAAAATTCGATTTTTGATCCGATCAAAAAATCGATAGTTCATTTTACGAAGACCTATATATAGAATATGTAAAAAAATTGATAGTTATCGGATCATTTGTTTTTGAGTAATCCCTGCAGCAAATTCGGAAAATGCTGTTTCGAGAAAAACGCGTTTAAAGATTAAATGATCGTTACACTATATACTATATATATACTCTTTAAATGGCTGTAACTCAAAAACTATTTAAGATAGCGATTTAAAATTTTGGTATGTTATTTTCAAAGGTATAACCTATCGAAACATGGTAAAATTGAACATTCGATTTTTTGAAAATTTCACACTAGTTGTGCCCCTTAATTCAATACTTCTAAATGAACTTTGATATAGTCTGTAGTTTTTCTTTACATTCAAAATAAGTGTATGGTTCCAATTAACTATATAAATTTATCCAGAATTCGGTTTGTGCACACCTCTCCTCTCGTGGTTCATTGGTTAGAGTTGGGCCAGGTTCGATACCCGCCTTGGACAACATGATGTCAAGAAGTAGTGACATTGCTTTTCACTTAGAAATGCATATAGCAATATAATTCCAAGTGAAAATGACCCTGTCCGTTACTGCTGCAATATTATAATTGTGAGAGCGACCATAGGGTTGCCTTCTAATAGTCAGACCACGGACAACCTAATGTCAAGCAGTAGTGACATTGGTTTTCACTTGGAAATGTATATAGCAATATGTTTACAAGTGAAAATGACCCTTTCTGTCATTGCTGCAATATTATAATTATGAGAGCGACCATTGGGTTTGCCTTCTTAATGTCAGACCTCGGACAGCCTGATGTCAAGCATTAGTAATATTAGTTTTCACTTGGAATTGTTGATAGCAATATGTTTCCAAGTGAAAATAATTGTGCCCATCCCAACATTATTGCAATACCATATTTATAAGAGTGACCGTGGGGTAGCCTTCTAATGGCCAGACCTCGGGCAGCCTGATGCCAAGCATTAGTATCATTGGTTTTCACTTGTAAATACTGATAGCAATATATTTCTAAGTGAAAATAGCCCTCCTCGTTATTGTTGCAATATCATAATTATGAGAGTAATCATAGAAATGCCTTTCAATAGTCAGTTCTCGAAAAGCCTGAAGTCAAGCAGTAGTAAAATTGGTTTTCACTTGGAAATGTAGTTAAAGATATGTTTCCAAGTAAAAATAGCCCTCCTCGTAATTTTTGTAATTTTATAAGCATGAGAGGGATTACAGTTTTTTTTTATAATATTCAGACGTTGGACAGCCTAATGTCAAGCAATAGTGACATTGGTTTTTACTTGGAAAGTAGATAGCGATATGTTTTCAAGTAAAAATATCCCATCCCAACATTGTTGCAATATCATAATTATAAGAGGGACCGTGGGGTTGCCTTCTAATAGTGTTCAGTATTAAAAATAAACTGTATCTCAGGTAGTAAAAACAACCAATAGATTTTCTTCTAACCGTGTAGTTCTTTATAATAAGCACTGCTCAATACACCTTATAGAACATGTAATAACAAAAAAAGAATTCGTTTTATGTGCGAGTTTAATGTAATATAATGAAATGCAAGTTTTAGTGGCAAGTCGGAGCACTTATGATGTCGTGAGCGCCGTCGTATAAAAAGTTTACCATGTCGAATTGAAAGCATTTTCACACTGTTTCGCGGAAATAACAGTAGTGCCTGTACGGATTTTGTATAGAGCCGGTTAATTAAACCGACATGCGAAGACCATACGACGATTGCACCGTGGAAGTGACTTTCTGCTTTCGAACTACTCACAATCAGATTCAGATGTGGAAATATTAATTGAATTTTTTTGATCTTGTTAGAAAGATCAAAATTTGAGTTTATAGTCTATTAGTTAACCACCTAATGCTTTCGGCCGAACTCGGTTCGTTCATAGGAATTTTCAAACTTATCGCAACTGGTTGGACGATCGAACCACTAAAATTTTATATTATATTTTACTATATATATTAATGTAAAAAAATTCAATAACTTCAACATTATTGTTATTATAAACTAAATTATACTAATTATTTTTTTTATTTTTTACCTCATAGTAATAACATTCTAAACACATTGTAATAATAAAAAAAGATAATTTTATGCCATTTTTGAATATTATCCAAAAAAATATGAAATCATCGCAAACAGTCGACTTACGAAGTCGAAATGGAGTAAGATAAAATAAAATAGAGGCGTTGAATTGAGTTTTGCGTGATCATATGTAACATAATCTTCCATCAGGTTAGATTTATTGGAAGTAAAGGGAGTCGAGTATATATATACGTTCAATGCACTTTACGATAGGTGCATATCGTATTTCAGGAACTGGTAACTTCTTAAGTTACAGTTCATTTAATAGTTGCGGAAACAAGTGCTGCTCTTCTCCTATATCTATAGTTGTGATAAAATTTTAATATCCATATAAAATAATGCGTTTTATGCTGTTTCTGATCTTAAGAGAAAAAGACAAGGAATGAGAAGAGAGATATATATATATATATATATATATATATATATATATATATACTCTTGATATGTTAGGAGGAGCCAATAAGTCGATAATTCAATGCAATAACATTATTCACTTAATTATTTACAAAAATCATACAAGACGAATAACAAAAATTTCAATTATTCACTTATCAGTAGTACTGCCTAACATCAAAAATTTGTTCTCCCTGTGAGTATTAATTTATGTTCTGGAATTAGAACAAACTGATATTTCGGGATATAAATAAGCAAGCAAGCAATCGATTTCAGAATACCAGATAATAAATACCCTCCAGTTTGGTTGGTAGTTGTTTTGAGCCTAGATACGAGCTCGTATTTCTATAATAGATGCAGAATATAATCTTGATCAATTGGTAAGTCTCGCATCGCGTGATGTCGGTTTATAACTTAAAAAGGATTGGAAAACGTCGAGCTGTAAGCTAATTCATTTTCGCGATGGAAATAAATTAGGTCATCATTTGTATAACGATAGAATTACCGTGGATGCGTTAGTTCCTGATTCTATAAAAATCCGCCAATTTTGAACAACATCAAATCAAACATGAAAAACTTACTTATCTTCTGGCAAGGTCACTGAATTCGTTCCAAATTTTATCATAATTGCTAATTTTGGCGACCTGTTTTATCCTATATGGGAATAAGGAAATAACATTAAGCAGTTCAAAATAATATATACTAAAAAGTTGCACTTATGAATAAAATATGCGTCAAGTCAAACTAATATCATTTTGACACTCGTGCTATTTGGTGGTTAGTTTTCAAACTTTGGCAGTATCAAAAATTTAACCAAACGCTCTACTAAACAACATAGAATAGTTTTTTGTCAGTTTTGTGACCAACTCTTTGAGACATAATTTAACCCTTTCTACTCGGATGCCGCCAGGCAAAATACATATTATTTCCGCAATTTGCGAGTGGAAAGGGTTAGCATGATTTAACTAAATAAAATAGGGTCACCGAGAATACCAAATCTGGAACATACTTTTATTGGATACATTGAAACTTACATTGGAACTTGATAATATAACATAAAATGTTAAAAATTTAAACATTTTCTTGTGATCAGTTTTTGGGTGAATATTTGATATACGATTTTAAATTTTTTTATCAGACAGAAAGCTGTAAGGTTACGTATTGCGCGAGGCTTATTTTTCAAAACTTTAATTATTTTTTATAATTGAACCACTCATCATGAGCCTATAATATTTTGAAGTGTTCGGTTTGACTATGAACTCTATCACCAGGCGAAGTTTGATCAAAATCCCAGAAGAGTAAACCTGAGATTTTCCTTGTTAATTAGGTCTACTGTACTAAAAAATCGTCTTGGTTGTATCTTTTAAACCATGAGAATTTAATTTTTTTTTCTTTTTTTTTGAAAATATAATAATGATTAGTTTTGCAGTATATTTCAATATTCTTTGACATGATCCTGCTCATGTTTTCTACATAGCTTACTATGCAAATACATTTTAATGTAAACTCTAGTAATAACTTATATGCTACAATATATGTGTGTGTTCTTGCCTGTATTTATATCAATGTACATCATATATTTTATGTATGTATATATATATATATATATATATATATATATATCAAAACAATAAATCAATTCCCAGCAGTCCATTTCAATTATTAGTAACATCTATTGAATTACGAGAAGTGTTGTTTCATTCGCTTGCTCGTGTCGAAATACGATCATGCAATAGCATTTTGGGATATAACTGTTCGAAACTTATTATGATTATTAAAATAATGAATAGTTGCAACAGAATTGAGTAATTTTGTTGCAATATTTGCGAACAATCTCCAAAGATGAACCCCGACTTCGTCTGAACTGTTGAACTCAATGCGCGGGACCTTCGCGAAGCGGAAAACAGTGTCAAGGCTCTTGTGACATTAAAATTATCACTCTGTTAAAAATACAACACGCTACCAGCATAATGAGAGCGATTTGTGGTGATAATTTTCCTAGAAACAAATTCATGGTACATTTGTCTAGGTTTTGAACCTATTGTTTGATTTTTTTTTGACAATCAGCACAACAACTTTTTTGATTCATTTCTCATTAACACCTGCACTTGTGTCTTCTAATCAATTTTTGCAATGTCAAATGATAGTTTAAGTTCTTTTTGAATAAGTCAGTATTATGAACTCTTGCAGCAGATTTTCAGAAGAAAACTTATGTTTTTGCCAGAAAATTTAACTTGCTAAATTTTTCAATCATTTGATACCAAAATTGTAAAAAGTACGGATGTGTGTATGTAAGACAAAATTTTACCTTTTACGATGATCGACCTACTTGTTTCTTTACAATTAACAGAAATGTGTGAAATATTTCATCATAAAAACCTAAAGCGATTTTGAAAATTAAAAGCCATTCGATAAATACAAGTTGAAGTTCGTGCTGATTGGTTTTCAACAAATATTGATTGAGTCACTTTTTTGCAATCAAATGCTTTCAAAGAAACTTAACATGACAACCGAGTTTCTGATCGAAACGAACATTCTAAAATTACCCATTCGTAATAATTATAAATAAATATTATAAATTTAACGGCCAGAATACAAACTACGCAGTTGTCGAGAATCATAGCTATACATATACGCAGTAACAGCTAAGTAAAGCTCAGTATTGCACTATGCAATGACATTGAACAAGTCGTAAAATATTATAGTCCTACGAAAAGTGGTTGAAAAACATTCATTAACGTGTGAAAAAAATCAAACTTTTCAATAAAGTCAATTTTTTTCTAAAATTTCAAAATTCTTAAAAATCTAAATTTTTTCAAAAGTTTTTTTAAGAATTTTATTTTTTGGTACGGGAAGATCTAGTAATTTGCCTTAAGGCACGATGCCATGCTCCAGTAGTATAAATCTTATATAGAATTAAGCCTAGTGGTTAATTTACGTGCTACACTTGGTGGCGCCTCTATGGAGTGCGGAAACAATTAAAATTGAAGTAATGGTAAAGCGACTATGTTTTGCAATCTGTTTCTTACATCTAGTTATAATTTGTTTCGACTTTTAAATTTATAATTTGTATAGCATTCAGAACGATGTCGTTAACTTTTATTGTTAGTATTACTATAAATCTTCATCACAGTTGATCGGTCGGTTAAGTTGCGATGAATTATGAAAACTGGGTAATTGTAAAGAGCCATATCGTGCGATTAGTAATCACATACAGAAGAAATAGAATCTGATTCAAATCCGACTGCACAATAAGATAAAGACAGTTCTCACGGGATCGTTCGAAAGAAAGCGAAAGAAACGCATGGCAAGTAGGTATCGTGCGCACCTACGCACACTTCGCTGCTTTTCAAACTTTCGGAAATAATTTATTAAAAAAATCATACATAAAATGAAAATTTTTATTTGGTACACGACTAAATTATTTCAAAATATTCTCTTAGGGAACGAGACCTTTTGCTACGAAAGTGCTTTCCGCAGGAGTGACGCAGCAGTCAGCAAACCACCCAAGGTAACACAAAATATTTTAAAATTTTAATCATAATTATAACAAAAAATATTTTAAAATTTACACTTTTGAGTAACTAAAAACCACGATAAATATAATTCTCAAAAATTTAGATCAGAGTAATAAATATTAAAGCAAAAGCCGACACACTGGATGTCGTCTATAGGCGACATTCGTAATCACAGGTCGTCAAGTGCATGTGTCTAAAGGCGAAAGGGTTAAATCATCGTTAAAAATATTTGCCAACTGCATCATAGCTAACATAAATAGATTAACTTTTCTCCGATAATCATTAAAATCTCATACATTTTAAGAAACTATTTGGTAAATCTTATATACTGCTTATGGAAGTCAATCTAAAATACACCAGCAATTATTCCTGTTCTCTGAAGTTTAAATTGTTTTTTGTTTTTTTTGTTTTTGAAATTGTTTTTTTTATTATTGCATTATGTTGGATACGATACAATATATATAATTATGTACATGGTTTTCTACCCTAAGGGTATTTTACAATTATTCCTATATTATGTTCAACTATTAATACCAACCCTTTACAGCTGTTATGCTGCTGCAACAGCAATGGAAATTATTTATATCAAAAGTTACATATATTGTATATATGTATATTATATTATATGTATATTATATTTGAAAATTTGAAATCATAATTTTACCTATACTATGAGTAAGGTATTCTAGTTGGCTTATGCTAAATGAAAGATTTGCTATCTTTTTATTGAAATTCCTGAAATTTTTACTCTCCTGGATTCTAATTATTTGTTCGTCTTACCTTACATTATCGTCTGAAGTATATGTGTTGCACTTGTCGTTTTGGTACAATAAACATGATAATTTTTTTACGACCGTGGAACTTGATTCAGTAGACCTATATGTAATTTATTAGTTTAATGTCATAAAACTTAGACACGCGCTGAACAAAGCGACCGCAGCATTGCCATCGCGATTACAACTTATACGCACAAGTCTCATTGTCAGTCAACAGTCGGTTCCCATATACATATTTCTCTGTTATTATATATATTTGCACTATCTCCGACCGATCTAGATTGGAGTTTACCTAGTATTTATGGTAAATGGTAATAAAGAAGTGAAAAGCTTAACAATTTTTTCTAAATGAATATTTGATGACCAATAATACCATTTTGAAAATGTGAGCTTAGTGGTCTTTTCTCAGTTTTTTGCTTTGTTATTAAATTTTCAACTTCCCATAGGGCAAGAAAAGGATTATCATATTCAAACAGCTGTATCTCCGAAAATAATTTGAATTTAAAAAAAATCTTTTTCATACATTGTAGTGGGCATGCTCTCCATTCGTAATAATTATAAATGTAACGGTCAGAATACAAACTACGCAGTTGTCTATCATAGCTACACATATACGCAGTAACAACTAAGTAAAGCTTAGTGTTACACTATGCAATGACATTGAACAAGTCGTGCAGTAATGATATCTAGGATTACAAAGTCACATTGAAAGCAAGCTTGATTGATGAAAAGGGTTGCAATGACGCAGTCGTCATTTAGTTTTCATAAAGTTCAGATCAATATGAGTTAGGCAGTCGTACTTTACTTATTAATGGAGTCGTATTTCAGTCAATCATATTCATTCATACTCAATTATTCAGTTGTTCAAATTATATGCAAAGTGTACAAGAAGTTATAAAAAAATACACCAAACGCCTTCGTCTGTTTTACTGATCAGCCTCCACAGTTTGGTAACAGCTATGTTAGCAGCAGGAGGAACCTATATATTGTTTGGAGCCATCGAGGATGATGGCACAACGACATATTCTTGAACCGTTTAGTTTTGAAAATATGCAAATAAACAAAACTATTTTTTGAAATTTTTTCACTGGAATACCCCCTTAACTATGTCTGCTTGTTACTTGAATGTAGCGTGTCAACTTGATAAAGGTGTCTATAGTAGTTCTTTCTTCGGCATATTGCTATCATTAGCAAAGTTATTATGATAAGAACATAATACTAGCAATGAAATAAATAATTATACATTAAATTACTAATAAATAATATAAATGTCTAATATTTTATGAGTATACTAGAACTATAAAACTAAGTTACAGTTTATAGCCACAATCAATGCATTCGCACGCGTGCGAATCGAACGCAACGTTTATCTATTATGAGTCCATAGAAAACTAGACATTAGAAAAAATAAATAAAATCCAATTTATTGCCAATTCTAAAAGGTAGTTTAATCATGATGCAGGGCTTCATTTCTATAGAAACGTTAAGCTAGTAAGATATATGCGCATACGATATTATATAATGAATAGTGGCCGTCCGACAACCATTACAGAACATTGCGTCGCTCGGCAGCTCCGAAGAAAATACGTGAGCGATATAATACGAGGAGAAATCATAAATGTAATAATGATAAGTTATTGTAATCTGCATAACAATCGGCGTTTGCAGACGCCTAGAAAATTCTAAGTAAAAAGTGTAATAGCGAATTCATTGTACTTTACTTTCGCGTAGGGTTTCTAGGGACTTGCGTTCAAACATATCAAACAGAAGTACCTAGGTACTACGGGCGAAGCGCACAAATCATAAGGTGCGCGATGACATGCGAAAAACTTAATGTAGCCTGCGTCGGGGAAAGATTAACATCGACACGAAACGCAACGATCGTTAAACTTTTTATACAAATTCTTTGGAATCATTTTTATACAGATTCATAACGAAGTTTTGCTTCAGAATTCTTACTTCCCAAACGCAGAAATTGATGAGCCAATTTTGCTGAAAAATAGACCACTGTTGTGGCAACCCTATGTTACTCTGCTTTTATCATATGAAATAGTACTAAGAACTGTGAAAATGCTATGTATTTACTGTGCGGTCAGGAGTCAGGAGTTTTAGATATAAAACTTATGGGCCGATTCTGCCGCACAACAGACCTATGTTATGGCAAGTCCATGTTACGCTCCAACTTCCATACATTATGCTACTGAATCATACTGAATACTGTCAAATGTATTTTGCTGAAAGTTCCTGTTATCTAAAAAGGAGAACCCGCGCATTGCTCGTCTCGGATTTTGATGAAACTTGGCACAATGGTAGATTTGATGCCCAAACTGACCGTGGTAAAATATTAGAGGCCTATGAAAAGCGGTTTAATTATAAAAATTAATTAAAGTTTGCATTTTAGCAGCTCACGGCATGCATAGCTTGGAATACTTTTCCTTATCAGTAGCAGATTGGCCGAGTGGCTATCGTCGTGGAATTCTAATTTTTGCTCCGGGGTTCAATTCCCAATTCAGATTTAATATTTTTTTTATTATTTTTGTTTGATATTTATAATTTCACGTGTAAATAATATCAACATTTATTTGAATTTTAGATTAATTTTACATTTTTCGCTAAATATTCCATAATAAAGTCGTCCGTAACACTTGTAAATTTTTATTTTGATATTGCTTATGAAACTTACGATCATATAAATGTTAAGTGATTCCTAAAACATTATAATTTTGTATTAATAACAATAATAACACGGAGGAAGAGATATAATTTATTTCCATATAAAAACTATGTTCAAATTTACAATTGTGGCGATTGTACATATTGTAAAAATAAGAAAAATATAAAAACTGCAGTGAATAAATTTTATTAATAATGTTTTCAAGCCATATGTCAAAAAGAATTTTGTTTATTATATTAATATTAGATTATTGGGCTGGTCAAACGTACAAAGTATCATCCTCATAACAGTAAATTTGAACATAGTTCTTATATGGAAATTAATTATATCTCTTCTTCCGTGTTATTATTGTTATTAATACAAAATTATAATGTTTTAGGAATCACTTAACATTTATATGATCGTAAGTTTCATAAGCAATATCAAAATAAAAATTTACAAGTGTTACGGACGACTTTATTATGGAATATTTAGCGAAAAATGTAAAATTAATCTAAAATTCAAATAAATGTTGATATTATTTACACGTGAAATTATAAATATCAAACAAAAATAATAAAAAAAATATTAAATCTGAATTGGGAATTGAACCCCGGAGCAAAAATTAGAATTCCACGACGATAGCCACTCGGCCAATCTGCTACTGATAAGGAAAAGTATTCCAAGCTATGCATGCCGTGAGCTGCTAAAATGCAAACTTTAATTAATTTTTATAATTAAACCGCTTTTCATAGGCCTCTAATATTTTACCACGGTCAGTTTGGGCATCAAATCTACCATTGTGCCAAGTTTCATCAAAATCTGAGACGAGCAATGCGCGGGTTCTCCTTTTAAGATGTTTTTTTTGACATTTGTGCGGTTTCTAAGTTAGGTTTTCTATCTGACAACCTGAGAAAAACGCCTGGCTGCACAGCAACCACATGGCTTTTGTCAATATTTAGTATGGAAAGTTCTTCATAACATAGCATTGCCATAACATTCGTCTGTTGTGCGGAAGAATCGGTTCATTAACCTAGAAAATGCACAAACGTCAAAAAAGAATCTTATCATAAATGCATCTTTTTGGTGTTTCATAATAACACATGCGAGAAGTTAGATAAAACGCCAGACTGCATAGCAAATACATTGCATTGCGACAGTCTTTAGTTCTAATTTATATGAAAACGTTGCCAAAACATTGGTTTATTTTACGGGAGAATTAGTCCAGTAGTTGCAAAACTATATTTGCACTATTCAGCCAATTATGAAAGTCGGTTGCCTAGAAACTTCAACTTTACATAATATTTCTAGTACGTGTCCTGTTCATTGACAACGATCGTTAAACCTTGAAGTCTTTAGAATCATTATAATACAGATTCATAAAGAATAGGAACTTCAGAATCCAATCTTATCAAATGCAAAAACTGAGTTTTATGTTTTTTTATGATTCCTATAATATTTTATCACATGCCTAAGTGCAAAACTCTATTTCCAATATTCTTCTATTTATAAAAATTGTGAATTCTGGTTGCCTAGAGACTTTTCCTGAACAAAATAATTCTAGCACGTCCTGATCGTAGACTTGCGTGCAGGTACAGATAAGGTAGAACAAAACATTTCAGTATACTAAAATAGGAATAGATTTGGAATGCGTTATATACCGTTATCATACTTTCTTCAAGAATTGCAAAGTCAATAATCTTGGTGCCTTTTGAAGATTGCACGTGGAGGATTTGTGCCTTTAAAAATCAATTTCAATTCACATTAAAATAAAAATGTCTTAAACTTGCTAAATATCATTTTGTCTCTGTAGATCTCCTATGCCTTAGAAGTTTAAAAAGAATGTCCAAGAATGGTGTTTGCTTAATTCGATTTTCATCAGGAAGATCACGGAACTTTCCATGAGGCTCTTTACACCTACTTTAATTAGGCTTTTTTTGAAGCCCTATATATATATATATATATATATATATATATATATATATAAAGTTAAAATGACAAAAAGGGTTAACGTCCGCCTTCACACCCATGTGTGGCACATCGGAAACTGACTCAGTTCATGCGGTTAACCCATGCAGCTAAAAATAATTCCCTTCAAAGAAGACTGTCGCGTGTAACTGTCTTTCCTACTTATAATTAATAAAATTTGTGTCCAACACTCTGTCACATCTTTTTCGAATATTGTCAATATCATGGATTTAAATTATCTCCTTTGCAAAATGGCAAATTACGTAAATCAATATGCAATAGATGAATAGATTGTATACTAATTATGCACGTACAAGTGTGCTATCAATTAGGCTCAAATAGGGCACCAAATTATCTTCCTTAAAAATGGCAAATCATGTAATACAATATGCAATTGCGTTTGTTTATACACTAATTATCGCTGATGTATATATTATCCTTGTACAAGTTTGCCATCAATTAAGGACATTAGAAGAATACACTTTTTTAAAATTATAACTGAAATTTTTTCTGCAATGCTTTTGAAAATATTAGCTAACTAATTTATAACATTGCCATGAGCAATAGCATGTTTTTATTAATTTTTTTTTGTATTTTTATAGCAATCAGAACTATAAGTTCTATAAGCTGTACTGAGCACTGGTTATTGCTAAAAACAACGTTGTCAGTAGCCAATCCATTGATTGGACTTACTCTATCTGAAACATAGTTTAATTTTATACTTAACTCTATTAGAAGACAACCCCATAGTCGCCTTTCTAACTGGGATATTGCAGCAATACCAGGTAAGGGCTATTTTCATTTGAAAACATATTGCTAATTATATTTTCCATTGACACTGTTGCTTGACAAGAGGCTTTTCAAAGCGGGACTAGTGGTACCTCAAGGCAAATTGCTAGAACTTCCCGTACCAAAAAATAAATTAAAAAATTATATTTTTGACAATTTTTGAAATTTTTGAAAAAAAATGACTTTCTTGAAAAATTGATTTTTTTGTATCCTGATTTTTTTTGAAAATTTTGAATTTTTTTTAAAGTAATTGCATGGTTGAATCGTGTTCGCGAAATCGTCGACAAAAAATTGTATCCGCACATACAAACACACACACACACACTCATCCATTTTTTTTAAGGTATGCCAAAATGTTTAAAATCCTCTAAAACGTAAGATATATAAAAATTTTCATTTTCGTTTGTTTGGATTATTATAACTTACCCTACGGGAAGTTAATAATTGCATATGTGAGCTAAACAAAAGTCAAAAAGCAATTTCATGAAACAGATTTATAATGTTTTTGCTATTCCAGATACACTTAACTAAATATAAAAAGTTGGCTCAACTGAACAATTTTTGGACAAAAAGTAGTCATTTGAAGAGTTTCTAGTCAGTATTACATAAATCTTAGATTCTAGTATTATAGATACTCTAGAATATATTATAAATTCAATACTCATAATCCAAAATTGTTTTCTTATTAGCAAATCATTTTTTGACTTCGGCCTTATTTTACAAAACACCTACTATAATGTTAAATTTTCTCATAACAGTTTACAAAATGATTCATAATGTGTTAAATAATTCCATTCGAAATTTCAAACAAACTGAATAACATCATCTTTCCTATAAAGATTTTTTCAATTGCTTTATGTTCGAGAAGGCAAAATCGAGTACATAACATGCAAGAGTATTCTATCGAAATACCGAATCTTCTTCGTCGGCAAAACAAGAGTCGAGTAGGAGAAGGTAGATGGTATTATAGAAGGTACCTTTCAACTTGTTAGTTATACAGTACAAACTGGTGTGATGCACGATTCTTCTCGGCACACTAATCGGAAGTCGGGATCTGGATGTACAGAGTTACTTCATACTTCATATTCTATAATCTATACGCTCATGGTGTAATAGACTTATTGTCGGTACAGGAGACACAGTGATTGGTTTTTCATTTGAAAAAATATTGCTTTGAACTTGGATTGCACATCTACACCTTAAAAAAAAAACTGCACTATAAAAATTTCTACACCGTGATTTTTAACCAACTCGTTGATCGACAAAATATTCATCCGAAATATTTCTCCTCCTTGTGAAGGAAAATATAAATGTAATAAAGAAGTAATAATATAATATAATTATTATTTCCACGTGATCAAAATATACTTATTACGTACGTTGGTTTCTGAAAATGCTTTTTCTTTTCAAAACATTAAAATTAACAGAAATATGACTGTAGTCGTCAATTAGGGTGGTCCTTAAAATGGTCATTTACGAATTTTCTTGCTCCCAGGGGCTCAAATGGTTCCAAATTGATAAAAAACAATTCTCTGAAAGTTTTAGCTCTTAATATTAACGTTTAGATAGAGCGCAATTCAATCAAAGTTTTGTATGGAAATAGCATGGAAAAATTTTCAAAAATTTTAAAAATGTTTTTTAGATGTAATTTAGAGAACAAATGAATGAATAAAACTCATTCATTTGTCGCTAAGTTATACCTAAAACATTTTTTTTTAATTTTTAAAAATTTTTCCATGCTTTTTTCAATTATGGGGCTCCCTTGTCGATTAGTGGGTGGAGCTAAAATCTTGCAATCAGAAGTTTCAGGTACAGTACACTCCTTCGACAGCTTGATTTCAAGTAGTAGTGACAACGGTTTATACTTGAAAATCTAGATAAAGATATGTTTCCTAACTAGGTATTGCTGCATCCAATGAAAAAGTCAGTCGTCAGAATTTGAGTTATACTAAAAATAAATTGATTAAAAAATGATGGACAAACAACTGCGAGCTTTAAAACCACATAATCCAAAGGTTATCACAACAAGCTCAGTACTATTAATTTCTGATTGCTGTTAAAAAAAATTAAATGAAACTAAAGTAAATACCGATTTTCTTCATTATGTTTTTTCATATAATATAAAAAAATTTAAAGTTGTTTAAAGAAAATTTTGGGAAAACTGCGTTTTCTATAACTTTTTTATAGAAAACTAATAGAAACCCATAAAACAATACGGATCGGTAAAAATTTTTTTTTTTATTTATAGCATTAGAAAAGATTGTTTAATACAGACTACTAAATTTGATTAATAACGTTTAAAATCTTTTTTCAGTTTCATTCTGGTCTATTAGCATTTCGAATGAAAATTAGATAATAATATATAAAAAATATTTTTGGGTATTTTAAAATGATTGTTTTAATTTTTTCAATATAGAAAGTGATATCGCCTTATTTGAGAGCAAAAATCAAAAATTCCATATAAAATAAATGTTGGATCGATAATTTCAAAGATATAGACTTATGATTATAATGGATTTAGGATTTAAAACAAAAAAAGGCTTTAGGATTTAGGATTCAATTTTTTAGTTTTCAAATTTTTAAATATCTATTAATCGAATATACAATATTACAATATTTATATTTTTTAATCTATATGTTTCTTTCACTTTTGAGGCTTGTATAAAAATTCTATTTAATGTTCTTCATAATTAACATAAAAAATTAGCACTTGTTTATTTGTTTTCATAATTTTTGTTAATTTTCATGAAATTGTAAATAAAAGTCCAAATTTAGTAATGTATTCCGATTCATATAAGCATAAGGATGTCTTGTAACATAATATATATCATGTTCAGATATTTGATGGGAAGTTGTAATTTTATTATGAAGTAATTGCAAAAATTCAATTCAAACCTATACTTTTCCAAATTCCGGGACAATCCGGGACAGAAGATCTAAATTCGGGACAAATAGAAATAGGCTTTTAGAAAAACCCGGGACACAAGGTGAAAACCAAGACAGTCCTGGCCAAACCGGGACGTATGGCACCTTACCACTGGTTACTAATCAACTTAGTTAAGGAAATTGCCCGTTTGCTATTTATTTTTGTATGCTTTCATTTTTGTGTATATTTAATTTAATATTTAACTGCAGTGCATACATAAATACTAACGTTTCTGAGAGAAATTTATCAGGTCAAAAATTTAGGTGGATCTCAAGAACACTCGCATGAATAGGTCTGTTTGATTTTTCACTTTTGAGGCTTGTATAAAATTCTTTTTCATATTCTTAATAACTAACTTCAAATAAATAGCACTTGTTTGTTTGTTTTTATAATTTTTGTTAATTTTCATGAAATTGTAAATAAAAGTCCAAAGTAATGTATTCGGCATTTTCTCATTCATAAAGTATCGATTCATATAAGCATAAGGATGTCTTGTAACATAATATATATCATGTTCAGATATTTGATGGGTAGTTGTAGTTTTATTATCAAGTAATTGCAAACATTCAATTCAAACCTATACTTTTCCAAAACCCGGGACAAACCGGGACAAAAGATCTAAATCAGGGACAAATATTGCTTTCAGAAAAACTCGGGACACAAGGTGGAAAACTGAGACACAGTCCTGGCTATACCGGGACGCATGATTACCTTACCTTGCTCAACTTAATGGAGCAAGTGGCCTTAAATTTGTTATTTATTTTTGTATGCCTTCATTTTTGTGCATATTTGATATTCAATTGCATACATAGATACTAACGTTTTTGAGAGAAATGTATTACGTCAAAAATTTAGATTGAGCTCAAGAACTCTCGTATGAATAGGTCTGTTGGATTTGAGAAATGTGAATCTATTCCTAAAGTGACTCCTTCTAATCGTCTGGTGTATTAGGCTCCTGTTCTAAGCAAGTACATTATATATTTCACAATTAGAGTAGAATCGCGAACGTCGGCTTAGCATGCGCAAAAGAAGTTGAACAACCTTTTGTGTGTTCTCTCTCTACGTGTAATATGCATTATGCTATTAAAACTATTATAGGTACACGAGCGCACGTTTGAGGTTTAACTTTTTTTTACTATAATTTTTTTTATAATCGCGTACGGCGCCGCACAGAGCATAATTTGATTCGTTCTTTATGGCCCCGCTGAGAAATTAAGTAATATGTTATTGGAGTTAAGTAGAAAATGATATGAGCATTACCAGTCAGAAATATAATAAAAGTACGAGTATGTGAATTTTATGAAAATAAATTAGTATGCAGGAGTCGTCTGGGTAAAATTCATTACAGTAACAAGTATACTACAGTTTAGTATAGGGGTAACACCTCTGTAAATTTTTTATTGATTCAAATACTCACCAATCACACAAAAATCTATATTTTTAAAATCATTTACATATTTTTTCAGTTATAAGCATGTACAAGTGTTTTTTTCCAAATCCAAATTTTCAGTGCTACACTACGCCAAAATAAACGTGTTTCGTGAAAAATTGGTGCCACGATTTTTGAATATTTTGCTATTCTACTACTCTATCTACGCTAAATAACTTTCTACAATTTTCACCCCCAAAAAATTGACAAAACACACGTTTTTCATGCTGTTCCATTGAGTTATTATATATCTACTTTATATATCTACAAATATTTTTCTTTGTTTAATTTATTAAGTCACCGAACATGTGACTTAATAAATTAATCCTGATATTCATATATCCATAAAGAACATTTGGTGATCGGAAACACGTTCAAAATTTCATATTGCATCAGTTGTGAATACTTATGAATAATTTGTTTGTCTATTAAAAATCAAATTTATTCTACAGAAAACAAATAATTTCAATTGGATTATTATTTTTATGACTATTCTAAAATATACTCTAAAATTTATATGCAGTAAAACCCCGTTAAGACGATTTCTCAAAGACAAGACAAAAAACACACAAAAACGTATTATACGGAAAGGGAATATGACTCAATGAGACCAGCGTACTGTGTCGTATCATGCGAGAAATCGTATTAAGCGTAATGGTCTTAGGAGGCGTGTATTAATCACGTGAGCCTTAAAGGGCGAGGGTGGTTTGACAAAAAATCACAAAATATTACGTTGGGGAGGGGCGGTCTAGTAAGATATCACTTGTATTTAATTTTTTACCACAATTTAAAAAAAAATCTTAAATTTTTTGGAAAAATTCAAAACCTTCACGATTTTTTCTAGGTACTAAAAATACACGTGATTTTGTGTAGGAGAGAGGGGTAATTTTAAATATCATTACATAACACCAAGGGGGAGGGGGGGTCTCAAGAAATCCTTATAAGTTTATTTTGAGTACTTGAGTATTTCCTTGTAGAATCCAATATTTGTAATTTCTCTCCGCAGGTCGATCTTCAATTTATCTTTACCTATTATAAACAAAATTATATTGCATGAGCAATAAACAAATTACTATAATTTGACGCTCTCGTAGACAATATGAAATTACAATACCTGTGTAAAGGTTGTACATAGATTTTCTAAACATATTCAGATCGTAGCAAATGGCTTAGTTTAATCATAATAAATCATATTTCCTGATTAAAATAATAATACACCTTTATATAAAACTAAAAATTCAGAAATTTGCAATATTTTCTAGCTTTTAATAATTACTTATTATTTTATGTTTACTTTTCTCTAATGTGCAGGTTTTCATTCTACATATTAGCAAGAAAGCTTCCATAAATCCTACATTGTAAGATGTATATTTTTATAAAATAATTGCAGTAATATTCCATATAAATATTCCTACAATTCATGTTCTTGATTGTAGCTATTTCCTAGAATCAATCTACTTTATTTCATCAATTTGCCCATAAAAATTCCCACTAGTAAAAAGTTATTATTATAATTAATTTTTATGTTTTCCATTCCGCAGCAGGAAAGAAGGAAAATCATCGGCGTGATAAATTTATTCCTTATATAACGTACATCATTATTTATTATGAAGGCTTGAATATAAAAAGAAAACATGCAAATCAATCAGTACTAATACGGGTAATGCTTCGTAGGTTGGAAATGTACTTATCACTTTCATCTCTCGTAGATTTACCGTTTATTTTTGTTTATATAGCAATAAAACCGACGCAATCCACAAATGAAAAGGCAAAGAAACCATTATGTATTTATAATTAATCCCTTCGTTAATAGACGGAGAGCTAATAACAATATTGGTACTGATAATCTTGGTAGATCTCGACTCTACAGAATTGGATATGAGTTTATTTATATGCCTACACTTGACAATTACGTATTATAATTCAAATAATGGCCAAGAGTATATATTAACATTATTAATTTTTTCAAAATTTGACGAATTTTTGAAATTAAACGACTTGTCGTAAGGTCTTTTTATTTTATAGTCCAGTCACTTAGGCTTAAATTAGATAAGAATCTCGGAATTTGAGATACCCAGCTGTAAGTCTGTAAATACTTGTATATTGATACCCTAAATTTGTCTCAAAACCTAAAAATGGTAGGATGTGTCAATACCATATGTACGTTTTGAGACAACTTTAGGGTGTCAATGTCAATATACAAGTATTTACAGACTTACAGCTGGGTATCTCGAATTCCGAGATTCTTACCTAATTTAAGCTTAAATGACTGAACCATAAAATATTACGACCTTACGACAAGTCGTTTAATTTCAAAAATTTGTCAAATTTTGAAAAAAATAATAATTCCGAGGTAAACTTACTATAATGACTGGACTATTAGTATTATCTATAAGACCAAGGTATCTATCGTAAAAAAAAATTCATAAAAGTCGTCAAAAAAAATTTCAACAGTTCATTACAAGAAATTATACCAGCGAATCTTTACCGAAAACTAATTAGGTCGATTCCTAACCAATATCTTTCGAACAGTTTTTGAATTGTTAAGATCGATTCAGGATTGTGAGCTAAAACGTGGACGAATTTTTTTTCACTTTTCTGCTATTTACAATAATTTACAACAAGTTTGAAATGGCAAAGTTGTGTTCACTGATTGAGCCTTGTTTTGAGTAATTTAATAATGTAACACTTGTAACTTTATTTAATTAATTATTAACTATTAATATATGAAAATCATTTTCACTTCATCAATATATGGAAATCATCTCACTATAGAGATGTGCCCTTAAAATTTTCTTTTTGTTTAATAGAAGTAAATAATCTTCCTGTGAATATACGTTTATGCACAATTTTCGGAAGTATCAAAAGAATAAATATCTGTTTTTAATATTGAATAATATGTTGAGATGGACTATATATAAATATTTGTCGTTCAAAATTTCTTCATATTATTAGTGGTGCTCTCATACCATGGACCTGGCTTCAGGCAGACTACCATTTATCATTATTAATATTACTATTAGAAGAAAATAATAGGACTTTATGATTACCTTTACCTATGCCTATACCATTATCTAGAAGGATTATGTCAGTAAAAGTTGATTTGAAATCTGCAGAATTTTGTACTCATGCCAAACCTAAAAATCCTATATATGTTTATAACAGAGAAAATAAGATATTATTTGGAAAATTACAAAAAAGAAAAAAAAACAGAACCTTGTCAAAGATGAAACATATAAACAAGAAGATATAAATACTGGTCAAACAAAAAATCATACTAAAATGCTGAAGCTAACTGGAATGGGAAAAATTCCTTCTGGAAAAATTGGCGAAAGATTTCTGTAGAATACTTCATTTTTATATCAATTAATTATAAAAGGTAAAATTGTAAGAAGTTGTTTATAGCGAAAATAAATTAATATTTACTATATTTTGATAAATGAATGTAGTTTCGTAAATATCAAGCTTATGCATAATTTTTTTGATAGTTAGAACAGGAAATAGAAACAACAAAACTTTTTATTTTTTTAACTACATTTGACAGTGAATCACGATCTAAGATGGGTACTTTTTTCTATTTGTAATACAAGTCACTTGTACAAAACTTTTTTATTAAATTAAAAATGTTTTATTTTATTAAAAAGAAAAAAAATTCTGCTTAATCTGCCATTTCTGTGATTAGTAGTTCATGACTATAAATATTAAAGTCAAGGACCATTTTCGGATGCTATTCAGTTATTTTTACAATAGCCAATTTTCTTTTTCGTAACGTGCAATATATTTCTAATAATATATTTGAAAGTAAGAACCTTTTCAAAATTCTTCACGAAAACACCTGATTTTTGGATGTTTCTAGATGAATCTGGATGTAAGATGGAAATTTGGGACATATGGTCACCTTGGCTAAAACACATCAGTGGAAAAGTTTGTTTTGGATATACTTATCTATAATGAAATTTAAAGAGCAACATTAATAAATACAGTGAGAGAAGCACAAATATTCAATTCAATTTAATCCGCAATATGATTAAATTCATTATTCCATGTCTGATCTCGAGCTTTTACATTGTTCGTCTAAATGTCGTAACGATTTTTTTTATTTGTGTCACTACATAAAACATATTCCTAATTGTTATTTAATGTGCCACCATAGATGCCGCCAACAAAGTGAATGTGTAATAGATTTTCGTGTGCGTAAAAAGAGATTCTCATATTTGTTCACAGGCAGTAGGCGTGTGTTTAGGACAGTCAACATTTTTTCTATTTCAATTTATATAGCCTAATATGTAAATAATTACACACACGCATTTATACAAACATACACGAGTATAAATGACATAGGAGTAAAACAAAACCTCATTTCATGTATCGGAAGTTTTTTAATTAATTACTTTTACCAACTTTCGTAATATTGTATTCTTTATACGAAGGCGTGAATATTACAATAAAAAGGCCAATATTATCTGTTGTATATGATATGGATTTTATCTATTTTTATTTGCACTTGAGTCAAAATACTGCTTCCAGGTAAATCTGGAGGCAAGTTGGTAATCTCTTGGACTTATGGTCACATTGGCTAAAACATATCTCTGAAAAATTTCAGAATATGTTTCCAAGTCAAAAAGCTCATTACTGCAATTTGTTCAAATATTATTATAATTAAAACAGGACAATCATTGGATTATATTCTAACAAAAAACATAAAAATTTTACTCGATCTATTTTGCTTTTGTTTGCCAGTTGGTCATTAAAACAATCAATTTCCTCTCGAAATTAACGAATATTGCTTCGTAGCAGCACTTACACCTTACCTTGTATAATTACTCTAGGTGTACATTACTGTATTTTTAATAGCAGTGTTTGCACGAGGGGCAAAATTATGAAAGTTTAATCTAACGGATTTTAATGGTATTTACACAAACAAAATAAACACATTGAGAGGTCTGTTGATGAACCTGAAACGTGTAAAGAAATATTTAATGAGCTGTTAAAGGTAAGCAAAACCAGAAATAATAGATGCGATAATCAATTTGGAAAGGGTCAATTAAATATAACTAATGTATTTCTATCATCAAGGTTTATTAATATTGGTCCTGAAAAATACACCGTTACTTATTTGCAAATTTGAAAAAAAAATTGTAGAATTGCTACAGAAGCATGTAGAAATTTATTGAAAATGTTTGGTGAAAGTAGTTTCTGATATGATATGATATGCAAAAGATAGTACGAAAAATTTGAAACAGGTGATTTCAACTTCGGAGCAAGATCTTTTTCTGACAACTTTGGAGTTCGCCTAAAGACCTAATTTCAGCTCAATAAACTATTATTGACCATATTAGTCCAGTCATTATAGTAAGCTCACCTCGGAATTCGAGATACCCAGCTGTAAGTCTGCAAATACTGTATATTGACACTCTAAAAGTTGTCTCAAAACCTACATATGGTGGGGAGTACGTACCATATGTAGGTTTTGAGACAACTTTTAGGGTGCCAATATACAGTATTTACGAGACTTACAGTTGGGTATCTTGAATTCCGAGATCCTTACCTAATTTAAGCCTAAATGACTGGACTAAATTGGGAAAATAAGATTGGGTTGAAGTATTCAAGATGCATGTCATACGAAAAAGTCAGAAAAATTCGGAACAAAATCGAGTCTTTTCTTAACCGGATGATAATTGTCAATAAAAAGTGGATGACATACAAATGCTGATTATCTCATCATTGTTGTTATAGTTACAAAAATTGATGACAGGCAAAAAATTAAAAAATGAAGCAGGTTTCAAAGAGGCACTAGTTCAATTTTCCGCATCTAAAGATGAACATTTTTCAAAAATGAGATATATAAATTGATAATTAACAATAATGACAATTATATAGTTCAATAAAGTTAACTGGCAAAAGGAAAAATAAGATTAGTTTTTGTTTTATTCCACAAATGTACTGAACTTTCCTGTAAGCGTAATATATTCATCTCTTATTGGTTAAGCCGATTATTTACACATCTCAGGAAGTTGATGCAACTTGTCTTAAGAGAAAATGCCACTTACAACTAGTTTATTTATTAACTTCCCGTAGAGTAAGTTATAGTAATCGAAAAAAAATCGAAAATAATTTTTTTATATATCTTTACGTTTTAGAAGTTTCTGAACTTTTAGAAAAAATGGTATATGTGTATGTATGTATGCATGCGTTAGTGTGCGTGTGTGCGGATACAAATTTTCGTAGACGATTTCGCAAACCGGATCAACATATGAATATATGAATATGAATATATTCAATAAACTTTCGATTCCTTCTGATAAGGAGAGACGTGCTGACTAGTTTTTGACAAAGGCAGGTCTAGACGTTTCGGAAATACAGGGCAAAAAGTGCCAAAAATGGTATTTTAGTTTTTGAGATAACGGAGCGTCTGATTTAAATAATTCAAAAACGTTTTACTTATATTGACAAAATAAACAATTGGTGAAATTTTTGTGAAGGCAGGTCTATCGTCTTTGGAGATTCAATGAAAGAAGTAAAAAGTAATGCCATTTGGCGGTCAAAAATGGCCATTAGACTTATGTACATCGTATTATCAAATATTTTATAAAGATTAGCATAATGAGTACAATTTTTGTGTACATTTATATGGGTTCACTTCGAGTAGAGATAATTAGTCATAACTGGACTGGACAACTACTGGGTTGCCATCCATTCAAGATCCATATAATAAAACAGTCAAAATAATTACTGAATGTCCTGAGTGTGACAGATTGTAGTTAAATTGAAAAAAAAATTATATAGGTTCCGTACCAATGTTTACACGTTAGACGCTTAGGCAGCGCTTATGCGCTTTGATATTTCGACTCCAAATCAGCTATGCAGCGCGATTGCTTTTAAAAAAATGTTCAACTTTTAAATCAAAATACAGAAAAAATCATATTTTTTAAAAAGTCAAATTTTTCAAAAAGTAAATTTTTATCAAAAATTTCAAAATTTCTCAAAAATCTAACTTTTTCAGTTTCGAAAAAATTTCAAAGTTCTGTTTTTAAATTTAGTTTTCGGTACAGGAATTTCCAGCAATATGCCTTAAGGCACGATGCCATGCACCACTAATTAATATTTGAACAGAAATATAGTCTAGGAAACGTGAAAAGATTACTTACTTCCGTTATTATTACACTATACAATTAAATTAGCATGTGTACATAATAAAAGAACACATCGCGGATACTCGGGCATGATCTTCGCGACCACACACACACACAAACAAGGGTTATCTACAAATAAAAAACAAGGCTATTGTTATTGTTAAACGTTATCATTGTTGCGAGACGAGAGCAAATGTGGCTATTGTGCCATTCGCTGCAAACTCTATATAATAGCCGAGTCTCTCCTGGTCGATTCAGAACTTTGCAATGATTTGGAAATTCAACTATATCCTTAAAAAAACATACTGTTTTTGGAAATGATCTAATTTGTAATTAAAATTCCCATCTTTATAAAAAAATGTATTATAAAATATTTGTTTGTGGCGGGAATAGCCCACTCAGTAGCGTTTTCGACTCACACGCTGGAGTAATTTGGTTCGAATCTCCAGCAATACCAGAATTAAATATAAAAACATTAAAATTAGGTTGAGAATTGTTAATAGGTAGAACACAAGAAAAAAAATGTATTAGAAGTAAGAAGAAAAACAGGAGTTTAGTTTAGAAGATGAGAACATATTGAGAAAAAATTAAGAAACAAGAGAAACAAAAAGAAGAGTTGAATATCAGTAGAAAGAAAATTTAATGGAAAATTAGGATATAAGAAGAGATAGAGATAGATATGTATGATGAATGTATAAGAAATATATATGTAAGAATTATATAAAATATGATGAAATATAATATGAATATGTAGGTGGCTAAAAATGCTGTAAAAGGAGGCCAATAAAAATTGAAAAAAAAAAATGTTTACAAAAATGAGTATTATGACACATCTCTGTCATTTGTTTCAACTCGATGTCCAGTCTATTTTGATCCCATATTTTGATTTTTATCATTTTGCAAAAATGGTAAACTTCGGACGAAAAAACTTGTATCACCTCGGATATCACCCAATCTCACAGACCCAAGTGGAGAGCACAGTATTTATTGTATTTGTCCTTTTTTGAAATATGAATGATTATAAAATTCCTGTACAAAATCTAATAAAGGAGTATCTGATCTAGAAATATCTATTCAATATTTAAAAAACTATTTGATCACAGAACTTTTTCCAGAATCACAAAAAGAAGCACTTGATTAAAAGTCAAATTAGTTGAATATAAACAAATCCATGTCCAAAATCTAGTAAAATAGTGTTTGATCAAATAATCTTTATTCAAAATCTGAAACAAATATTTGATCACAATCCGTTGCCAAAATCTAGTAATATAGTAGATGGTCATAGAATTTACAAAAAAAAATGAAATTATAAAAGTGCTGACCAAAAAAATCCGCCAATTTAATAAAGTTTATCCTACATTAATCATTGTTAATCTCAAAATCACTGTCAATTATTAGATGATTTTGTTATACATCAAAACATTCTTAGTGAAACATCTAAATAGTTGAAAAATAATAATAATATTGGGAGATTGTGTTGATATTAAATCCTCACAAAGAAAATTAATGTCACACTCCACTCTTTCAAAAGTTATCATCAATAATACATGTAATATATGCTTATTAGCCCTACTTCACTAAATTAGGACATTTTCCAATATAAATGCATCTCTCTACTCTGGGAAATTTAGAGAAATCCGTATTCTGAATATAACAACTTAGCAACAGAAAACAAATTAAAATATTTGAATATCATTTCTAGATTTTGGCCAATCGTCATATTGGTTATGCACAACGCTTTCTACTTTTGTTTATAAGAAATATTAATAATAAAGGTAAAATATATAGGTAAAATTACATCAAGGAATAGAGATTTAAATGCGTACAATTTCGTTAATTTTTCTGATGTGGATGGTTTATTATACAACTTATTTATATACAATCTTGAAGGGCATAACATCAGGAAAAAAAAATAAGTGCAATATATCAAAGCATCTTTATTTTTTAGAATTAAAAAATATCTTCACAAAATAGACATATTATAGTGAATACTAAAGAATATGCGACCGTTTGTTTTTACACTAGTTTATTCTGTTCAGATGTACCAGGATATTTTTACCAACGGAAACCTTCTTAAATAGCAATTAACATAGCACATACATCCCGGATTTTAATATATAGAAAAATTATGCGGGCACTTTAGATTCGACTATAATAAAACAAGATTCCATTCCATTGTCTTCAAAAATCTGTCTTCCGTGCGAATTTTTGAGTTGAGGTCAATGTTATGATGTTTCCGCCGTGCGGGTCACAAATCACAATTCACAATACACGATTCGACGTGTTATTCTTGATTTGATTTAACTTTTGCGAAAGTTTTGAATGTTGTCACAATTCTAGAAATTTATATCGTTGTTATCTTGCTTGATTGTAAAAGAAATGGAATCTTTACGTTCCGGTTGTTTATGGCATAAAATAAAAGCTTTATAGCGATTTGAAGATCTGTCATTCGATGGGAAATTTGTGGTTTCTTACTTGGTCTTAAATCATTTAGAACCCAAGAGAAATAATGTGACCAACTATAAATCATTCACATTGTTATCTAATTTTTGTTTTTACCTTAAATTGCTCTTTTTTTTAATGATATTAAGCTAATTGTTGCTGGCAATTGCATTTTTTTGTGTGAATTATCTACTTGGATCTGTCTGTATTATAAGGACATTCAGCAATTGTTGCTATATCTTATTTTATGACTTGTTGAAAGGCAACCTAGTAATTGTCATCTTCTAGTTGTGACATATGATGACTACACTCAATTGACTTTATATTGTTATGCAGCAATGCCCTCGAAAGGCTGTTTTCACGTAGAGATCACACTTGAGATCTATGATCTTAAGTGAGAACATGATATTATTCTGCTTGACACCAAGCTGCCCGTGGTTGGAATAGCACCCGGAACTAGAAATTGATAGCGCACTATTACACCATAGCTGGCTTGCTTGAAACTTTTAACCCTTTCCACTCGCTAATTCCGGAATTAGTATGTATTTTGCCGCCATTACTTATTATTGATTGTAGTTTGAACAAGTATTAAAGTTAATGCAATTTCTATATTTAATAGAATCTCTTAATAAACTACCTAAGTGTGCTATAAACCAATTAAGTACAAAACACGTTGCTCAAACGAATCTCCAGTTTTGAATTTACAACTCGATAAATTGTAGATTGTGAAGGTTCGAGTCAACTGTTCTTTGATATATTGTTGGACAATATTATGCTTTTAAATTAATTTAAATATGTACTATGTTTTTCTCAGTATCCCAGAGATCAGTAAGTCGTTGACAAGTAACCAACAAGAATTCCCATCAAATCACCAAAAGCAATCACCATATGTACGAATGACTTGGATTAATGTTATTCGCTTACAAGATTACAAATCATTTCGCGTTGTATTTATTTTATTATTTGTGCTCTATAGAATAATGGTCGCAACAAAACAGTTGGAACTGTTCATGACATTTTGCACAGAGCCAATGCTTCGTATTTTATTATTATTCAGCTTTATCTCGACTCGCCGGTTGTTATCGTACTCCTTGTGAATAAATTGACGTACTCTAACATAATACACGCCAATATATTGTTTTTCTCCACATTGTATTTTGATTAGGTACTTATTTATATACTCGAATACGATTTATTTCTGAATACACACAACACAGTGAATTAATTCCCAGCATTCACATTCAATTTTTCATTGATTTACTTATTGTTTTGAATATATACCAAGAACAAGTTAATACTAAAACCAAAAAATTGGTCGATTTTTGTCTCTTTAACAATACTTTTACAAATTATGACATTTACCTCATAAAATATTTATTATTCATTCCCTTTGCTGCACCCTATGTATACTTTGGACTTCAATCCTACATAATTTTTTGAATGATGTAGAGTTTCTATCCGCAATATCATTTGAATCGGCATGCATAATAGTTTATTCTAGTCGTACGTTAAAATGATAGGATCTAGTGGTGTGACCTATTTTACCCCGTTGCCCTGCATTTCCACCTGCACAATGATTTAACACCTGTCTAGATTAACGAGACCCGCAGTTCATGAGCGTCGAGCCGAACGTGCTTATTGACCACTCTTCTGTAAATGAATTTTGTATAAAATTTCACTTATAAATTACACATTAGAACTAATGAAATAAATCTTGCGTTAAATCATTATGGGATTAATTCATTTTCTGTAATTGGCAGAAACTAAAACCTTTGGGAGAAACAAAAACACTCTTGGGTTTGGGTTTTGGTATTGACAGTTTAGGTACTGACAGTTTTGGTATTGACAGTTTTGATATTGACAGTTCTGGTTTTGACAGTTCTGGTATTGACAGTTCTGGTATTGACAGTTCTGGTACTGGCAGTTTTTGCTACTGGCAGTTTTTGCTACTGGCAGTTTTTGGTACTGGCAGTTTTTGGTACTGGCAGTTTTTGGTACTGGCAGTTTTTGGTACTGGCAGTTTTTGGTACTGGCAGTTTTTGGTACTGGCAGTTTTTGGTACTGGCAGTTCTGGTACTGGCAGTTCTGGTACTGGCAGTTTTGATACTGGCAGTTTTGGTACTGGTGGTACTGGCACTGGAACTCTTTGTGCCAGAACTATTGGTAGTAAAACTGTTGGTACTGAAGTTTATCATACTAAGATTTTTTAGACTGTAGCTTTTTGCACAGAAATTTTTTACTGAGATTTATGGCACTCAGATTTTCCGGAATCTTGGACTATTTGGACTTGGGCTTTTTCTAGACCCGAGTTTTGAGAAACCTAGATCTTTACAAGATATGAGACATTTCAAGATATGAGACTGTTGGTAGTTCAAATGCCTAAATCAAATTAAAGAACTATCAAAAAAAATATTTTTTTACCTAAATTGACTATTACCAAGGTTTTATTAATGTGCTGTCTGCCTTTCCCAGTAAATATTTTTATGGGTAATATTTCATTATACCAAAAAAGGAACAGGACGAAAACAGCATTCATTCGTCATATAAGTGTATCATCATACTAAAAAATAATTTGAATGAATATGTAAATGAATATTGTAAGAAGGATACTATAATAATCCTCTATACAAAATTTGTTTTTTATGTCGATACTGAGAGATCACAAGATCAAAAATCTCTCACCATTAATACTTTTATAGAATCACTGAGAATAGAAGATCCCTGAGAAGATTTACATATTATTTGTCACAAATATATATCTAGTATCGCTTTTCACAATATTGATTTCTATCACTGAAAAGAGTATATTTTCACTTGACTTAAACGAAATAACAACAAATAAAACATGTTTATAAAAAATTATCACGCTATTCCAGAACAACAATTTAGCAATTATTTAAACATTAGCTCGTTTATCGCCAATGTGTGTTGTTAGTTTCGCCTTTAACTCAAAATGATTTGTTTTCTGCTACGATAAAGGTATCAAGGTTCAATAACCATGATCGTGGATTTAGACAGTTGGTATGGATTTTTCTTTTATTTTATGATCAGTAACCAAACTATTCTCATGTAATCTATGACCTATAGTAAGGTAGTTTAACCTAGTGTCTCCTTAACCTGATCTGTTAGAAGACAACCCAATGGTTGTGTATTCTCTACATCATTATCCATTGCTATTTCATGTCATATATCCTTGATAATACAACATACAATGTCTTATGTAATGCCTATAAATTGAATACTGATTGTGATCAGTCACTTCGTTTGGAGGAAGTTGTGCTAGGAGTCTTAGTAGTTAGTAAGGATGAGCAGCATTACCTAATTGAAGAATAGGTTCAATACCACATTTTTTTCTTCCATTATCTTGTTTTTCTTATTAAAGTGTAATGTTTTATCACCTGGGCAGTGTAACCGATATGTGCAACACCTATAAAACACGATCAGCGGAAAATGGCGCATCAGAACTGTACCGGAGACGCGGACGCTCGCAATACCGCAATAATGCAATCATAAAAAATCTCGAGCTGCAAATTGGAATTTGCCAATAATAATATAAGACAAGCGGATAGAAATCGATTGCTTTTCTTATTTGGATATTTCATTTGACTTGATGGCTAAAGGCACATAAAATAATAGAAAATTCGGTTTTAGTGCGAACGTTGAGGATAGGATTTCATGTGAAAGCAAATTTTATATGCCAATTATGTTGTGTTCAAGTCATATGCCTTATAATATATGTATAAGGTCTATGGATCAAGTATATGAAATTAACAAAACACATATAAAAAAATTTGCAACCAACTGAAATAATCTATAGATTTTTTTTTAGCAGCGATCAGTATTGCGTGTTCTATGAACTATTTTTGCTATGGTACATTGTGACCCAGTATTTTTCATCGAGAGGGCAACTCAGCAGCCCACAAATTTCTTTTTGTATGTGTAGACTATATATATTACATAAGTATATCTAATACTGTTGGCGTATGTGTTGCAGCATTGACCACAAAATACGATTTTCCACTTGAGATCATATTTGAAATCAAGTTGATATTTTATACCATACTGCTTGATATACAGCTGGTTTGGATTGGGATCGAACCCAGGACTAGTTTGCGCTAGTCCATGTTAGGAACCACGGCGGGCTTAGTAGAAAACTATAATACAAAATCAGTTTACTACAAGTTTCAACAGCTAATCAAGACGTTTTCAACCTTTTCCTTCAATTTTTTTAGCAGTCTGATTTTATATATGTATACTCAACTGATACTATAATTTAAATATCGAGCGACAAATTATTCTTGATTTTTATGTGAGAATATACATGAAAATGAATTATTTATTCCTTTCAACATTGTTGGTTTATTTTTGGGAATAGTATTTTGGAAACAGCAGTATGCCCCTCTTGCAAAAGCCTTGCGTGCTTGCGCCACCCTAAAAGAGCGCGCCCCACAGATTGGCAACCAGGGAGCTATTGTGCCAATTATTAAGAATTTTGAAGATAGATTAAGAGCCTGTGCTTTTTTCATAAACTGCGTTATATAACATAAGAATTCTTTCGTTTCTAATATCGCAAAAAATCAGTGATATTTACTTCTATCGACTTTTTATTTTTCTATGCTAATTATTTTTATTAGATTAAGGTTAAAAGAGAATTTATAGTTAAATATTGTTGCAATGTAAGTAGAGCAGAGAATAAAACACAGTAGGACATGAATGTTTAATTAAGTTAAACGCTTAAAAAATGCGACCACCAGCCGTATACAATTATAAATGTATGACTAATGGTAATTATAAATACATTCTTAATTTTGTTAATTATTTCGACTTCGATCTTCTTTTATTAATAGACGAGAATAGAAGAACTTTACACACGAAAATGCAAAAACAAAATTGTTATAAAATATACCAGTCTTGAAGATATATTTGGCATGCAATTTTGCAGAAATAAGTCCCAGTCATCTTTATTTATATATGATATTTGTTCTGATTTTTATTGTTAAAATACTCTTGGCATTGAACTCTGTATAAAGTAAATTTTATATAAAATATGTAACAAATTAAGTAATAAAAAGCAAATAAGGCTTTAGGTTTAGCAATTCTCGCTTGTTTTGTCACATCTCTTTTTGTCAGATTCGAATATCAACTATTATTTAACGTATTTTGATAGAAATTATTTTAAGCAGTTAAAATTAGTAGATTAAGTAATTAAATAATAATAAAAATAAATAAGCAACTACCGCCCTTTCTTTCTATTTAATCTCTTTTTAATGAAAAAGTCTGACAATATATCATGGAGAAAATAGTTAATTAAGGAAAACATCCAGAACGTTTAAATGAACTCTACTGTCATTCCATGGAAATCAATTTTAGAAAATTATTTTATTATATAGTTTCTTATTGCTATTGTCAATTAATTACATTTTCTTTCAATTTAAAAGTTTTTAAATATAGATCTATCCAAACGAACTTCTAAATATAATTTACTGCGCCATTAATTGATTTGATGTTATGGAGTGAAAATTAGATGTCATGTACATTTTTCGTTTATTGTTATAATAGAGTAATTTATCTCATTATCATCTATCTTTCCCACTTATAACAACAATTATTTATCATCTCAAACTGTATCTAGTTCACGAAGTGAAATTTCCAAGAGTCGGTCACCGAAGCCGAGATGAAATGTGTTTTGTAATCAAGTCATTACACTAATGCCACAATTTCATTAAAGCAATATCTTTTGTTCAATTAAAAATTTGATTGACATTTGTTTCGTCGTATTTGAAGATTTGTAATTATCGTGAAAATATCAGATGATATATCATATTTGTTCGATTACAAGTAATGACCATCGACGACTTGTGAGCAATTGCATATAAAAAGTTGATTATAAATACTTGAGATGAAAGTCAATATTAATGTTCATATGCATTTCTAATACGAAATTTTATGTTAGATTATAAAATTTATTATTTGCTCACGATATGTGGTTTATAGGATTCATTTGCTACGATGATTATTTTCCAACCGTTACGGTTTTCGAACCCATAAATTCTAGAACACATCTTTGAACCAATTTTAGGACAACGAGATAAGATAGTATATAACAGGTGAAAACTGTTTTTCCTAAGAAAATCAGAGGTCGTAAAATAGAGATGAGCAATATTTTTTAAACTAATAATACTAATGCATTTTAATTGTATTCATGTGATAATCGAACAAGAAATTTTGCTTGCTAATCTAAATATCGCTTGAGTATATTAAACTCTTTGAAATCTCTAGGTACTCAATGACGTTATTCTTTTTTTAATAAATATGTAGAATATTGATATTTTTGCAAAAATGTTTTTTTATTTGAAGTGCTGAATATATTTCAATTCTTCATACCCAAACTTTTTGAACCTCTGTAGAGAATTGAACAAGATTTTAACTTAAATTTCATTATTAAAAATAATGAATCACCTTCAGTTTATCATAATGTCAAAGTTTGTTGATACTTTCCAAAATATATGCATACAAAAAAAATTGTATTATTTTCTATTATATTTTAAATGTATTCATATTGAACGTATTAATAACATTTTGATTTGAAAATGTTATATTTTATTTTATCATGAAGTAATTTCAATTAATTTTTTTAACCATGACCAAAGCACTGCCATAATTATGGAGGCATAATGGCCCTATATACGATTAATTACATTTTGTTAATCTAAAATTTTAAGCTTCAAAATTTTGGGGAAAAAATTGATTTTTTGTAATTTTTGATTGTTTTCAAATTTTTGAAATAGCTGATTCTTTATTTGAAATTTTTGAAAAAAATTGAAGTTTTTACATATCTTGATAACATTGTTTTTTTTTTAAATCGACTCTTAAATATTTTGAAATTCTTGGAACCCATTCAACTCGTTTGATCCATAGTGTGGAAAATGTCCAGCAAATTTGTTTGAACTATATAAGTTAACTTTAAACATTATAAATCTTAGTACGGAACCCAAAGAAATAAAGACAAAATTTGTACCCATTATATAAATCTCTACAAAATATCTGATAATTTGATGAGCATATGTCTAATGATCGTTTTTGACTGCTAAATGGCATTTTTTTTAATTTAAAAAATTCACATAAATATTAAAGCACTATAATAGACGATTAAAGAAAATTAATATTTTAAGGAAACGTCCTTCAATCACGTGAGCTTTTAGGGGGAGAGCTGGTAAGATATTACGTCTATTTATTTTCTACTCAAATTTAAAAAAAATCCAAACATTAAAAAAAAATTTAACCGTTTTATCGTAACTAAAAATATGCGTGGGAGAAGGGGGTTAATTTAAATACCACCACGTATCACCACGGGGGAGGAGGGATACAAAAATCCTTAAAAAATCGATCTCTTGATTAATAGACGCACCCTAAGTTATAAGCCAATATAAAATGTTAAATACAAAATTGTATTTGCGGATTTTTATTATTTTTTTTTTTAATTTCATCCTGCAATCTATAAAAATAATTATATTTAGCAGATAATGCTGACAAGTTGTTTACAATTGATTGTCTACAAATTAGTAGATACGCCCAGTGGTTTACTATATTAGATGTCCAGGTATTTGCAGATTAAATGGGAAATTCTGTTTATATATGTTTGTTATACAATTATAGAATTTTATTTATTCTTGCTATATTTTTTTCTAAAAATGTAAAAGTGATAGATTTTGTATAACACATGTATATTTTAATTAGGCTAAATTACAATTTTTAAATATAAATTTCCAAAAAAATTTTGGAATATCTACAAATTATTAATTTGTGTGGTTCAACTTCAACCTGGGATTTAATTTCTCTTTCTTCCAAATGTTAACTGCTTTGCTTTTACTTTTGCTGCTTTACTTTAACACATCAATATATTCCATTTCAACAATTTTCTATCTGGATCCAATTTAGAAAGGGCATTTTTGACCTTTCTGTCCTGATACTTACCCCGTGCGCGCGCTTCTCGAGACTCGCGCTGATTGTGAGTGTTGAGTGTTGACCTTTTCTTAAATAGCAGCACAATTCCACGGGTCGCCGGACAGTGACATAAACAGCACATGCATAGAACGATTTGTCGGAATAAACTCGACAACATGGATAGTCAACAGTTTTTATTGCGTTTTTAATTTTATTGGACGCATTTTTTTACATCTTAGAGGTCAGACATGGTTGGGAGAATCGTCATGCCTAGGGGATTGGATAATTAGATTTTTTTTTGTTGATGTGATAAAAAGCTATCAAAACGATGCAATTTTATATGCTATTATGATGAGATTATATTAAAACTAATATATTATTTTTCCATAATATTAAGCAAAAGGTATAAAAATTACTCCAGTGAGTAATCTACAGTTTTCTAGATAAGGTGAAGGAAAGTCTGGATAGGGTGAAGGAAGTCTTATTAAGCTCGTAGATTGGCTCGGAGCACTGATCTTAGTAACTCATTTGAATGATCTTATTTTGGGGGGCGTCCATTAATCACGTGAGCGAGTTTTTAAAGATTTTTGAACCCCGCCCTCCCCCTTGGTGATACATCGTGATATTCAAAATTCCCCCCCCTCCCCAACCAAACATCACATGTATTTTTAGTTACGTGATAAAACTGTAAATTTTTTTTTTGGAAATGTTTGAATTTTTTTAAAAAAAAATCAGTTAATAAAAAAACACACGTAATATCTTGCTATCCCCTCCCTCCCCCACGTGATATTTCGTGATTTTTTGTGAAACCCCCCACTCCCCGTAAAAACCTCGCGTGATTAATGGACGCCCCCTTGATGTAGAATATCAGAAAAAAAATCGCATCGGTCATGGCAATTTTATCATATAATTTAGTTAAAAATGCATAAAAGAAACAAACAAAAAAATTGTTGGTCAAAACTTCTTCAATTTGGATGATCTTTTACTTTTTGAGTACCTACTGTCTCTGTCTTTATTTACTTCAATTATGTAAGGTATTTTCAAGTCAATATGGACAATAAAATTGAAGATGTGCCAAGGTGCATCTGTAATATTCTTTAAAATCCCTCGATTGTATTTTCTGCATTTTAACAATGTTAGCCTTACTACTTATTTGATTTAAATAATTTGTTTTTTCCTCAAAATTTTAACACAAGTTAATTTTGATGTCATTTCTCTTTTCACTAATGTACCTACATGAGTTTTAGTTTTAGATGTTGTTTCTCATCATTGGATTTACATCTATTGATTTAAATATAATTCGAAATTAAATTAATTTTTATTAAACAATTTTTATTAATACATATTTTTATTTTAGTGATAATATTGATTCTTACAATCGAACCTTCACTTTGCTAATGGGTTCTAGTATCTTCTTCTAATTTTAGTAAATTTAGTTTTGGCTCAACTTTTAATTTAATCAATTACATTTTTTAGAAACAAGTTTTTAATATTCTTTTGAATTGATGATAATTGCATTATTGACACTATGAATTCGTCAAATTCTTTTGATAAATATTTATAATTTACTTGGAAGTTTCTTCTTCATCAAATTCAATAGGTAGGGCCTTCGACTACTCACTGGCAATGGTCAGATGATTTGTATTTTTATAAAGTTGTTAGGGCTTTACCAAAGTTTGTTCGTTCTGGGGCAGCTGTAAAAATCATTATTTAATAAAAAAATATTTTACTCATAAACTGAGCAATAGATATATCTGAAAGATAGCTGAAGGATATCGGCTGATTCATTTTCTAACTGTGATGCTTTACCTATGTTATAATTATTTGATCAAATAGGCTTATGATGATCAAAGATATAATATTTTATATAAAATAATTCTACATGAAATGTTAAATCTCTTGTATAACAACACAAGTCATTACCTTTCCAACAATTTCAACCTCTACTCATTCAGCATTTGTTGCTGCAAGTAAGACAAGCCTAAAATCTTCATAATTGGCAAGATTAATTTAAAAGATCTTTTAATTAAACGTACGATTTTCATCATTCTCGTCATTCCCAAAAACGGTTAAGGCAATAACCTGGTTTTGTAGTAGACATTACCTACTCTATAATTGTGCATCGGCGCGTGTTTTTTGTGTGCGTTTATTACATATTCAAGCAATGTATACGGGTGACACATTTTACCCATCGTCGTGTCACGTTTTGTGGACTGACAGACGTTGCATGTGTTACTTAAATGGCTTTTTAGGTTTTGCTTAAATATACAGAATATTTAACGGTCACTGTGTTTGTAGTGCTTGTTACATGCATGTCGATTGTTTGTATAGAAAGATATAGTAAAGACTATTTTTAATGTGCAGGTCTTACGCTAACCGAGGTGTGAGGTCCTTTTTAGGTTCAAGGCTAATTTCGTTTATTTTGAAATTTTTTATATAAAATTTTTTGAGCGTTATAGAAAAACATATACAGACCTGTAGAGTAGGAAAAATAATGATAAAAATTCCGGGAATGCATTTGTAGGAGACTCGCTTAAAACGTTATACGCATATCAGTCATATGTGTCTGACGCTAAGAAGTTTTGTCTGAGCCATGACAGATATATATAAATATGTCTGACATACGTGATTTGATAGAAGGTGAAAAAAGTTTAGGGTTATGTCACTTATATATGTGTGACAAGAAAATAGTGTTTTTCCAGAAATTTTGCCAAAAAAAATTTCTTTGATATATGTTTAACTAAATTATCTAATAAAGTTGCCATGGCCCATGTGAATTTTTTTCTCATATTATCATGGCGATTTACGTGTTAATGTCTCTCATATTAAATTATATATCATTCAATTATAAAATAAAATAATATTTCATAGTTTTGCCATTGATAGTTTTAGGGCAATATCTCCTGAATAATAAAAAATTTCTTGACTTTTGATATATTGGTACTTGCCTACATGCAATTATTGTATATCTTTTGTGCACCTATTTGTACCAGAAATTTTTAAACTATTATTTTTTTCTAAATATAGTTTATTGATATCACTAAATATATTTGTTGATTTGAACAAAATCAAGTATAAAAATACTCATTCGTACATTTTGATGGTATTATGTAGTACTTTTTTACCCTAAGAAAGAATCTTTCTTCTTGATGAATGTGATGTTGATTCTCGTTCATTAGTGTATTTTATATGTGGAGTAAGCATAATCGATTATTTTTATTTTAATTGAGATAGAACATTTGGATTATCAGATAATAAATCTAAATGTTTCTTGTTTTTAATATGTGCTTAAATAAATTCTAAAAATTGAAAACTTGAAAAAAAAATTGTTTCTTAATTTTTATTCAAAAAATTATAAAAAATAGGAATGACAATATATGCAAATTGGATTAAGTGCAAAGTAGTATATTCTGTAGCAATTTCATTATATAGATGCAATCTATATCAATATATTCTTGGAAATTAAATTTTTAAATTGTTTGCTCGATTTGTGATCACAGTATATATTTTGTACCAAATATTAGTTTTTGTTAAAAAAAATATCTATTTTTATTGAATATTGGTATATATAACAGAATATCTAAAATCAAATGAATTTGCTTAGTTTAGAATATATTTTGTACTTTCATGAAATAATTAGGGAGATTCAATACTTTTAAATGTCATTATTGGCTTCTGTAATTTTTTTGCATAGGCTGCATAGAAGTATATAAATAAAGATAATGATACGTTTAAAAATATTACATAGATAAAGATTACGTTAACGATAAACACTGCTTAATTACTCCAACATATGGCAGCTTCTAATAATTCATCTATGGACCCTAATACACTATATGCAATAAAACATTTGAAGATACCAAATAAATATGGCTAGTTTAAGAGTTCTTTATACTGCCTTGAAAAAAATAAGGTGGATCAATATTTTCAAATGTTATTACTAATATCTTACATACTACAAAACATCTGAAAACAAATAAATTTGCTTGATTAATTTTTTTTTACTGTCTTGAAATAAGGTTCAATATTTTCGAAAAGTGCTGGGCACTATGTTTAACTCTGGCGATTTTCTAGATAAATAATAATAATAAGTAGTACTGCCCTTGGGCAGGTTCTTTAGCTCAGATAAACTCTAACTCGATTCAGGGAAGAATAGTGTGAGAGATTTGCCATTGCCATTTCACACCGCAGTGCTCAGAATGGGATTATTTTCAATTCGTAACATATTTTTGATCTATATTTTCTAGTAAAAATGAACATCGCAGATGCCCGATTCAGCATGGCGTCTAATTTTTTTTTAATTATTTATTTTATTATTTATTTATTTATTTATTTAATACCAAATAGTCAATCACAATATAAATTCACTATATCAGACTGTGAGCTGGTTTTTCATGGCTTTGAGAAGAGGTTTCTCCAATGAGATGCCTTGTTATACATTTAGACAAAAAATAAAGATGAAGATAAAATGTATAAATAAATTATAGATAAATTTCACTTTAACGACAAACATTTGTTAATTATGCCAACATCTGGTATCCTCTAAAAATTTCACCTAGGACACCCTATTTTACCTCCTGTTGGGATTTCGGAAGCCGCCAATTCCGTACGAGTCAGTCCTCTTCCATTAGCCGTGTGTTTTCACGGTTGGTGAAGTTCCGTTTCAGCATATTTCCATAATAAACATTGGCGGTAAAAACTTTCGTTATATATTACTTGCATTGGAAAGCAAAATTGTGGAACTTACACGAAATGCGGTTGAATGCATGAAATATATCAATTCGAATAATGAATATATTCAGAAATTATTTTAATTTTATAATCACTTCATTTCGTGCACTTATGGAGATTGAGATTGTTATATAATGGTAATAAATTGTTATACTATGATTATTCTATACTAGAAGTTTTATATGGGTTGTAAAAATTGGTATGTATTTTATATGAATATAATAAGATTTTGGCTTTTAAATAGATCTTGTCGAATACTCATTATTTAAAAATAAATCTATTTAAACAAATCATTTCAAATTAACCCTTTTGCTACGAATGTCGTCCATGGACGACATCCGTATAAAGGTCGTCTATGGACAACATGTTTTGTTTGCCTATGCTTCAAGATTTATCACTATTGAGAATTCTAGTGTTTCAATGTAATTTCTAATTTTTACCACATTTGTATTGATAATAACAGAAATACCTTAAAATATATCTTTGTGTCTGGTCCGTTCAGTAGCACTACTAACGGACACATCTAAATTCATAATATAATATTAACTACTTATTAACGAAATAAATAATTAGTCAGTTAAACAAAATTTAAGAATTTTTATATGCTAATATATTTTTTAAATTATTAAGTCCTATAATGAAAAAGCAACACAATTCTATGTAGAGTACTATAATTAATTTAAATTAATTTAAAGAATTTTTTTTTGTATTTCCAAAAGATTTATTTATTATATTTAATGATTTTTGTATTAACTGTTGAAATTAAAATAACCTCAAATTTTCTTAATTCATACTAAAGTTTCATTATCTTCAAAACACATATTCAAGTTGTTCTAGCTGAAAATGTTTTTTTCATAAAAGTCCTGTTCAAATTAAAATTATCTAAGTATTTAATTATTACTAATTGCTAATAATCTGCCTAAACAAGAAAATAGAAAATTGTGTTTTTTATTATTTTCATTGTTAAATTAATTCTTCTCTTCTAATGGAAATTTTCCCTCCGAGGGTTTACATGCCGTGACCAATGCAAGTAAAATCGCGCACAGTGATTTATAGCTAAAACCTCGTATTTATATATACGTTTGCTTCTGAAAAGTAATTTAACTTTAAACATAATTTTATACCATTAAGAGTAGAAAGTGCAATGGAAGATAATAATATGCAATAAAACAACAATATACATTTGCAATTCGATAAAACAATAAATCTAGCGGCCAATTTGGGCTCAGAATAGAATTAGTGAGAAACAATATAAGAACCCTATATTTTGTATGTTGGTTTTGTGTATAGAATAATTAGTCAGTAAATTTTAAATACAATGATTAATTTATTGTTAGATTTAATAAAATTTGATACTATTATAGCAGGAACATACATAAATTCAAGTGGTTCTATACAACATTACATCAAGGGATGATAAAGCAAACTAGTATTAGAAGTGTAGACGATATATTTAATAGGCAATAAAGTCCTTTTATGAAGGCAGTAAAATAAAATTAAACAAGTATGTCATTGTTTATTGCTTTCTTAATCAAATTAATACAAATCAAAAATATCATAATCTCTGCTACTGATTCATATTATATAGAGATTGTAGATATTTCATAATATGAGCTCTGCAGTTATTTTTGTATAAAAATTGAATAATTATTTGCTTGGTGTATACAAAACTACTTAAATAATGTAAATTTTAGACTAGCTTTTGGAAACTTTTTGGTGAAATGGGAGTATATTTTATTAAAAATATAAAATTAACCAAATTAAATGAATTACGCAAACAAAAGCTTCAGGTAATTATTTTTATTAAAGGGCTATATCATAATATTAATATTCATAAAATTCAAGTTACCATATTTCATATCGTATACAATTTTACATATCACATTTTCACATCACATTTTTTAACTATCACTAAATTAAATTTCACAAAAATATTTTTTCATTTCAAAATGTTCTTGAAAATGCACCGATCCAAAATATCCTTGAAAAAGTGTTGATTGGGGTCCCTAATAACTTCTGGATAAAGTTCGTATCACATGATGGCACTGTAAGATCCACGATTATATGAAATAAGAACATCTGTGAATTCTTTCAGTGCCAAGATGCGCCCCGAACAATATATCTGACGATAAAATAACACTTCGAATTTTTTTATAATATTATAAATGTCTCGTTGAATAACTATTAGTGCAATTAATATATAATACTGATAAATAAAAGTTAATATATGATGTAGGGAACGCACAAATTCATAAAATGTAGAGCACCACGTGCTTTTGGTAAGAGCGCGTATAGTAACATATGTCATGTTACCGCATTTGAAAAAAGTTGTGAGTCACCTGAAGTATTCAGGTGGGGGTAACCACTTCCAGGTAATATAAAAATGTTAGAGGAAATATTTGCTAAAAAATATTAAAATTCTATACCGACTAGGTAGTAAAAAAACACAAAATTTTATTAAAATTTTTCAGCTTAAGTTGTAGAAAATATGAATGTTTTTGGTATGCAATATCTGAATTTTTATATTTTTATGATGCGGTCCACTGATTCATGTTTATATATTTTGATAAGGTCGCCGACTTTGTGATATTATTCAATTATTTAAAACCACAGTTCGAGCGACCATAAAATTATTGTTAAGCTTGATGCTAGCGATAAAACGAAACAATTCGTATTCAGGATACAAAATGACAATGAATTATAAAACAACGGAAATGCACAAAATAATTTATGAGCAAATGTCTAATTAATGAATTTTTATTACAAAAATTGCTGTCGTACATCAAATCATAATGCATAACGACTTTTTCATTCATTATAATGATCATTAAAATTTTCTTTGAATTCGCTCAGAAGATCGTATGACTGCCGGTTCTAAATAGTTGACGCAAGTGCATCGATCAAATTTTGACGCTTGATTTTTACGAGCTGGTGTTGCGATGCGCGTTAAACCGAAGAAATTTGGCGTCAAGTCGCTTTTTCAAACGCTAGTGATGTACTTTTGTCTACAATATCGATCGTGTTTTAAAAATAGTCAGCAGGGCCGCATTTAATGCGTCATCAACTAAGCCGATTGGTGAAATCAAAGATATGATTGCGAAAGAATTGAAAAGATTGGTCGGGTAAATTTCAGGTTACAAATCGTTTTCATCATAAAATATAAAAACAATGTATAATTCGGGACTGGGATTAAGGGGGTTGTTCTTTTTTTTGTTACAAAACATGCAAGGTATTTGTTTTTGTTTTTCTCGAAATGTATTTATCATGAAGACATGCGGTTTTTTTAAACAAAAATTACAAAATCATAGAATATTAAGAAATTTTTTATTTTTTTTTTCGCCGTCATTTTTTAACCAGGGGGCGCCAAAGTGGGCATTGCAAGTTTGATCTCGTTTGCGGTGCCACAGATAAATCCGTTGCGCATCGCCTGAAACAAAAAAAAAACGAAACTACGTCGAAGAAGAAGTTTGAATCCAGTCCCCCTACCAAAATGAAAGAAAAAAAGCAAGAAGGAAAAAAATTGCAGCTATTTAAAAAAAAAATGTCAAATGCCTTTTTTGGGACGAGAAGGTTCGCACAATTTTTTTGCGTAATGTTATCAAGTTGTTTGAGGTAGGGGGACTAGGTATTGCAGTGATGAACAAATTAAAAAAAATGCAAGTCGATCCGACGTGTAGTTTTTTTTTTAATTTGTGGCACCGCAATGAAAAAAGTCAATTTGAGAAAAACGTATTTAAAGTTTTTAATATAATGTACTAAATACACCATTTAATTTAATGTACGAAATACACCATCGTGTTCAAAGATGCTGACACATTAAAAAGGTCATGTGCATGAGGTACTATAATGAAAAAGAGGCAGCTGGCATACAATAGCTCGCGGAACGATAAAAAAACGCTTTCAGAGGATCATACGTATAGAGATATATATATATCTATAACTTCGTCAAAAAAATAGATATTTAGATGATTTTTTTTTAATAATTCTAAGGTTTTTAGCTTTCATAATATCAAAAAATCTCAAAACCGAAACAAAGAAAAATAGAAAAAAAGAACAACCCCCTTAAATTTTAACATTCAAATTTTTGGTTTTTCAATTATTTTAAAAACAATATTAAATTTCGGTAATATTTCCTTATTTGACTTCACAATGGTAACAATACCATCAGTCAAATGTCAACAAAATTTTAACCGGTGAAATTATTTTAATATAAATTTTTCGAATTTCTAAAAAAATAAGTAAATTAAAATGCTGGGTGTGTTATTTTTACAACTGTTTGTATATTACCGACGTACTTGATTACCTGCGACGTGATAAAAATATGCAATCGTTTGTGTACGAAGTGTCACTTGTATTGTATATCAACGCATATTTTGAACAAAAAATGATAACATATCGTCGCACTACGAAAACACTAACAATCGAAACAGAGTATGAATTAGAAGTTAAAATAATTCAAAGTTGAACATTCTTCTGAATTTGAACACTTGTTTCGCGAACACAGCACTTTCTATTAGAGAATGGTAGATGTTAAAGGGCAGAAGCCAGGTTTAAGACTGAATTGAAATTTGACCTGCGCCTATTCAGCGAACTTGTGACTAACTAACGGAGCAAACGACAAACACGGGTTGGTTGCCTTGTGTCCGTCCGCAAGGATAGGTTTTATAAGGGGAAACATATTAAATTGTAGGAGGGATATATTATATGCACGTGTGTTGATTTCCGCGTGTGTGTAGGTAATGTGCTATCTCAACAGCGATCGCCCCTTTCCCGCCAGAGTCACGAAAAGCAGCAGTCAGAAACCAGGTGAGGCGTAGACGTCGCCTGGCCGCATAGCTAGGGAGAGAAGCGGCCGCATAGCGTGACGTTTCCATGTTCAACCCGCCAACGATGGATCAATATAAAACACCGCATATAGAATTCTCTACTACTATAACGTACGACCCAACTCGGGTCCGACGCCCACATGACGACCGGCCGCCGTCTGAGGGGAAGAGGGGTGCACTGGTTCAGAATTTTTAAAAAATTATCGAAGGTGCTTTCCCATAGCCCCAGGAGGGTTGCTGGTCTAGGGGCATGGAATATAAAGGATTTTTGAAAAGCTGTAAAAAGGCGAACTGAATGTTTGCTATATTTTTTTACAAGTTATTAATTGGTGTTTTGAGCATATAAAAACAGATAAAAAGTAAAAACAGTCAAAGTTTTAATTCTGGAAGGTGATGATGTGGGGGACCTAACAAAATTGACACTAGTCCATACCCATGTTTTTAGCCCTCCAAATAACCTGAAGAATAAAATATAATTATATAATTCTTTTATTACTATAATTTTATTTGATCATCTATCTACAAGAGATATAAAATCAATTTCATGGCTTAGAATTGAACAAAGAAAGAAAAAGCTAAGATCTGCACCCAGCGATGCAGTTCATAATTATATAATTAATCTAAAATAATGTCGCTATTATATGAACTACAAAGTAGTCAAAAAAAATTTTTTTTTCAGAAGTCTGAATAAAATAATTTTTTATAATTTTTTTTTATATTCTCGATTTTTTCAAAATTAGTAAAAATCGGAATTTTAGGAATGAGCGTATTTCATACTGAAGGGATGTCTACCAAAAAGACAATGTAGTAATTTCAAGTAAATTGGTCCAGTAGTAGTTGAGAAAGTAAAAACAGTCAAAGTTTTAATTCTGGAAGGTGATCATGTGGGGGTCCTCACAAAATTGGGTCTAGACCGTACCCATGATTTTAGCCTTCCAAATAACCGAAATAATAAAATATAATTATATAATTAATCTAGAATAATGTCGCTATTATATGAACTACAGAGTAGTCAAAAAATATTTTTTCATAGAAGTCTGAATAAAATCATTTTTATAAGTTTTTTTTATATTCTCGATTTTTAAAAAAATAGTAAATATCGGAACTTCAGAGATGAGCATATTTCATACTGAAAGGATGTCTACCAAAAAGACTCTGTAAAAAGTTCAAGTAAATCAGTCCAGTAGTAGTTGAGAAATCGTGAGTGACTTATCGCAAAAGTCAGTTACGAGGAAAACGCGTTTAAAGTTTCGTAGAGGAAAGAAACAGAAGATGACTACCGTTGTCCAACAGCTATAACTCTTTAAAATAAATCAAATTTTGAAAAACCCTCTGTATACATGTTCATGAATAGTTGAACTTTGAAAATATGCAAAAAAAAACAAAATTTTTTTTTAATTCTAGACCAGAATATACCCCCTCAATTAAGGGGCACAACTAATGTGAAATTTTCAAAAAATCTAATTTTCAATTATTCTATATTTCGATAGGTTATACCTTTAAAAATAACATAATTTTTAAATCGATATCTTAAATAGTTTTTGAGTCAGCCATTTAAAGTATATAGTATAACGATCATTTAATCCTTAAACGCGTTTTTCTCGAAACAGCATTTTCCGAATTTGCTGCAGCGATTACTCAAAAACAACTGATCTGATCACTATCGATTTTTTTTTTACATGTTCTATATATAGTTCTCCGTAAAATGAACTATCGATTTTTTGATCGGATTAAAAATCGAATTTTGGCAGTCCAAAAACGACCAAAATTTTGGGTAAAATTTGACTTTTTTTTTTAAAAGCGCCGTCATTTTGTCAATTTTTGTTTTTTTTTCTTTATCGTAGTTCATTTTACAGACAATATTATCTAGTTTAACGAGGATTTTTTTTAAGTTTCATCGGAATCACTGTAGCACTGAACGGCCTTTTTTTTGTCGCGCCGTTGGAGATCGACGATAACTTAAAAAATATTTAATTTTTTTCATCAAAAAATTTACTATGTATTCTTAAAACATGTATAAATACATTCCTGAAATTTTGAAGTTATTGATAAAGTAGTTTTTCTAATATGAATTCCCAAAAATCACCTTTTTTTAGGCGGTTACACTAGTTGTGCCCCTTAAGGTGACCAATGCTATTTAAAGATTATCTTATATTTTTCGATATATATGTTTTTTCGCTATTGTGTCTTGGATAAAATTCTATTCAATTTTCTTCATAATTCATTTGAAAAAAATAGCACTTATTCGTTTGATTCTATAATTTTCATTAATTTTCAAAAAACCGGGACAAAAAATTTAAATCCAGGACAAATATTGCTTTCAGAAAAACCCGGGACACAAGGTGGAAATCCGGGACTGTCGGGGCCAAACCGAGACGTATGGTCACCTTACCTTAATGCAGATAGGAATTAAATCATAATGTGAATTTTTAATTTAATGACGAGATAATATGTTATTATTCACAAAATAATAAAGGCAATAAATCAAGACTAATAATGTCCTTTAAGATTTTGTGACGGGGTTGCAGGAATTGGAAGTATTTAAACAAAATTACCTATGAGAAGATTAAAAAGAAAGTGGCCGCAAGATTTAATAAATTAACAATCAATATATTTATGTAAGGAAATTCCCCAGAAAGTCAGCAAATAACCTCATTGAACCCAAGGTTCAGATTGGTTATAAGTAATAAATAAAAAAAAAAAAAAAATTAAACAAATTGGATCGATGGTATCTAGCCTGTATCAAATTTTATTCTATCATAAGCAATTATAAACAAAAGCATTCCCCAAAAAACTCGTATTGTATAAAACCCTATAAAACCTCAGTTTGGTCTTTAACGTTCTCAAAAGTTTGAATAAAATAATTCCCTCGTAATTAAAGAATAAATCAGATAAAATAGTATGCCTTCCCCAAGTAACCCCTTAATCAACCGCCGGATTGACTCCGACACCCTTTCTTTCACCGGCGGGATTGACCTTTCTGTGTGTGTATACACGCTCAGACATTTATTATTGTTGCCTTTATCCCCCCCTTAAATCGTACGGCACTGCGCGGACACCTCACGGAGTGCGCCGCTTTGCTTTTCCTCGAGCGGATGAGAAACAGTTCCTCGACTCCAGAACGAATCGGAAAATGATTGCAATTGGAGAATAATAGGAAATGCAAAAAGTTACAATTACAAATGCAAGTGCTTATAGCTATTGTACTTTGCTCATTATTAGATGAGCCAGAGCATTAGAGATTCCTAGCATGGTGCACTGGTTCAGAATTTTAAAAAAAATTCAAAGGTGCTTTCCCATAGCCCCAGGAGGTTTTCTGGTTTAGGGGCATGAAATTTAAAAGATTTTTGAAAGGTCGTAAAAGAGGGCTATATCTTTTTACAAGTTACTCATTGATATTTTGAGCATAGTTTATAGTTTATAGTTTATAGTTTGGTGAAAAGTCTCAGACAAAGAAATTTCACCTCTAAACGCATATAAAAAAGATGAAACCAAGTTTTAATTTTAGAAGGAGATAAAGTGGAAGATCTCACAAAATTGGCACTAGACCATACCCATGATTTTAGCCCTCCAAATAACCTAAAGAATAAAATATAATTATATAATTTATCTAGAATAATCCCGTTCCAGATGACAACTTTTATTGATTTTTATTGATGAATATAAACAAGTCCCATATTAATGTCAAGTCGAAACGTGGTGACAGTATTAGATGTATTAGATGTATTAGATATTCAATTCACAATTTTACAATTAAATAACAAAACAACCAAATATAAAATACAAATAAAGGAGTGATAAACTAATTTAATTTTGTGTCTTGATTTTATGAAACTTGATATTACGTCTTCGTTTAGAGCATCTTCAAAAGTTGAGGTCCTGTTTATCCATTAATTTGCAGAAATTATTAAAAAGTTTAGAAGCTTTTCTGAAAAAAAGTATTGACCTTAACTGTTCTGAAAATTTTTTAATCTCACATTGTTTGGATCTCATGAGCTTTTAGGCGCAACCTGGAGCTTTGGTAAAGTTATGACCATTTTTCGGTTATTGTGGTTAATTTTTGTTAATTTTGTTCATTTAAACTTTGGAACCGTAATCGTGAATAACATTAAGGGCAAATAATGAACAAATAACAAATAATGGAGGGCTACTCCATTAATCACGTGTTAGATTTTTAAGGATTTTTGGACCCACCCCTTCTCCTTGGTGATACATGGTGATATTTATTACCCCTCTTTCTCAGCAAACATCACGTGTATTTTTAGTACCTATTAAAATACGTAAATATACATTTATATTTTGATATATACGTATAGACGAATATACTTTGATTTTTTTTTTAATTTTGTTTTTTTTTTAAATTCAGGAAACCAATAAAAACACGTGATTACTTACTAGACCTTTCCCTCCCCTGCGTGATATTTGGTGATTTTTTGTAAACCCCCTCCCCCTTTAAGCCTGACGTGATTAATGGACGCCCTATTTTTAGGACCACTGTAGAAAATAACACATTTGGCCGAAGTTTTCAAAAGTAAAACTTTTTGTTGAACTATGAATTTAAAATTTTTAGAATTGGTCGCCTTTGAGAGGTCTTCTTTTTAAAAAAACGTACTAAAGTGTGTTGGAAAGTTTTATCAAAAGTTGGTGCTTCTAATCAGTAGATAATATTTGATAATTTCATTATTGAAAAATTTCGAGTAAAAAATTAAAACCTAAAAGGACATTGTTTTAGCAACTGTACAAGAGTTAGGATCATTGCTCTATTATATTTATTTTCTTTATTTTTCAATTTCAATATAAAACAAGAATATCAATTATAAGTACATCATTAATATAGAATGTCATTTTATGGCCAACTATTGTAAATTGTTCAATATCCTTAACTGGACAGTTGTAAATAAAAATAGAGAATAAAAAAAATATTAAGTACATAAATGTTTTATGATATCAATTAAATCCAATATATGATTAGGATATACCGTACCAAAAACTAATATTTTTACAACTTATTTGAAAATATATGTGCATAGTCAAGTCAAAAATTTTATTATATATACTTACTTTTACGTCTTACAATTAGTAAAATCAATTTTAAATCTCAATGCATGAGGAAAAATCATTCAATTTCCCATAAAAATGTTATGGCCAATTAACATTCTGCTGCAGTTTTTTTTATTCGTTTTGCTATAATTTTCATAGTTTTAAAAAAATCTCGAGATATCACGCGAATGCTAATTTATACAAATGGAATAGGTACTTCATCAGTTTTAATATTTTTTTATATTGCTTCTTGAAGCACTAAAAATTTACTCGCATGAGCTGTAAAACCTCATATCAGATTCTTTATTCCAAGAAATAAAGAATTTAATGACAGAATTTGAAAATTCACAAAAGCTGATCTTACACAATGTATCATCGTGCTCTATGTTGTAAAGTTTGTAGGGTTTTTGGAGTTAGCTTAAACAAAATAGTTTCATTACCCTTAAAATAAATTTTCTTTATCTCGTTCTGAAGAAAAATGATATTTTTGCATCCGTTAGATAGTCTTGAATCTAAAGTTTAGGGTTATTGAGATTTACTAATATATTACCCCAGATGTTTGTAGCTTTTTGTTTTTATCCCCTGGGTCTATTGCTAAAAGAACTGCCATTGAAGTTAATGGCATTAATAATGCCGACGAATACTAAAATTTTCATTACTATACGAGGCACAGTTCTTGGTATCGATCTATGTTTTTGCATTCGTGAAAAAAGTTGAATGCGTTTTATATCTAATTAAAATTTCTCTGAATTGAAAATTACGTTTACTTACATAGAAGTAACATCAAATGGATAATTTGCCATGTCTAATTATAAAGGTCAGTTACACTTCAGTAGAAGGAAGTCGATGCTCGATGGCACAGAAGTGATAAGATTAACGCATTTGTTATTGATTTGTAGCAAGATAAGCAACAATCGATAAAAGGTAATTTTTAATAAGATGACCATATTTTTTTAAGTAACAACCGGGATGGCAATTTTTAGTTTGCTAATCGGGGACGGGGGCTTCATGCTAAATAATTAAATATGATTTTAAAATAACAAATACTATTACATAATATAAAGATACAGTAAAAACAGTTTTCTTAATTATTTTTTTATATAAATATCTTATATGTTTTGATCAGTGTATTTCTTTGCTTTCGACCCTTGTATAAAATTTTCTTCATAATTAACTTTGAAAAAATAGCACTTGTTTGTTCGTTCTTGAAAAACCCGGGACACGAGATGGAAATCCGGGGCTGTCCTGGCCAAACCGGGTCGTAGGGTCACCTTATGATCGAATTAAATGTAAAAAAACATTTATAAATAAAGAAAGAAAGTAATATAATGACTGGGACACTGTAGAAAAGGGCTAGAGGTTCAAATCTGAACATATTGATCCAAATTTCAAATTTTCAATTGAATGCTTTATTTTACAAAATAATTTATATGGATATAATTTAAAATGTAATAATATATTGTTAACACATTATATACCATGAAGTATTATATATACAGCTAAATAGGTTATTTGAAAAACCTTTCTATTTAAAATCCATTCCATTTCCAATCAAAATCGTGTGAGATAAGTGTCTTGAGTAAACGAATAGGGTTTACAAATTTCGGGACGTGTCGAGTAATGAATAAAATATTTCGCATTCCTAGCAATGGTTCTCGTGTCACTATAATATAGTTTGTTTGTTAATATTGACAAAACGCGTAATGGCGTATTACGGGTAATAATTAGGGTCCCGGTCTGCACCGTTGGCACGGTACGGCTCCTGATGTCGTCGGAGTATGAGGTTTCGTGGCAGTACATTTCATAGTTCCGCATTTAGTGTTTCTATGGTTACTTATAACACGCAAACAATTCAGCCGACAACGTAACATCGCATAGCTCGATTATAACAACACTAGGTAGGTAGATCGATGCGGGATGCCGAAGAACGTATAATTCACGGTAAATTCTACCAGAGGTAAGAAAATCACGCTAATCACGCACTTGCCATCGTCACTAATATTCGAGCTGTAAGACTTTAGTTTCCTGGTTGATAGATCGAGATTTGTATTTTCTATAGTGTTGAATTTGTTGCGCATTTTGCTTTTTACCTCACATTAACTACTATATTTTTTTTATTCTATTAAACAATTAGTTTACGTCCCATTGTACTCATATTAGCATCGAGAGTTTATATTTTTATATAGCAATCCGAACTTCTTCAAGTTCTATAAGCTTGTTGTGATGACTTCTTAACGACGCGGCTTTATAGATCGCTATCCAACGGTTGGTCAATCTTGGTTGGTATCAAATATGGGACGTTTGATTCAAATCCCATAGCTCTAACCACCAACAAACGGACGAGCGCATTGATGGGCATTTGTATCATGAATTTGTTTAGTACGTTTCCTGTACTAAATTTTGAATCGCGCTTTTGGAATTGTGGGAGCATTATCTTCCTTGTTTTTAAGCATCGTTTTCCCCAAAATTAAATCTAAATGTATTTTCTGATAGAGTAAATTTAAAATTATTTATTTTTGTTTCAACTCTATTATCAAATGCATCTTCCTTCAATTGAGAATTGAATTTAAAATCACTTGTGCTGGATATATTTTATTTATTCTTAAATATAATTTGTTGAGTAACTTTTAATAATTTTCTTTAAATGTGAGATTCATAATCTGTCGTTTCATTATTGTAGGTTGAGAATTATTTTTCAAAACATTCAAGGCTTTTATCGATTCTTTAGTGCGAGCAGGATTTAACTTATTTTAAAGTATTATTACAAAAATGAAGTATATTTTCATGTAAAGGTACGAGTACCCACTCAGCAATTCGGATTCTACGATAATGAAAATGATGATTTCTAAGTTTTGTGTCTAATTTGGCAAAAAACGACTATTACGTTATTAATAACTGAATAGTGCATCGTGACACTGTTCAGTATGCCATATTATCCCTATCTCATAAAATAAATGATATACTTGTGTTAAGACGATTCGAAATTGAAATTAAGTCAAAATGCTAAATCCTCTGTAATATATTTTTTCCCAAAATTCTGCTAAAAGTTTTTCTCCAAATATTGTCTAAATTAAAAATTGAGTTTATTTTACGGACCTTGCGTATTTGTATAAGTTTCGTTATTATTACTCAATATTTTTAATAATCCATTACGAAACAACAATCTAACAGGCCAAAACATTATTGACGTTTTGTTTTACACAATTGGATATTTAGCTCTAATCGCTCTGGGCAGTTTAGAAACTTAATTGCAATGAAAAGTCGAAGTATGAAATGTAAGTCGTGTAATAATTGTGTGTTAATAGATTTTTTAATAACAGTACGTTTCAATTGCGAAGTAGTAATATAACTTTAGGAATAAAGTAATAAATTATGTTTTATCGATATATTGTGTATATATTTTATCCACGTTGTGCCATCCCTGCTGCTGTTCAGGATTACGTACTCGTCTTTTTAAAAGGCCTGCGTGTAGAAATAAAAAGGTAGCATCGCGTAATTACTGGAACAGTTGGGCAAAAACTTAGGCCATGCCGCCCTCGGGCTCGGTAGACCTTCGGCGCGCATAAACAGCCGACCAGCAGATGATAGTCGAAGACACCTGCTTTCATCGGCATGTCCTGCATTGTGCGTGGTGCCCGAACATTTAAACAGAGGCGTTGAAAACTATTATTAAAAAACGATATCGAAGGAACAGATAGCGAACATAGACAATAAATACGAGTGCTAAGCAATAAATGCGAACGGACGCAGAGCAATTAATTTACTAGATAGAAATCATTTTTTTCAGCTTTTTATATACTTTGATCTACGTAATAATTTTGGGGTGTACATATCACTATAGTCTCAACTTAACTCTTACTTTTTATTATCAATTCGAAATTAGCTATTTTTGTCTCTATTTAGTGGTTAGAGCTATGGGCTTGAAATTAGAAGTTTCAAGTTCGATACCAGCATTGAGCAGCCTGATGTCAAATAGATGTGACATCGGTTTTCACTTGAAAATATAGATCGCTGTATGTTTCCAAGTGAAAATAGTCCTTACCGGCATTGCTGCACTCAATAAAAAGTCATCACTATTAGAGTTAATCTAATAATAATAAAATAAGAGCTATGGGCTTCAAATTAGAAGTTCCAGATTCGATACCAGTATTGAGCAGCTTGATGTCAAAAATTAGTGATAAGGGTTTTCTCTTGGAATATAGATTGCAAAATGTTTCCAAGTGAAAATAGCTCTTATACGACGTCGCTATATAAATAAAAAATCCATATGTATTACAGAAATTATAATAAAATTCACATAAAAATGAGATAAAAGAGTGAGTTGCGACCTATAACAACCGACAAAATTGTTCAGTAATATTATCAAAATATTTTATAGAATTCATGAGTTCAGATTGATGCTCAAATAAAATAAAAACATACCATACGAATAGTTTTAAAAATGCTGTATAATTTTTTTTGTTCCAAATGATAATCATTGCTGTTTCTGGAGTAGTATGATAAAAACCATATAAAGATGCGTATATATTCAAAGAAAGAAGAAAAATCATAAAATCCAAGTTGGTCAATTTTCACATATTTCTAGTTCAAGTTACTCTTCTTGAACACTCGTTGTCTTTTTTCTTGTCCATCAGACACCCGTCTATTTTCATTCAGTGTTTCATTATGTTGATCAATATTGTATGAACATTCTACATACTGCTCACCAAACAAAGCGTCGTTATTCTCACCGTGTAATTGTTTACTACACCCTACTTTTCTTCTGAACGTCATGAAAACTAATTTCATTTGATAATCACTGTCATAAAAAACCGTTAAAACTATTTTCGACGTACGCCCTTTCGACTCATGATGAATAAAATCTTTTCATAATTAATGATACACGTTTATAGGGTTGATTGATATATACGAGTATAATTGGAGATGGAAATAGATATAGGTGAATCTTATGAAGAGATTGATATGTGTTGGATTTTTTTTACTTTTATGAATGAAAATTTTCTTGGTTTTCAACATAAATACATATGTATCGATTAAATCGTACAATGTTGGAAATCTAATTTCTAACTCTTGTGCGAGCTGTCATTCCGTCAGTCAGTTATTGGTCGTAATCGTTCATCTGTAATATTCATGAAGCCAATTTTCGAAAAGTTTATTTAATGTACGCCCACGCCGACGAAAAAGCCAATTTAGGGAATAATGACGCAGGTAAATGTGAAGGTTTTTATTATTCACTATATTTAAATAAATTATATTCATTAATTCGTATTTATAGTGAAAAATAATGATACAACAAATTCGTACACTGGAGATTCCAAATTAACATGCTTGATGGAACAAAATAAGATCTCAATAGTAGCATAATTAATAACATTTCCAAAAATAATGTTGAATTGATTTAGAAATTTTGTTTACTATAAATACGAATTTAGTAGATTATTCCAAATTATCATGAAACGAAATAAGTTAGGTGTAAGTGGCATTTTGTTTTAAGATAAATTACCTGAGCTTTCTGATACGTGTAAATAATCGACTTAATCATTAAGGGTTTAGATAAAAAATTTAACTGTTATTTTTTTTCGAAAATAAAGGTTTTGCTTTCACCTTCCAACTAATCAATGCAATTTTCTATTGATATATTTCTAATAAATTTATGATATATGTGATTGAATTAATTCTACTTCACAAATACGCACTTGTATATCCAAAAAGCTCATTATGACACTTTTAGTAGGAATATAAGATTTTAGGATGTTTGTTTAGAAGTTAGACTCTATCGTCATATTGAATTTCATTAATAAATCCAAAACTATTTTTTTTAATTCAATTACGAAGAAACGAAATCTTTACCAAATCTAATCAGCAACAAGATTCCCAACTGATATATTTCAAAGGATTGAGGATTTTTTGCGAAAACGTGGACGAAAAGTTTTGCACTTTCCTGCTAATTCTAAGAAAATGGCTGGACAGATTGTCTCAAAAAACTAATAAACGCGAGTCCTTCACGAATTTCATCGATTGGCTTTTTAGCCCTTTGCACTCGGATGCCTCAGGCAGCATAAGACGTAATACTTTTGCAATTTACAAACGGTAATGGTTAAATTTTGTAATACGGTCATACTTTGGCTCATATACACATACATACTTTTACCCGTTCAGATCTTAAACAATTTATAATAACTTGAAACCTAAATTTAGCACAAATTAGATTTTCTGGCTAAAACTTTAACTTCACCTTCGAGAAGTCAAAGTGTCATGCTAAAATTTATATTTTGATGTTGATTTTATAAAAAAAATTATTATTAAATTTTCGTAAGATAATGAATTTTTAATGAAATCATCGATAGTTTTATCCCACTAATTCATGTATTTCGTATAAAATTGTAATTAGTCGTATGTCTCATTTACCATTGCCATACCTTTTTTTTCAAGTTATAAAAAATAGCGTGTCAGATTCGAATCAATAAATAATTAGCGGAAAATGCGGTAAATCTACCATTGACGTGTTAAAGTGAGGTCGCACTCTCGACCGATAATAAATGTCGACGAATGCCACACGGATAAATTACTCTAATGACATAGGTCTGACCAAGCATTCGGTTTTCTAAGACAACTTTTCTTGTTAGTTCAGAACTTAAGAAAAAACTACACCTGAAGTAGAAACAAACACTGTAATTCCATATAATGATACCAAGTCAACCTCAATTGTACATATATGATTCGATGTGGTCTACCAACCCTCTATGCCCGATTCCTCCAAGAGATCTTTTTAGTATGTAGTAATAATTAATGTATTACTGTGCTATTAATTAATTTGAGTCGACTTCTTTTATAACACGATCGTAATTGTAAAGCCATTAAAAACAAATCAGCATTTATAAATTTATATTGATTATTATTTCTATACCAGTACGATACAATAAAATTGAAATTTCTATAATTCTTCTCCACAGCTAAAAGAAACTTCAGTATTATTCGCTATTTTTGCTCAATGGCAATATATCAATTCGCACTTCTTGCAATCAATTGTGGTCTTTGTTACAATAGTCAATTCTTGAAATGAAGAGAGCAATAAAATTGATGTTGAGAAACTTCTTAGTTTGGTTTTTGATGGCATCGATACTGTTGTTAGTAGTTTAATGGACTAATTATAATTATGACAATATATTAATAAAATACTGACAGTATATTAATAAAATTACTAACATCTGTTTGCTAAGAGTGGGGGATGTTGACCAAAGATTTGATTTTTCTGATGATGTGATATTCTCAATATTGATATTTTATAGATTAGAAAAATGAACTTTTCGAAATGTATCTATTTTTCATATACCTACATATTTTTCACTTTATTCAAAATAAATCATTGGAGAGAGCAATGGGGCTAATTGAGCCAGAGCACAATATATTGTTTAGTAATTGGATCTTCATCAATATGAATCCGTCCAAGTAATTTATTGCTGTTAAGATCTAGTTACTGCAAATTTACTGAGAAATACAAATTGTATCTATTATTATCTTTCTTATCTATATGTTGTCATATCATTAATTTTTTTTTTATTACAAAAAAATTGTGCGCAAAATCTCACAACACCTATCATAAATTTTATTCCAAGTATTTTTAACTCGTTTCGCTCGTTTGTTGCACATTTATATGATTCAGTTGTAAAATACTGCGAATGGCGTCTTTGCAATCAGAAAAGTGCAGTAAACTTGTCATATACAGTAAGAACATTATTACTTAAACCTCCAAGCATGCACAACATTGTGGAATTAAGAATTAACCTCTTGTAAAATCTGCAATTTACTATTTAACAAATAGCAGTACTGGTAGTATCAATGTTTAGATAAATCAGATTTAGACAAAAAATAGTATGGGTTATCAATCATTGTTAATAAAAGTTTAAGTTGATCAGTGGGAAGTGGGAAGTTAAAAAAATTGAGAAAAGTATTTTATGCAATGATCAACCTGTAAAGTATTTTTAGGAGCAGGGGGAGGTTTGACAAAAAATCACGAAATATCACGTCGAGGAGGAAGGGGTATAGTAAGATATCACGTGTATTTATTTTTACAATTTTACGCATATTGATATTTGTTGTGAGAATTGACGTATTTTATTCTAATTATTTAATTTTGTTCTGTGTGAAGGCTAACGGTCACTACATACCCCCATTTTTCGTGTTTTCTAGTCAAAGAATAAAAATCTTATGATGAATGCTCCAGCTGAGAGCATCGGTGTGCCCCAGCCAAAAGGGTGGATAATTAGTGATTTTTTTGCAATATTTAAGAATATTCAAATACAAATGTGCAGACATTCCAGAGTGTGGAGGAGATGGTTACATGTGTGTTCAATGCTAGTTATTTTGAAATGTCCGGTACTAGGTGCCACTTTGTGAAATCATATTTTTTATACCAAAGTTTGATTGATAGTATTAATTATTGTTTAGCAAAGATTGCGTTTTTGTTAATGTAGTTTGATTTCTAACTTTGTTATCTAACAAGTCATAATTTAATCAACATTTCGTAAAATATTTTTTGATTTATTTATAAAAAACCTTATGTGTCCGTCACTCGGGGACTTTCCCCTAATTTTGAATATCACCACGTATTACCAAGGAAAAGTCAAAAATCCTTAAAAAATCGATCACGTAATTAATGGATACTCCCTTATAGCTTCCAATAGTACTTGCCACGTACTAATCCTATTAATTGCAAAGGATAATGTTTGTATGAAATTCTTAGAAGTCATCAAAGAGAAACGACGACGTAGAGAAACGAAAAAAGTCACATCAGTTCAATCAGTCAGTAAATTATAAGAAATTGAAAATAAATACAGTTTTCCAGAATGAAAAGTGCCATTTTGACGACAGTAACTTCTGCGTAACGTTACTGATTTTCCTTCAGAATTGACATAACCCTTCAAACTATACGTGAACTTTATTACCCTCAGTGATTTGTGATGCACTGCATGCTCCAGCAACTTTTTACATGAATGCACAATAAATTCTGCTCTGTCACTTAACCCAGCGTTGTGCATTGTCGTCACAACATCAATATTGTAACAATGTACGCTTGATTGATTATTCGCAAAATGTAACCACAGCCTTGCAAGTCAACAATTACGCTTTATAAAAGGCAATAAACGATTTTCCAATATTGTAGTCATGTGAAAAACAGCACGTGAAGTGTTTTCTTCGGCAGAGTCAGCGTTATTTCGTCGATTCAAAACTTTTGGTACCGGCGCCGGCTAGGAATGGTAAAGTTGTACCGGGCCGTACTATGCCCTTGCAAACCGCGACAGAGAAACTAATAAAAGATAGCGCCGAAAAGCGACATAGAAAAAATATACTGATTTTCTGTGATAACGGAAGAATTACATAAGGATTACACCGAGATTCTAATATAAACTCGAATAAAACTATTGATGCCTCCATATTTTTGCTAGCCCACGTTCTTAACCATCGTGACAGAAATCTTTGGAAAAATGATCACTAAACAGGTTCATCATAGGCAGTATTCAAAGTAGAGCAGAAGTTGGGAATTTAGTCAATTATCCTGGGGGCCTCCAATAATCACGTGAGGCTTTTAGGTCGAAATCACGAAATATCACGTGGGGGAAGGAGGGGTCATGTGGGGGAATCAGGGGGTAAGATATCACAATTAATATATTACGTGTATTTAGTTTTTACCTGAATTAAAAAAAAATCCAAACTTTTTCATAAAATTCAAAAATTTTACGATTTTTTTTTTTGTAACTGTGGGAGTTTGGCAGGACGCGTCAAATTTAGTAAGCGGCGGAAAAAATAAAATTTGAGTTGGGTTTTGTTTGACTGGATGTTTTTGCAATGAGAAATATTATACAAATAAATTTATAAAATTTATCATTGAATTAAAGGCTAAAAATTATATTTATCGGCAATTTTACTAATTCCCGATATAACTAAAAATACACGTGATTTTTGATGACGGAGGGGGGGGGGTAATTTTGAATATTACCACGAATCAACAATGGTGAGGGGAGTCAAAAAATCCATAAAAAATCGATTAAGTGTATATGGACGCCCCCTTATTAACATGTAGTACAAAAATCGCAGGGCATTAGTTATAATTTTTATAACTTTTATATTTATCTTAAACAATAACGCGTTGAAAGCAATATTTCTTACTAAGATTTTTTTTAAGTGTAACGTATGCATAAACATTTATTAAATTAATTTTTCAAAGCTAACTGGATATTATAAATGTCAGTATCGTAGATTCTGAATAACAATAAAAATCGAAGATTCGACACATTAGAATGAACATAAGGTTATAAAAAATAACCTCGATAAAACGCGTGCGGCGTATAAAAGTATGACTTATGCTAGGGCAGAAGTTGTCACGTGAAATTATACTTGTAATTGCATGAAACCCAAAAAATATTCAACCAACCAACAATATATATGAGTATTTCGTGTCCATGCACCAGTTTCCTCTAATAGTTCAGTCATTCTTACCCAATTTAAGCTTAATTTAACATAGATATGTAGTTAAAGCAAAATTACATTAGAGTATCTATGAGAACCTTTCCATAAAAAATCGATCCCCCCATCCTGGTGTTCAGGAAATGTACTAAATTTGACTCACAAATTTTTTTATTTTACCATTTGGTTGAGATATTACTGGAAATATGCAATATTGACCTCACGTTTTCGCGTAACCGTAAATGACCATACAAAATGAATGTAGTTGTATTGACAGTGGTCTAGACCTAAATTATATTATTTGTAATAAATAATGTTAAATAATGTTTTTTTTTAAACCAACAACGATTTCGTAAGCGTCGAGTTCTTCATCGTAATTTAAATTTTATTTTATAAAAAAAATTTGAAAGTATTATAGAGATAGAAGCCAGATTCCTATTTATTGTATATCTATCTAACACAGAGCAGTTTTTGGTACTTACATATTTAAATATCGTCTTAACTAGCTTTTAATATTTATTTGTGATAATAATGTACTTAAATTAATTACAATTTAAGTATATTTTCATCGTATTTAATTTTTGACTAAATTTCATTCTTACATTGAAAGTGTAATTCATGAGTGATCTTGAGTATAAATATAAAACATCTATGATCAGGTTCGCAGTAATATTATCACATTTTATAGATCAAATAGTAAACCCAACATTTTCAGCCTTATTGATTTACTTTTGAATAAAATTACTCTAATGAAAATAAAAAAATCCACCTTGGTGATTACCATTTTCAGATTGTCAAAATTCCTAATTATAGTCAGACACGCGATATACAATCCGATGCCATAAAAATTCATAACGCACCTAAGTTATTCTTGGATATTGTCGTTTAAGATTGATCTATGGCATTAATCATATTTACGTAACTTTAAAAATAGAAAGAGATATTCTTGTATAAATTTATTAGATATCTTATGTTAATTTATTATAGTAAGATGTGCAATTTTCAAGTTTTGCATAAAAAGCCTCAAATGAAAATCTGCTCCCTAATTGTTTTGGCATTAATTAGTTAAAATAGTGAAATTAGTGAAACAAGCCAGGTGCTAGTGATGCATGACATCGTGCCTTGAGGCAAATTGCTGGAACTTTCCCTACCAAAAATTAAATATTTTTAAAAAAGCTCTGAAATATGTTGAAAACTTTGAAAAAAATTAGAATTTTGAAGTTTTTGAAAAAAATTTACTGTTTTGAAAAATTCGAATTTGTTTTTTATATTTTGGAAACTTTCAAAATTTTGAACTTTTTTCAAAGCAATCGCGCTTTAACTGTGTAGAGACAAAATATTGAAGCGCGTAAGCGCCGCGTAACAGTCTAACGAGTGAGAATTGGTGCGAAAAATATAAACAAAATTTGTACTTTTTATTAAAATATCTGATAATTCGATGTGCATGTTTATCATTTTTGACCTCCAAATGGCAATTTTTTACTTTTATTGTTTCTCCGAAATCGCTAAACCTGCCTTTACAAAAATTTGATTAGTTATTCATTTTGTCAATACAAATAAAATATTTTCTGAATAATTTGAATCGGACGCTCCGTTATCACAAAAACTGAATTATTATTTTTGTTACTTCTTGCCGTGATTTCTCGAAACGGCGGAACCTGCCTTAGCCAAAAACTAATCAACACCTCGCCTTATCAATACGAACCGAATGTTTTTTGAATTTTTTTAAAATCGATTGAATCGTGTTCTCGAAATCATCGACCAAAATGTGTATCCGCACACACACACATACATACACACACACATATATACACACACATGCGTCCATTTTTTCTGGAGTATGCCAAAATGTGCAGAAACCTTTGAAACGTAAATAAAATTAAAAATTATCTTTTTCGATTTTTTGCGATTACTATAACTTACCCTACAGAAAGTTAAAAATGTCGTTTAAAAAACAGCAGCCTTTTTGAAAAAATTAATTAAGCAAGAAGAAAACAATGGTTTCGACGAAGAACTAGAAAAACTAAATCATTGGTGTTTGTAATTAGGTTTTTGGTCACTATTACTGAAATTATGGATGATTTGTTGAAAATGTTTGAATTTACAGAAGTTCGAAAGCAAGACGAGGTTTATTCATGATTTATCGACTTATCGACAACAAATTGATAATTTAGTTTAAGATGTTCCCATTTAACGCTGTTTCGCTTAACTATTTACTTCAATGAAACGTAGCCCAGCGTTAATCGGGGTATTACTGTATATAATTTTTGATTAATCAAACTAAATATTTTATTCGATTTACTATCCCAGTTCGTTTAAAAGATTCAATGTCACGCACATCAATGTCAATACGTTTATCGTGTCACAGTGCGATCACAATATAACAATAGCGGACTAACATTAGCATTACATAACGAACTAAAAGCAATAATCATCTAATCCCTCTAATGAAATTTAAATCAGCAAGCCGTCTCGTATAACATAATTTATTTTGTTTTTCTCCAAGTAAAAATACAATAATTATCAACAATTAGCCATGAATTATGCGTTTCCTGGTGCTTGAACGAAAGAATCGAGTCAGACGTGTATTTTTTTTATTGATGGGAAGTTTTATGAATGGCAACTGCGATATACTATTCTTGTGTGGCTTTAGAAGACATAGTTAGTATAGTTAAAGTTAAAAATTAATCAAATATATGCTACAATTGTGATTGATTATGGTGTAATTAGGGAGAAGTTGAATCTGAGAAACTTACCATGTCTAGTCTATGAAATGAGTTATACCTGAGACGAAAAGCATAAGATTCTACTATAAATATTGAAAAAGTACAGGTATGATATTTATTAAGCAAAAATTGAGTTTATTGATGAGAGAAGCATGTTCCACATTTCCTAAGTCAAGATTATTTCGATGGACTTTATGGTTTTGAAGTTTATACTAAAAAGCAAGAAACAAAGAATTTAAGTGGAAAAAACAGAGCTTTATGTTTCATTAGTCTGCCATAAAAATATACTATAATTTTCTTAACCAATTATTTGAGGTAATGCTTTAGGTAAATTCAGGCATACTAGATGGTTTATTCGGTAATATAGATTAACGTAAATAGAACAAGAGATGGATTAAATTGTATTTTTATTGAGATCATATATATATATATATATATATATATATATATATATATATATATATAATGTATGATACATTGCTGCTGCTGCGTATGTGAGATTTATATATCAAATAAAATTGTACAATCACTTTTACTTTTAGATTAATAATGATCGTTATTAAATATTTTGCAATATTTATTGCAAAATCAAGTTCGATTCAAATATTTCAACCATGATTTTGCAAATTAAAAATTAAAAATTAATTTTATAAATTTTAACTTCGAGTTCAATGAAAAGAAATATTTTGTATATAATTCCAAGATATTGTACTTTTCTGTCAACTTTTTTGAAATAGATTTGATATTAGAATTTATTGCTATAAAACATTTACATTTTTAACTAAGCGTTTGTTTTTCTTATTACCTATCAGATAGTGGTTTCAACTAGTATTTCATTCGATTGTTTACAAAAACAGTATTTTAAAATAGAATAACTGGTGTATTACAGCAGAATTATAAAGATACTGACTTTAATTATTGTAAATAATTGAGGGAAAAACCTTATTTGCGAGCTAATAAAAACAAGTCAATATTGTCGTGTAGTTAGAGATGCAGTCGGTGTTTATTTAAAAAAATAATATTTAGAAATTTAATCATATATTTTGCCCGCCCTAAAGGTGAAAAAGTCATGTAAAAATGGGAAGGAGTCTAGTAAGTTTTGTCTGAATTTTTTTTTAAAAAAAAGAAAAATTACTATTTTTTCGTAAATTTGAAAAATCTCTTGTTGAAAAAATTTACGTAACTAAAAATGCACATGGTGTTTTGTGGACTAGGGGCTGTAGTTTTAAATATAACAACGTATCACCAAGGTGGAGGGGGGCCCAAAAATCCCTAAGAAGTCTATCACGTTATTAATGAACGCCCTCTTATTTGAAATGTTTTATGTTTTCTTGGGAGACTAATAATATAACATAGGTATGTTATCCGAATTGATTCAGAAACCGTTGTTCAATATAGAACACAATGTATTCAACAATGAAATCGAATGACACCAAAACATAATAAAAATTAACACTCTTTAATATAAATCGGTCAAAGAGATTTGCACGTGTAAGATTTGTTTTCACATGCAGTTAACACAATAGCTGTAACAATAGCATTTGCCGTGAACGGGATGCCTATTATCAATTTACGCGCCAACATGAATGTTCCAACTATTAATTGTCACATATCGGCGAATGGAAAAATCGATGCTTGAAAACCGTTAATAGTTCGATTGAAACAAAAACTGCATATGGTAACAGATAGAAATTTAAAAGCCACCCGAATTTCCTAACAGAAGGTTGTAATAGATATTACAAAAAAAAATCATTCATTTGATCTGATCAACATTAATTCTTGATGAGAAGTAAATATACATCTTAACTTCTATTAATTAATAAAATACATTTCTTTTTTAACTTCTCGTAGAGTAAGTTATGGTAATGGGTTGAAAATCGAAAATAAAATTTTTTGCATATCTTCACGTTTCAAAGGTTTTTGAACATTTTGGCATACCTCAGAATGAAAAAGAATGTGTCTGTGTGTGTGGAGACAATTTTTCGTCGATTTGAAAAATTCAAAAAGCAATCGATTCCTATTATGGAGAGATGTGCTGATTAGTTTTTGGCAAAGGCAGGTCCAGCCCTTACAGAGATACGGAACAAAGAGTGCAGAAAATAGAAACCGAGTTTTTGAAAGAATGGAGTATCCGATTTGAATGATCCAAAAAATATTTTGCTTGTGTTGGCAAACCAATTGTTTTTGGAAAAAAAAATATTAAGAAAATTTTTTTTGTATATCGAAAATAATTCAGGTTTTAATTTTAATTCTGGCTAAAGTTCTAAAGCTCACTTATATACTGTAAATAAATAAATTTAACTTTGTAATTCAGTTTATATAATTCTTATAAATATTAGAAACTGTTGCAGTATTTATAATAATCTATTTGAAAACATTTAATATTCCTCGATCATTTCGTTACGGTACGGGAAGTTCCAGCAATTTGCCTTAAGGCACAATGCCCCACTAGTTTTTTTTGTAATTTATCTGTCGAATAGAAAATCAACAATTGCCATGCATTTCCGACTTTAATAAAAATATTTTACAGGATCTTTATATTTCCATACTTTGTGTCAACATAAATGGATATGAACAATTTGGAGAACAAGTATAAAATAGATTAATAACAATAAATGTAAAGTATATCATTTGGCAAAGAGATAAAGTTAGAATCTCTATTCTTTGAATATATAGATTTTGCCTGAAATGTGTGGTCAAAATAATCTATATGGTCAAAAAAAATTGTAGTCACTTCTTGATTTATATTTATTAATAGTTTTAGTTCTATATGCTAGTACTGATGATATAATTTAGATTTATTCTCTTAATGTAGTTTATGTTTACTCTATATATATATATATATATATATATATATATATATATATATATATATATATATATATATATATATATATAGTTTATATCCACTGATGATGACATTAAATTAGATGTTGAAACATATGAAACAAGATGCCTTAATATCCTTTTTTTGCTTGATGTTACGACTTCCAAGATTTTTTTATATACTTCAGCATCCAAATTAACTCTCCTTACACACACACACACACACACACACATATATATATATATATATATATATATATATATATATATATATTCTATACATATATACATATAGAAATAGAGAAATAAACAATATAATTATTTATTTGTACTACTATCGACAATACACAAATATCATTCAGGAGGAGACAATCTTTAAAATAAAAAAATTAATTAAGAATGAAATCATTGTCAAAAAAAAAATTCTAAAAATAAGAAATGAAAATGTATATAAACATATACGTCCAAAATAATGTTTTGTTAAATTAAGCCGCAAAAAATTATGCGTCATACATTATAACATGAGTAAAAAAAATGAATTATTCATTTAACAACGCTAAAGTATTCATTACAATGTTCATGAACTGTATATTTGTATTTATTCATATATCACTTTTGCACAGAAACATACATATATGTATATATACACGTTTTATATTATTATTAATATATTATATAGGTGTGTGTTTAAATACATACATGTATATACATATGTGCATATATATGTATATATATACATATATGTGTATATATATATATATATATATATATATACTGATGCATGTAAATATAAACTTTGCATTATGCAGCAAACATGTACGCACAACCACACGTTGAAATATACACAACCCTGAACTTATTTTATATAATCTAAAATTTGTTTAAAAAAATGAGAATAATTATATTGTTCAACAGCAAAGATAATAAATATTTCATAATTACACAGTTTAATATCACCTGTTGTAAACCAATTCTTATCTGTAGTCATTGAAAAGAGAATTGAAATCTGGCTGATCTATGCACGACTTCATGACTTTCAAAATATCACACAGTTTTATCGGTATATATAAATATATATATATATATATATATATATATATATTGTTTATACAAGACTTGCCGAAAACGAACCGTTCTCATTGAACCCAACACTGTAAATGAGGGTAACACTTGCTGCTTGCTGTCAGGTGGCAACACTGATATCGCGTCATTCGTGACTTAGCTGCATCACGGTAACAATGTGTATATACGCTTACGTCATGCCCGTGTTTCCGCATGCGGACTTCCTCTAAAACGAATTTCAGATTACGAATCAGAACCAAAAATTATGTAATTAATACCTTCAATGAAACTAGTGGTGTATGGCATGGTGCCTTAAGGCAAATCGCTGTAACTACACGTACCAAAAATTAATTTTTTTTTTCAAAAAAGATTAATTTTTTTCAACCTTTTTGAGAAATTCTAATTTTTTTTAAAAAAACGTTTTTTTTGGAAAAAAAAACTTTTGGATTTTTTTTTATTATCTTGGAAATTTTGAACTTTTTTCAAAGCAATCGCACTGCTTTAGCTGCATAGAGTCAAACTATCGAAGCGCGTAAGCGCCGCGTCGCCATCTTACGGATAAACGATGTTACGAAACCCATAGAAATGTAAACAAAATGGATACACATTATTAAAATCTCTGTAAATATGTGATAATTTGATGTGCATATGTCCATTAAACAATTTTGACCACCAAATGGCATTTTGTCAACTTATTTTCATTGAGAGTCCATAACCGCTGGACCTGCCTTCCCAAATCAGTTCTTCATCTTGTCAATACAAGTAAAATGTTTTTTGAATTATTAAAATCGGACGCTCCATTCTCTTAAAAACTGTGTTACCGTTTTTGGCACTTTTTTCCCCGTATCTTCGTAACGGCTAGACCTGCCTCTGCCGAAAACTAATCAGCACGTCTCCTTATCAATACGAATCGAATACTTTTTGAATTATTGAAATCGGTTCATCCCTGTTCCCGAAATCGTCGATGAAAAATTGTATCCACACACACACACACTCGCACACCCACACACATACATACATCCATTTTTCTCAAGGTATGCCAAAGTGTTCAGAAACCTTTGAAACGTAAAGATATATAAAAAAAATTATTTTCGATTTTTCTGCGATTACTATAACTTACTCTACGGAAAGTTAATTATACGAAACTAGTTCAATCATTGATGTAAGGATCCTTTAATTTTAATTTTGATTTATTTATAGACAAATAATAATAATAATAATAAAGATTAGTCTGACCGAAGGCAAGTCCATGGTATGAGGGCACCACAAAATCAATGATTTAAAATAATGTATCAAGGAACCTGAGGAAATTATCAAGAAATAAAAAATTATGCCAAAATTCCCGGAAAACTCTATATTAAAATTTCTTTCTCCTTCAGACTTATAATATGTCTGACATGACCCATGTAGAACTTCTCAGCGTCAGACACATACGACTGACATGACAATTAACATGTTAATAATCACATATTTATAGTTAATTTGAACATACTTAGTGTTATTACTCCAAATATAACAGCAAGAAGTAACTTTTGAAATGGTCTATTCCTAAAATTGGTCTATTATCAAAATGGATATGAATTTGTAAATCCCTAGCTCGAACAAATGACAAACATGGCTGACTAGCCAGGAGTTAGCAATCGATTAAGTCTCCCACAAGGCAAACACACCTACAGGGTGTATTATTACATCGAGCGAGGGTTTCCATCCCTCTGTCTTTTTTTACTAGAGAGTGGTGAAAGAATACCTTCAAGTTCGATGACTAATCATAGGTTACGTGTACGCGTTACCCCCGATTAAGAATGCATTTGAGCAGGGCTTCTTAACCTTATTCAGGATTTGAACTTTACTCGAAGAGGAAACTGAGAATAAAAAAAAATACAAAACCAATGAAAAGTATACAAGTCCTATTGGTATGAGTAAATGATCCATATTTTTAGGTTCTTGTATTTATAATCTTGAAGCATATGTCCACACAGTTTAGTAATAATCAGTCTATTATCAATGCATTTTTTTAATGACGTTGAATTGCCTCAAACATGCTTATTTCTTGAAATTTCACATTTTTTACTAATTCAAAATATCAGGTTTCAAAATCATATGAGAAGTCAATAGACTCAATACTCATTAAATTTTGTTCTATTGTCTGGCACATTTGAATACGTAATTGTTATAAAAATGCATTCTGGACAGACATCACGTAACACAATATAACATTATAAATCATATGATGTACAATTATGATATAACTGGCATATTATAGGATATGGTTAGGAAAACATGCCACAAACCAGGGATTTATATATTTCTTTTAATTTCAAGTCACATATGCAATTGTACAAGTTCTTTACGAGGCAAATTGTACAATATATATGTATAGTGATGTTCCGACTTGAAAATATATGGCAAATTATATTTAAAATCTTTACTTTGTAGAGTATCGACTAGTTTCTTTGTCTTAGCTTCAATTTTTCCAAATATAGGCTTGATTCGAGTTGATTCGAATCATGCGAGTAAATCGAATGAATCGATTCAATTCGAATCATGCGAACAATTCGAATGGGTCGATTCATTTCGAATCATGCGAGTAACTCGAATGGGTCGATTCATTTCGAATCATGCGAGTAACTCGAATGAGTCGATTCAATTGATGCGAGTGACTCGAATGAGTCAGTTCAATTCGAATCATGCTAGTAAATCGAATGAGTCGATTCAATTCGAATCACGCGAGTAAATCGAATGAGTCGATTCAATTCGAATCACGCGAGTAACTCGAATGAGTCGATTCAATTCGAATCATGCGAGTTACTCGAATGAGTCGATTCAATTCGAATCATGCGAGTAACTCGAATAAGTCGATTCAATTCGAATCATGCGAGTAACTCGAATGAGTCGATTCAATTCGAATCATGCGAGTAACTCGAATGAGTCGATTCAATTCGAATCATGCGAGTAACTCGAATGATTAGATTGAATTTGGGTGGCTTGCATAATTTAATTCATTTTTTATATTCAAATTTATTAAAATTAATTATTTTTATGTTTAATAAAATGTATGTTCATACATATAGTATCAGAGTAAATATTTCTCGGCTTGATACAAGTTGATTTGAATCAAGTAAATCGTGATTCTAGTCAATTTCTTAAGGGCTTGATTTAAATGATTCGGATCGAGTTGTCATATTACTATACGAACATATTTACATTATGTTCATTATTCATGATCCAATTTTCTATTTAGTTTTCTAAATTTTGGGAGATGTATTTTTGTATGTATGTTTTTGTAAAATATTTTATTAAGGATAGAAAAAGTAGCCACACATGAAGTAACTGCATGAAAATTTTTTATACAAAATTCATAAAAAAAATTTAAACCCCAAAAAATTAACTTAAATAACCACCATAAATAATTCGATTTCAATTCTATTATCGTTCTTGGTTGCAACATTTCTCATCAGAATTTTTCCAAGAATTTCTATGTATGTAGCAACAATATTTTTCGAAAGTAGTACGAACAATAAATAAAATTCATTACATTAATAAATTAGAGCTATTTATTAAATCGTCAATTCAAGTGACTTGTATAGTTCCGATAATTATTTTATTGTGCCCCGCAGCAATAATCGTAATTGGGTGCCAGTGTGTAATTAACGCCCTTGCGATATGTGGCACGTATCGATCGAGCTGTCATAATGGAAAAATCTTGTCGCAAGCGAGTAATTTATTTTTGGATATATATATATATATATATATATATATATACCTCATATTTTTTGTGGCAATCGTGGAAATTATCAAGGTGCTTATTAATAACTTGTCGCGAGGAAATTCACACGCGTGAGTTCTGTGCGTCCTGCAGGATCGTGTTCATTTATATGTATATGACTATAATTTAGTCACTATGTGATACATTTTAAATGAACAATATTTTTGTTCCACACATATAAACCCCCAACAATATATTTTTTTTTAAATATAGGAGCTCTAACAAGATGAAATAAAGAAATTGCACAAAGAACACTGTAGAAATGTTTGTTGCATTTAATATTAAGAAAAGTTAAAATCCTAATTATTTTTAACCAATTTTTAACTAATTAATTAGCAATTGCGCATGTCACTCTAATACATATCAAAACAATTATAAGTGCGAAAATATCATCTTGGCAATATCAACACACTGCATTTTTTTGCACTACTTATATAATGTGAATATTACAAATGTTTAGAAACTAAAGTTTGTCTCATCTTCACTGTATATATAAATTATTATTATTTTATATTCATTAAATTTGATTACAATTATTTAGATTTACACTGAAGATGAGACAAACCTCAGCCTTGGATCATTTGTAACATTTATACTATCTAAAAATAGTGCAAGAAAGAGTGTAGTGTACTCATATTTTTCAGATTATATATATATATATATATATATATATATGTATATATATATATATATATATATTTATTTATATATATATAGAAAGGTAGAATGGGGCTTAGAAAGGTGCACTATCTCTATCTCAATAACAAGAAAAATATAGATTTTTTAGTGATACTATTTTAAAGTAGAAGGCAAAAGATGTGTAACCAGTCATAACCTTGATTCATACGACGTCGCTATCAGGATAAACAGAAATGTATCAACATTCATACCAAAAGTATTTTTTTCGTTGGTATTTTTTTGGTTTTGAGCTATTGCAATTTGAAGGATGAATTTTAGGTCATTTTTAAAGTGTCGTAAAAGAAAGCAATGAATGTTTTCACTATCCATTTTTTACCACTTGTTCATTAATATTATTAAAATACAAAACAAAAATTAAAAAATTAAAAAGTTGAAAATTGGAAAAATTGGCAACTCAGTCTTGACATGATTTCAGCCCTCCTAGCCATCGGAAATGCAAAAAATAAAAAGATTATTAATCTACAATGATGTCGTAATCGCCCGAATTAGCGATGAGTAAAAAAATTTTTTTTACAAATTGACGACTGTTTGAAAAAAAAGTTTTTGAGTTTCTCGAATTTTTTAAAAATAGTAAAAGTTGGAATTTGGGGATAATCCTAGTTCGGGCTATAGATAGGTCCATAAACAAGACTCTCTGAACATTTCAAATGAATCGGTCGATTAAAACTCGAGAAATCGTGTCAACAGTACTGAAAAAGTCTGTTCTGAGAAAAACGCATTTAAAGTTTTTTGCGTGAAGCCAAACCAGTATGGAGACCGAGTCAGTAAAATGCCTATATCTCTGAAAATAATTCCAATTTTCAAAAACCTTCTCGTACCCATATTTTTATATAGTTAAACCTTTAAAATATGAAATAAAAAAAAAATATTTTTTTGAATTTCTACACTAGAATACCCCCTTAGATCAACATGATATACATATACAAATTTATTTGGATTTTAATAGATTGTCATTTATATTTTCAGATTACTCTAATCTAGTGGCGAGTGGATTCATTATCCTGCACGTATATACAGGTATGTATCATTTATATTTTTTTTAGTCAAGGAAGTGAGCGACATTTCTAGTAAATTCATACATATATATATATATATATATATATATATATATATGTATGTATGTATGTATTTATGTGTAAGTATAGGCGTCGTCCGCATGTCCGTCCCAAGGTTTACCGGAAACTTGTCCCTCCGCCGTCATTTCCCGCGTTCCGTCACGGTGCCGCGATTCTTCTGCCATTTCAACCGTTTTATATCGAATAATAAGTCTGTTTGTATTGTTTCATCAACACGACGTACGACGTTTGTGCTGTTGTACTGCTTACTTTGTCGCGACAACTGCTGCTGAAAATATTAACCCGAGCACCTGCTTCGCGCTTATCTCGCTCTTTCACTGCATTCGCTAATGACTCTTTCTCTTTGCGTAGACACAGGTAAACATTGTGTCTTACTTGTTTAAAGCACTAATTTTATACACGGATATATATAAATATATATATATATATTAGGGTGGTCCTTAACATGGACATTTTCGAATTTCCTTGCTCACATATAGAAATAGCATGGAAAAAATGTTGAAAATTTAAAAAAAAAATACTTACGTGGACTTACATAAAAACGCGGTATAAACCGATGGATTCAAATATTATAATATAATCATAGAACAAATGTTTTTTGTACTGTTTCAGTGTTGCGTACGCCTCAGCAGAGGGTCTACTGTACTCAACGTTATCGCTCGAATTGTTCGTAAGTCGTTGGTCTAGATAAGATCCAACTAATTTTACGATTCACTTCACAAATTCCCAAAAATATAGTTTTTGGCTATAAATTGAAACTTTTAATATACCCTATGTCCTAAATGGGATCTATATGCTCACGGTGAGTAAATTTCAATTTTAAATCGGTTCAGTATTTTAGGCGTCCATCTCGGACGTTAGGTGTGACACTAAATTTATAAATATATATATTTATATAGTATATTTATAAAAAAAAATTCGAAAATTTAAAATTGTTCTTTAGGTAAACTTAGCGACAAATGAATTAAAAGTGACAATTCGTGTCATCTTTTATTGAAAATTCGACGCTCTGCAAAACAGGCTTTTTATAATTTGTTTTGTAGAGCGTCGAATTTTGAATAAAACTCATTCATTTGTTCGCTAAGTTATATCTAAAAAAAAACATTTTTAAAATTTTTGAAAATTTTCCCATTCTATTTAAATACAAAACTTTGATTGAATTGCGCACTATCTAAAAAACAATATTAAGAGCTAAACTCATAGAGGATTTTTTTATCAATTTAGAAGCATTTAAGCCCCTGGCAGCAAAAAAATTCAAAAAGGTTCATTGTAAGGACCACCCTTATATATATATATATATATATATATATTGGGTGGTGTTTAATATGAATATTTTCTAATTTCTTTGTTCATAGGTTTCTTATGGAAATAACGTGGGAAAAATTTAATTTGTTTTTTTAGAATTTCATATCTAAAAAAATTGAAATTTCAAAACCAACAATTTAAGACCATTGAAGTTTAAAAAAATCGCTGTCACATACAAAATTCAATCGAACATTGTATTTCTGTTAAACCAATGTATCTTGTTAAATTAATTATTATCAAAGTTTTGTTTATAAAACGCGCGATGAATTCTTATCACAATTATCAATTGAGGAATTTATACTACATATAAACAAATGCATGGGCGATTTTTAATAATCAAGTTAATAACACCATATATGTTTGCTTTCTGCATTTAAAAATTAATTTCTATAAATAGGAGAATTATTATTTCTGGAAGTGCCAAGAATTCATAACTTTTGTTTATGGATTGAGTAGAACCAGAAAAATTTATAATAATCGTTAATGAATACTTATCATGTTTTAATAATTATAGAAAATTATTACTCAAACAGATACAAAATACAGTCTAACAAATAATTGTAAAAGTAAAATGAAATATGGGTAAGATAAGTTGGCGTTTTAATTTTTTGTTGAATGTAAAGAATTTTAGAATGTTACAATATTTTCATATAATTTCAAAAACATTTTGTTTCTGCACTTAACGTTACTAAATAACAAAATAATTACGAAATGATTTATATAAATGCAACATATAATTATAAATAAAAAACGTTATCTTTGATCGTTAAAAATCTAAATGAATATTTCTAGACAGAAAACAATATTTCTTTTGAGTCCAATAGTTTCTGAATTCATTAAATAAGAAAATAAATATATCTTATAGAAATAGATTTCATTTCTGATTGTTTATTTACAATAATAATAATAAAATATAAATAAATAAATATGTAACTCTATAGCTTTTGTAAGCTTATGCCTAAAACATCGATATTTTCTAAATAAGCATTGATAATTTGGGAATCATTCAAAGCGGTTGACTGAAATCTCGAATGGTCAATATGTTTAGTCTGGAATAAACAAATATGTATTATTTATTTTGGTAATTTGACACCTTCAGTGCCAATTCTCCAATAAAATAAAAATGTTAAGGTAACCCTATGTTACGGGTCTATCTTCGTATGAATTGGTAGTATGATCTGTCAGAAAGCTATGTATTTGCTGTGAGATCAAGCGTTTTACACATAAAACCTAAGTTCGCGTATCAACGAAACATCAGAAAGATGCACTTGTAACAAAAAATTTATTTGATTTTTGTGCGTTTGGTAGGTTAGGATTTATGTGTGAAACGCCTGATCGCAAATACATAGGTTTTTGATAGTTTTTACTACCAATTCATACCACGATAAACTCGTAACAAAGTGTTACCATAACATATCTATTTTATCAGAGAATTGGCCTCTCAGTATATTACATAAGTGTACATAATGTTTCCAAGCTCGACTTGTCTATTCATTTCCTAAGCAGTGTTAGTATTTTCTTATTTTTCCGGATGCGAACTATGACGAAGACTGACATACCGCTAAATTCCTATATTGTACCTAAAATGATTTATGCCTCGTATTTTGTACCGGCTCATGATTTTCCGATATAAATCATTTTCTGGTAATTAAACTGTCAAATAATACCCCCTTCTTTAGCTTGTGTGAGGTATTCGATAATGCAATGCAATCGACCAACGCTTTGCTTGCTGTATTGTAATTCACCATCTTGTTTTTTACCATTTAAAGTAAGAAATATAATGATGAAATTAGTAAAAATTAAAAAGTTTGAGTTTATATACTTTATATTCATTTGTATAAAGTAGAGCGAGGTGGAGCTTAAGATCCGCGGGTGAATAGGTCCACCACCGATATCTCAAAAAACCACTAAAGTAAAGAATTTTTTAACAACAATATTTGAAAGTAGAGGGAAAAAGTATAACCAGCCATCATCTTGATTATTACGACGCTATCGGGAGAAAAACGGCAATGTTTGAAAAAAACATCATAAAAGTATTTTCTTTCGTTGTTAGTTTTTTTGATTGTGAGCACTGTTGTTTAGTTTACGAGACCTGAATATATTTTTTAAGTATGCGTTATTTAATTGTTCTATAAGAAGTATTGTTAATAATCAATAGTTTTTTTATATAACCTCAATAAAAGCTTACACCTGGGTGGGGCAAAAAGAACCAACTGAACCTTTACCTTGGCAAAGGTGTAAAAAATTCAAACTAATGAAAAAAAAGTAAATTATGTTGATACCTGTTTTACAAGAGATAAATTAAATAAATATTTATTCCAACTCTGGTGATGAATATTTCTGACGAAATACCAGATCAAGGTTATTTACAGTGTTATCTCTGCAAAAATGCATCTATGAAACTTATGTTTTGCATTGGTTGAATAACTTAGCTATTATTTTGTAAAATTCCTTTAAAGCTAAATTAAAACATTGGTCCTGTTTGCTACCCGGTTTTCCTAAATTATCCCGCCAATGGGGTAAAAAAGACCAGACTACACACTTTTGAAAAACAGCAAAAAACACATTTTAAAAGTGATGAATTAGCTAGGAGTTTTCCTGAACATAGTCAGATAGTTGTTTGTTTGATATGTATTATTTGTTGTGATGTAATTGGCATAGTTTCCACAATATAATTTTTCAAAGTCAATTGGTTCTTTGTACACCGCTTATCGAAAAAAAAAATTAATATATGACCATGTGTGACAGAGATAAAGTTTTCCAGGAATTTTGGCAAACAAAAATTTTTTTAAAACATTAAGTTTCTTCGATACCTTTTTAACTAAATTATCTAATAAAGTTACCACGGGCCATATGAAATCTTTTCTGGTATTATCGTGGCAATCTTGATAATACTTTTCTGGTATTATCGTGTTAAAGAGTGTTCGATTTAGACGACAATTTTTTTTTATTTTCATATATTAATCTGGTTGACGCAATGATCTTTTTTTTAAGTTCCACATTAAAAGGTCTTTTTCACTTTTAAACTTTCAAGAAATTAAGACATGATATTTTAACATCGTGATCTATTTGACATTAACGATTATTCAGAAAAAAAGAACTTCTAGCTTACATGTTCTTTGCGGATACTAGCAGGTTCGACCGGGTATAAAAAAGTAATTAAAAATTCTTTTAGTACTGTGCATAGTTAATACTATATCAGTTCTATAAAATTGACGCTTGTTATATTTTTTAAAACAGATATTGAAATCTGAAAAATAGGATATTTGGTATATGGAACCAAATATCAAAATTCAGTTAGGGTAAGTCGACTAAGACAATAAGGTCCGGATAATTACTGTTGAAAATATCGATACTCTTTCTTTTTTATTTGTGTTGTCTTCTAAGAGTTGAACCATATATTACGTCAAATCTTAAATTTATATATACATTATTTTATTAGAAATATTTTATACGGCATACAGCATACTGTATTTTATTATTCTAATTTTTTGAACTATAAGTCTTCTTTGCTCCTCAAGAAAATATTTAATTTTTTTATAAAAACGATTCCATAAACAATAAATTAATAAAATATTTGTCAGTAATAATAGCTACCAAGAAAAAATTTGCAAATAGAATATAATATATAGGTGTGTGTGTGTTTAAATAGCTGGTGTCTATTGTATATATTGATTTCTGTCCATTACAACGGAATGATTGGTGAAGGGCTTCTTGTTCACAACTAGTGATGTAATTATTTATCTCATGAAATAGTACCGTTACATCTGTTCCAAGTGGCTATTATAATACGAATTCCATAAACCGTCCTCGCCGCCTCACCATGCGGCTTAGATGTCTTCTGAAGGGAGAGTCTTAAGAGCAAATTACTCAAAATTAATGGTGGAAGATAGAGAAAATAATAGACCATTCACAACATCAATATTTAGTCTGATTTAGCTTCCTAACGCTTTAGTTATATGATTTTGCAAACTTCAGCCTACCTAATGCAATGAAATTTTACATGGCTACCAAATTTTAATGATAGATGTCAACAAATTAGTAGAGCTACAACAAATTAGTAGAGGGAGGAGCATATTTATTTCTTTTTTTTTATATTTTAACAGCAATCAGAACCTCACGTCCTATAAGCTGTTGGGCAAAAACTCCCTACTTCGTATTTTTAGATGGTAACCCAATGGTTAATTCATCTATATTGGATAATTTTATTATTATTAAAATTTATCTGATAGGGCTGACATTTATTGGTGCAGCAATACTGAGCAAGGGCTTTCTTCACTTGAAAACATATTGCTATTCATATTTCTAAGTGAAAACCGTTGTCACTACAGCTTGACAACAGGTTGCTCGAAGAGGGTCTCGAACCCGCGACCTCTGCGTCAAGTCCCTGAGCTCTACACATTTTTTGCATTATCAGCAGTTTGCCAAAGAATTAGAAAGAATTAGATAGAATGCCAATAGAATTATGGAAGATACAATTATATTTATCTATAAGCAAGTCGCAATCAATAATAATAAATATTATTTCATGCTTTTGTCAAAATTTGATAGAGCAATACTTAACTTTGTAGAAAATAAACTACATAAGAATTTTTTAGGGTTTCTTCCAGAAATCATTTCCAGAAAGTCTTACTCGTCTTGGCTTTTTACTGCTATAATTTCTTATTGCTGTAATAGGATCTAGTTTAATTGTTCAATCTTGTTTTCATGTAACTTATTTTAACTAAAGATCATTATAATTTTTATTTAAATTAAATCTTGATTAGATTCTCCATTGGAAAAGAATAAACATGTTTCCACAAACTTCAACAAGACCATAAAAATCAAATTTTACTCAAACAAGCTGATGTAAGATATTAAATCTATGGATATTCTTGAAGTGTTCATGAATTTACATCCAAATTATGGAACATTTTGTTCTTTCTTTCAAACCATATCATTTGTTAAAACATTTCGAAATTCGAGAGTTTGCAGGGATTCGTTTGGTAAACATTGCTGTCGACTATAAAAAACTTTTGGCCTTTTTATTTGCTTAAGGGGGCGTCCATTAAACACGTGATCGATTTCCCCCTTGGTGATTCGTCGTGATATTCAGAATTACTCCCCCCCCTCTTCGTTACGAGAAAAAATTGTATTTTTTTTTGTATTTTTATAATAATGTTTAGATTTTTTTAAAAACATTCAGGTAAAAAATAAAAACACGTAAACCCTCCTCTCCCCCACGTGATATTTTGTCAACCCCCTCCCTCCCCCTACATACCTCACGTGATTATAAACACCCCCTAATTACAAAACTATAAACATAACTTAAATGTTGATGATCGATGTATATTTTTAAAAAAAGTTTATAGAACCTCTGACTACTCTGTTCTTTGATTTATCACGTGATCGATTTCTAAGGATTTTTGGACAACCCCTCCTCTACAACATCACATGTATTTTTAGTATCTAGAAGATAATCCTAAAAATTTCGAATTTCTTTTGAAAAAATTTGGATTTTTTTTAATTTAGGTAAAAAATAAATAGACGTGATATCTTATTAAATCCTCGCCTCCCCCACGTAATATTTTGTAATTTTTCGTCAAACCCCTCTCCTCCCCCTTTAAGCCCCACGTGATGAATGGACCCTTGGCCTAATATTATATTGGCATAATATTTCTGAAAAACCCATTTTGGGTAAAACTCTCAGCAGCTCTCCTTTTAATACTCAGTTGGAACAAGAGACTGTTATTAGAGACTGGCACTTGGATCGTATATCATATATGATCATAATACCGCATATTTTTAATGTTATTAAAACAGCAGTGCGGCGGTAGCGAAAGGTACAATGAAGGCACGTATGAATTTGCATAAAATACTGAAAATGAATAACTTGATTTCGTTTCGAAACGACGATCTATGTTATGTACGTTTCTCTTACTAAACAATGATTTTGCTGCTAAAAGATATCGAAATCGGTCGACTGATCGATGACCAATTTGCTGTTCCAGAAAATCACTGAATGAATTTATTACAGTTTCATTGGGTCATGAAATAAAGACTATATAGTTGTATCAGTAAAAGAACTTTATGAGCTATTAAACTATCAATAGGTACTATTAAACGAATGAGTTATAATGGTCATTTTGAAAATGAATCATTACAATAATAATTTGTTTATTACTATGAAAAAGCTTTAAAACTCGAGGGAAAAAAGAAACTCAGAAAATTGCATTATTTTTTGCATATTATTACATAATACTTAGCAATGCGTTGTATCCAATATAAGATTTTCTCTGGGAAAAATTGATTTGTAAATATTAATTTATTAACTTCCCCTTAGGGTGAGTTATGGTAATCACAAAAAAATTGAAAATGAAAATTTTGATATATCTTTACGTTTCAGAGGTTTCTGGCATACCTTAGAAAAAATGGATGTATGTGTGTGCGTGCGGATACAAATTTTCGTCGACGATTTCGGGAACACGAGTCAACCGATTTGAATAACTCATTCGATTCATATTGATGAGGAGACGTGCTGATTAGTTTTTGGTAAAAGCAGGTCGAGCCGTTTCGAAGATATGGGGCAAAAAGTCCCAAAAATGGTAATTGATTTTTTGAGAGAACGAAGCGTCCGATTTCGATGATTCAAAAAACATTTTATTTGTATTGAAAAGATGAAGCACTGATGATTTTTGGAAAGGGTGGTCTAGCGGTTTCGAAAATCCAATAAAAAAAGTGAAAAAAAAGCCATTTGGCGGACAAAAATGATCATTAGACATAGCACATCAAGTTATCACATACTTTATACATATTTTAATAAAAATAACAATTTTTTATTTGCCATGGGTTCCGTACCAAGGTTTATTCGTTATACTACGACGCGGCGCCCTAGCGCTACAATATTTAGTTTCTATGCAGCTAACGTATTGCGATTGCTTTTAAAAAAGTTCAAAATTTCCAAAAAATTTCAAATAAAAAAAAAACTAATTTTTCAAAAAGGTAAATTTTTTTCAAAAATTTCAAAAATCTCAAAAATGGATTTATTTCAGAATTCTGAAAGAAAATTGAATCTTTTTTTAAAAAAATAATTTTTGGTAGGGTCAATTAGAATTTGGTGTAGATATCTACCCTTTTTTTCACGTCCTAAAAGTATTCAAAAAACGTCCTAAAAGAGTCGTATGAGATGTTATGATATTCCTTAACTATGAGTTAAATTTAACAGTTTTTAGAAGGCAACCCTACGGTTGGCGTATCTCGATTTAATATTTTTTTATTGTAATTTCTCTAATACTGATTATTTGAAGCATTTTGTTTGATGCAGCAATACCGAGAAAGGATTATTTTCACTTGAAAACATATTTCCAAATAGAAACCGATGTCACCATTGCTCGACATCAGGCTGTTCGAGGCCAAACCTGAAACCCTGTGGTTGAAAAGCTTCAAGCCACGAGAAAGCCTCAAATATCTCAAAATAGATTTTATTCCGTATAAAGATTAGAAGCCAAACGCATACGAAAGGGAATATTACAAAGGTCAAAATTTAGAAAACCAGGCCAAATGCCTAATGTGTCCCATAATTGGTTTTTAACTATTATAGTGACCTTTTATATGATTATGTGAAATTCTTGACCATCGTTAAGCTAGAAAAGATTTCATTAACGAACCTCAATATTATCAGTCAATATTGGAACCTCATTTCCATAATATAAAGAAAGGTTAGGCGTGTGCATTAGTAATTAGAGAAATCCGAAAACAATCAGAAACATAGTAACACGCAGTGCGTAAAAATTTTACTCCTGACCTGGAAGAAGACGGTAAAGTTACTATGCATATATTAGATTTTAATTTGTATATAGAAACGAACATTAAGAAGATTTATGCTGAAATAAATACATAGGCAATAAATCAAAGGAAGCAAAAATGTAGGCATATTATGAACATTTCCGTCTTCATAGCTATTAATTACAGCATTGAAAGAATTCAATGAATTTTGATCTTACCTCCTATATTTAAGTAGTAACAGTGTCTGTATATATATATATATATATATATATATATATATATATATAATGTCCAAGAATATGTTTCAACGTATATGAAATTTAAATCCTAAGGTGTGATTCGTTTAAACAGTTTTATTGACATTTTAAACATAGTTAACCTTACGCGAAAGTAAACATTGTAAAATCGAAAGTTTTGTTAATTTGTGGAGGACGGAGAGTATGCGAATAAAAAAACAACGTAGGTTTCTTTTTTTTAAAGTGTTATATTTTAAAAAAAAGTGTTACACAAAATATAAGCAATTACTTCTCTATAATTTATATATATATATATATATATATATATATATATATATATATATGCTCATATATTCATTGCCATTCGGAGAAAACAATTTACTCTTAAATATGTTGTTCGTGTTCAAATTTTGCAATAAATTAGGAATTACAAAAGTTACTAACCTTATTATAAATAACATCATATTATGAACTCCAATTTATTATAGTAGATTTATTCGGGAATAGCTAGACCAAATCGTCAGGGGGCGTCCATTAATCACGTGGTCGATTTTTTAATGACTTTTGAGGACCCCTCCCCTTTGGTGATATGTGGTAATATTCAAAATTATATCTCCCTTCCCCCACAAAACATCACGTGTATTTTTAGTTACGAAGAAAAATTGTAAAATTTTTGATTTTTTTCAAAATGATTGTATTTTTTTTAATTCAGGTAAAAATTAAATATGCGTGATATCTTACTATACCCCTCCTTCCCCCACATGATATTTTGAGAATTTATGTCAAAACCCCCACCCCCCTTCCCTTAACAACCTCACGTGATTACTTGATGCCTCCTTAAAACATGATTTTTATACTTCAAATGTCTACAAGCTCAGTTCATATTTCAACATATAAATCAGTATTTTATCTCGATGGAATATAAATTAATTGCTCTAGTAAAAATTTTCGATGGATCAATTATACGAGTGGATCAAAGTCACCAACATCACCGAGTATATTAAAAATTTAGTATAGTTTGTATGTTGAAAGGCATGTGGAAATCAAAAATTTAATGCAACAAAGAGCTCTTCTTGTAATGTTATTTTTCAGGTTGAAATTAGAAAAAAAATAATATTTCAATAAAAAAAATTAAATCATCATATTCCTCATCATATGTGACAAAAAACTCAAAATTCTTTGCGCAAACTATCCAATTTATGTTATTCCAGATTTAAAAGTAGAATCAGAATATCGTACGATCAAAGATTGATGAATTATTATAAAAATATTGCACATAGATACAAAAATAATTCTACATTCTAAAAAGGTTACATACACCCAATAACATGTTCTGACATTGTTGATCTAATTTGTGACATCAAATTTGTCTCAGATTTGTTCCTAACAGCGATCAGAGTTCTGTAAGCAGCTCTTGCTATCGTACACCCTAACCTAGTATATTCCTCGTGAGGGCAACCCAGAGGTCAACCACATTTTTTTGTATTGGTTTATTGCATCACATTGTTTTGTGTTGTTTTATTGCAGAAATGTGCACGAAAGGCGATTTTTACTCGAGATTATACTCAAGTGGAACAATGACATCACACTTCTTGATGTCAAGCTGGCCGAGGTTAAGATCGAACCCAGAACTAGTTCGTGCTAGCCTATGTCCTTAATAATTTGCTCATAAAATTTCTCTGCTATGGTATCAAATTGGTGAAAACAATAAATTTTTTATTATAGTAATTTTTCGATTCGTAAAACGGTTTGTATAATATACATACCGATGTTATCGATTGTCATGGAATCTAATCGACATGGAGAAAGTGAAGAGTAATCGAGTGTCAATTATGAACAAGTTGAAGTATGAATGCCTGACTCTTTAGACTATAAACACTTTCACAAACCAACAACAAATTTAGTTATTTGTGAGAATCACAATTACAAGTGCAAATTGCAACTCAAAATTAGAAAGACAAGTAATAAAAAAATTTATAGGTACGATTCAACTATGCTAAATGGAACAGTTGTTCGATGAGAAAAACGTAAACTGCACGTTAATAATTTTTTTTTTTTTTTTAAATTTTTTTATTTGGCTTCGCTTACTCTGAGCATTTAGCCACCTACAACATTTATTTACATTCTACACTAATATTTTTATATCATATTCAATTTAGATTCTATCTTCTTATATTACATACTTTCTTTCAACTTATCTTCTTCACTTAAACCCTATTCTTCTTCACAGTTCAACTTATCTTCATTCTTCCCTTTTTATCTTCTTTACTTCTTTTTACTATTTCATTTTTTTTTTTTTTTCAATTCTAATTCAATTTCTATACATTCTAATACATTAATCATTTTTTTTACATACATCTTACAATTGAAATTCTTATACATTTTTGATATTTTATATTTGGAAGCGCCAGGGATCGAACCAACGATCTCCGGCATGTGAGTCGGACATGCTACCTCTGAGCTATGTCCGCCACACACGTTAATAATTCGTATGTCCTAATTAGGCATTACATATTTGAATATAATGCACAAATCCTAACAATAATTTTTATGAATTTTTATTATTAATATTTCATTTTATTGAATTTAGGAAAAGTTTTTTTGTATAATAAAAATCCATCATTAGCTATAAATGAAGAAATCAAAACTGTCATCTAAGACAAAAGAAATATTTTTTATTAGAGAGTGCAATCGCAATGAGACCAATGATTCGTGATCGGTCACAGAAAAGATTGCATAATTTTAAGTTTTATATCCATGGCAATTTGTGTCATAAATCTTTTCCGGTTTTCTTTTTAGAGTGAACGATATCATAATTTCATCTATTTTAAAGCAAAAAATATGAACAATAACACATGTTAATTGACTAAAAATTTTCGACATGTTTCACCATTCAGCAAATCATACCAGGAAAAATAAAGAACGTTTTCTTAATATGAAATACACAATATTTAGCAGGAGTTATAAAATTATACACTTAAAAAAATAGAGCATACAAAAATATATATACTAGATGACCCGACAGACGTTCTCCTGTACCCACGTCTACAATTTAAGTTCCAAATTTTTTAATATCTTATCCTATACTTTTTAATATTCTATTTAATGAATAGAAGGAAACTGCAGCTTTTTTTTATCAGTATAAGGAATTCAGAAAGAATATAGTACCTAAGGTAAAAGAACAATATCACCTTTGTTATTTCTACCCAATATAATTGCTTCAATAATGTCTATAATATTATTATAATAGTCTATAATTATCTTTGTGGAAATTACAATTTTTAAATTACATTTTTCTTACTAATATTTTAAGAAATATTATTACTTCTGTTAAAATCTTAGGTGAATTAATTTGTAAAATCTAGTTCATATGGCACTGTTCAATCTAAGATCATAAACTTGCTAAATATTTCATATCCAATACCAATAAATGAATTTTTGACACATGCAACACAATTCTAAATCATTTTTTCAATAAGTAGAAATATTCTTTTGAATTTAAATAATTTAGTAAAGTGAAGCAAAATACAACATGCATATGTTTAAAAAAATAATGTATATGCAATTTTGGACGTATTGTGTTATTTATTAAACTAAATTATATAATTCCATCTGCCAAACATCATATATTGTATCTTATATTGTTTTAATTTCTGGCACATATTAGCTGGTTTTCGGCAATAATATTGTAGATATTACATTTTTCTTATTCATAATCATGAATATGGATATTATATAATACTGTCTAGTCGCGCTTAAACTAAATTCAAATTACAAGTGAATCTACATTGTTGGCAGATGACAGTTCTCATGTATCAAAATGTTTTCAATGTCAAACAATGATATGTTGTTTTTTGCAATTTTTTTTCATTTATTTCTACAGTATTACTATATTTTTATAATCACATGCAGACTAAAAAAATTCCTTAACAAACTTCAGAAAGATTTATCAAAATCCGAATAATCGTTTAGGAGGTATATTGATATACTTCATTACAGAAGAATTTTATGTATATATTAGGTTGTCAAATATCTCCCTTCCGCTTTTTTGCTCTTGGTTTATAATACAAAAAGGCGGAAGGGAGATATTTGACAACCTATTATATATATATATGTATATATATATATGGACATGAATATATAATCCATGTAAGAAATGGTTCAATGGCTCTCGTATCTATTGATTTCGATTGATTTCGAGTTTTATGATTGCACATAAAATGAATAGCAAAATCTCACTGTAATACGCTGATCAGTGCAGAATTTTCAATAAAGTTTCGTCGGAGAAATAAATCATATAGTGTAGTAAGAACAACAATAGCCAGAAGATTAATGGGAACCATTCTGCAGAAGTATCAAAGAGCACACTGTACACAATGCACACACGATTTAATTTATAGCAAATCTCTCACATGGCATATTAAAGGGAATGTATAGAATAGGATAAATCAGTAAAAAACAAATAGACGTATTGGGAAATTGTTGTACATTTGTGTAAATTGGAAAGAAAAATTAATATCTGTTGATGGAAATTTCCTACCAAATAGAAATTCCTAAATTTGCATGTATTTGGCACTAGTATGTATATATAAGCCAAGTTCAAGCAAGTTCGATATTGTTAAGATCCAGAAAATACAATTAAAGATTTTGAGAAACATTACAAACGCAATTTGGTACATCTCGAATTTTACAATCCATAATGAGTTGACAAAACCTTAAGTAGATGGAGTAATTGAAAATAAAAGCAGTACCCATATATCAAAAATTCTCGATGTACCATCTATAAGAAGAATCAAGCATGTTGGCCTATGGACCTGCCTTAACCTTAATTAGAAAACTGGAGTGATTTCTATACATTTTTTCTTCTTAAATCGTATTAGCTTTATTTCATTCTCATCTTATAGCTTATAAAATTGTATGGTTTTGATTGCAATTTGTAGTATCAATGAGAAAGTGCCAATGGTATTGAATCTTGGCTTGATTAGGACTCAATATGCAGATATTGCACTTGTCATTATTGGTTTTTCATTGGCTAATAATATTTTTTCGTATGTGCTACAATTGACATTTTTTTATAATCAAACCACTTCTCATAAGCCTATAATATTTTAAGGGGTTTGTTTTGACCATCAAGAGTATCACTATGCAAAATATCTTCAAAATTTCTGAGGAGTAAGAGGTTTGAGGAGTTAAGGGGGTTGACAAAAAATCACAAAATATCACGTGAGGGAGGAAGGGAGGGGTATAATAAGATATCACGTGTATTTTTTTAACCTGAATTTCAAAAAAAAAAAATGTAACGATTTTTTTGCGAATTTGAAAAATTTGTTCGAAAAATTTAGCATGACAAAAAATTCACGTAATGTGAGGTGGGAGGGGTAATTTTATAGATCACGACGTATCACCAAGGGGGAGGAAGGTCTCAAAATACATAAAAATCGATCACGTGATCAATGGACGCCTCCCAGGAGATTTATTTCATATGATTGAAGTATACATAATTGGTATGGGTTAAATTTTTTTCTCTACATTTTTTTAACAGTTTACTAGTTGAATTTAAATTGTTCGATCGCTTGACCTAAAAATTAATCTCATACTTATTTTGCCATATTATGAGTAATTAGGTTAAATATTTATCAAAATATTGACTTCACTGGAACAAATCTAAAGTGACTCAGCTTTTCATTATTTGTGCGCGAATGGACCAATATAATGTAGAATTCTAAACAAAATATACATATTTGATATTTATACAACACGTGCTAAAAGTAGTTGCAATCGTTTAATATCAACAATTTTGATTAAACAAATATTTATCGGTGCAAGTTAATTTCTAATCATATTCTCATCAACAACTCATGATGCAAAAGTACTAAATATATAATAAACGTGCAAAAATAATATTGTTATACGATTACTCATAGACTAAATTTCCAATTCAGTATGTTTACATTTTGCGTACAAAAACAATATTATTATACGTATTTACTTAACCTTAAATAGTTTACTGATTACTCATTAACTAATTTTCCAACATCATACTTATTGCACCTACACCGATCATAACAGTTCGAAAAATATAATGAATTAAATTTACATTTTTCATAGCACATGAGTATATTATATATATTATTATATACATATCAATCGCTTGGTAAAACAAGGTTTGAAATAATAAATGTCAGGAAACTGCTAACCTTTATAAGCTAAAATTGTATATGTATATAAATAGTCAGTGTGATTGATAAAAAATTTTAAATCAATATCTCGCACTTGTTCTGGTTGTCGGTCAATAATCAGTTTTTTTGATTGAAGCATTTTCTAATCACTCAATGCAATCTTATATATTCTTCAAAGACTACATAATTCTGTCTAGTATTAAATTAAACTAAAACTCTAGTGGTGTATGGCATCGTGCCTTGAGGCAAATTGTTGGAACTTTCCGTACTGAATTCAATTTTTGAAAATCTGAATTTTTTTGGAATTAAAAAAAAATGAAATGAAAAAAAAGTTTTTTTTCCCAAAAACAATCGTTTCATCAGCACAAGCAGGAAGTTTTTTGAATTATTCAAATCGGATTCTTATTTCTCTCAAAAACTAGAATTTTTTGCACCTTTCGCTCCGGTTCTCCGAAACGGCTGGACCTGCCTTTTCCTGAAACTAATCACCACTTCTCCTCATCATTACGAATTGGAATGTTTTTTGGATCATTCCAATCAGATGCTCCGTTCTTTCAAAAACTCAATTTCTATCTTCTGCACTCTTAACTCCAAAACGCCTAGACCGACTTTTGCCAAACACTAAACAGCACGTCTCCCTATCAATAGGAATGGAATGTTTTTTTGAATCATTCAAATCGGTTGATCAGTGCGCCCAAAAACGTGGACGAAAAATTGTATCCATACATACACACACACAAATGTATATTTTTTCTAAGGTATGCCAAAATTTTCAGAAACCTTCAGTTCTAAGGTAAACCAAAATGTTCAGAAACGTAAAGATATGCTAAAATTTTCAATTTTGATTTTTGGACGATTGCAATAACTTGCCCTACAAGAATTCATATGTATAATAAGTAATAAATATTTTAAGAAATTTTTTCTCTTATTGTAATGTGTATTTTTTCTCTATATTGTAATGTGACTGTCGAAAGTCTGATCAAATTTACATTTTTTTTAATATTTAAGAAATCGCAATTTCAACATCACTTTATCTATGATGATTTATAACATATTTACCTAATTTTATGAGGTGATAGTAGCAATTTCAAAAATATACAAAATATTTAATTACAATTGTAGTAATGATTATTTAGTCAAGCCGAAATGAGGTAGTATTGACCCAAACTGTCCTGAAAAAAAATTAGAAAAAAATTATCTTACATTAATTGGAAATTCTGAGCTTTTAAGTGCAACTTAGAGCTTTGGTAAAATTATGACTATTTTTCCATTATTGTAGTTAAATTTACTAATTTTATTCATTTAAACTTTGGAACCGTAACCGTGATTAACATTTCTAGTACTACAGGGAAAAAAATACGACAATTTTCCTAACTTTTCAAAAATTAAGACTTCTTGTTGAGCTATGAATTGAAAAAATTTTAAATCTTTTGAGAGGCCCTCCTCTAAAAAAATGCTTTATAGTGTTTTGGCAAGTTTCATCAAAAGTTGGCGCATTTGAACAGCATTGTTAATTGGTAAAATACTTGATAATTTTATTATTGAAAAATTTAGAGTAAAAAAATACAATCGCTTTTGTTTTTTTTACTTATGTTTGCCCAATTACAGAAGCAATAATAATAAAAAATGTAATACAAATGACTTTATAGCACTTCATTTTTAAGTTTGCCAATAACTTTACCCGTCAATGAAAGTACTGCTGACCACGTTTGTCATATACTTTATTAGCTTTACGTATATTGAAAAAAGTAATTCCACTTGCTAATTATCAATGTTAAAACAATCCTGTTATTAAGAGTAATTGGTAAAAAAAAGTCATGTATTTCATTCCAGCATTCTAACAATTGTTTTGTGGTGTAACATTTCTCGTTATATGAATTTACGCAAGCTTCTATTATTTTTTTCAATTATTCAATTGTTGTTCATTGTTGTTTTCGTTTATGCTATGAACTACATGATAATTCACCATATCAATAGCATAACATTAAATAATATACGGATTCTGGCATATAATTGAATAATGTTTTCTTTCATTTTCATAAATAAAATGTTAATGGCATAACATTAGCATACGACACGGTGCGTAACAAATTCGTATGTATTTCGTAAATAATAACGAGTTTTATTTCGAATCCTACCACGCGTATATTATTTTTATGGTCTATAAACATCTAAACTAGATTTAATAATTTAAATCAGATCTATTGTGGCCGCATCGGAGGATAGAACAATGATTTCCAAAGTATACATCGATATAAATTGATTTATTATAGGAAAAAAACATCTATTTTACATCTTGGACACCTACTTAAAATTTGTTTTATAAACTTTATTAATAATAAACTTATATGTCTACTGTTTATCTTTCTAACATTTTCCAAGCAGCAAAACCTTCCCGATATGTGTAAACAATCGAGATAATCAATACTAACTGAAATTAGGCAACTTTTAAAACTTTGAGCTTTTAAAAGCTTAAAAATTGGACACAGTCCATTATCCCGAACTTTATGGTTAATGTACTTGTTTACAAAGCCAATAAAAAAATCCGAAACTTTAGTACTTTTTTATAATTAATACTACTTTTCGTAGACCCACAAAATTCTAGTATGATTTCAAGACCATGAACTATATTAAATTTTTTTATCAATGTCGTTAAATTTGAATATTTATAATTAAACCTCTTTTTGTGGGCATATAATATTTTAGGGACATTTCGTAGACCCATAATATTTTTGTATATTTTTTAAAACTTTGAACTCTATCATCATAAAAAGTTTTATTAAAAAAATTATACTGATAAAGTTATATAAACATAGTTGGAGTAAAATACCCTCGGGTAACAAACTCGCATATTAAAAAAAAAGTTTTATTAAAGTCGTCATAATACGGATATCATTTTAATGAAAATACTATCCTTTATTTTGTACTCTATTTTATTTATATTTATGTTATTGTTCATTAGTATTACTAGATGTTATTTTATTTAGCAGTTGTAATAAATATTGTAATTAAAAAAAACTAAAGTCGTTGAATAATTAATCCACTTTTCGTAGATCTATAATATTTTAGGATGCTCGAGGGATATTTTGTATATCCGTAATATTTCAGTATGTTTTTTAAAACTACGAACTCTATCAGCATAAAAAGTTTCATCAAAGTCGTTGATTTTGAATTTTTATAACTAAACCACTTTTCCTATGCCTATAATATTTGAGGATGCTCCTAGGACTTTTTGAAAACCCATAAAATTATATTTCAGTATGATTTTAAGACCATGAACTCTCTAATCATAAAAAATTCATCAAAGTCATTAAAATTGAATTTTTATAATTAAACCAATTTTCGTAGACCCAAAATATTTTAGTATGTTTTTAAGACCATGAACTCTGTGATCATAAAAAAATTCATCCAACTCGTTGAATTTGAACTTTTATATTTAAACCATTTTTCATAGGCCTATATTTTAAGATGCTCGTAGAACATTTCGTAGATCCATAATATTTTAGAACGTTTTTCAAGACTATGAATTCCATCATTCTAAAAAGTGTAATTAATTTATAATTAATGCACTTTTCCTAGGCCTATAATATTGTAGTATTCTCGTTTAACTTTAACTAATCAACACAATTCCCAACTGATATCTTTCAAACAGTTTTTAAATTTTTAAAATCGGTCAAGGATTTTTGGCTAGACTTTCGATAAAAAAAATTTGCACAAATTTTAACGAAGTGTTAACTATAGTTAATAATTTTGAGTATAATTTTTAATTTGTTTTATTATATAGTGACCAGAAAAATATTGGTGAACACTAACATGAATTTAATGTTCACTTTTTTACAAAATTACATATAGTGCATCATTAAAGCAAAGATACAAAAAACTGCTGTATTAACTATAGTTCAAATAATACTAGTTGTAAATTTAATTTTCATTTAATTTTGATAGTGTCCAATATTCTCCAAATGTTGGAAAACACTGACAAGAATTGAAACAAACAAGATGATACTACGAAATCGAATGTTTTAATATATATCATCAATGTTTTGAAACGCTGATGATTTTGTTACGGTTCGGGAAAAAAGTAACTGTAAAGTTAAGTTTTTTTTATCCTCCATCTATGATCAAGTCGAACTCTACCCAACGGTTCAGTTCGTTTTATTTCCTTTCTGATTTACTACTATCCGTTCGGAATAAAACTTCTCTAGTAAATGTAAAAGGCATTAATGAAAATTAATCACAACTTAGAATTGATTCAATGATTTATTACAGGTAAAATAATTATTTGTGGAATTAACATTTTGCTCAATAAATAAAAATTTGTGTGTGCTTGTGAACAGATGTAATCGATTATTATTTATTATTATTATAAAAAGCAATCAGTACTATGTGTTCTATGAGATACTAAAATGAAGTTAGAATTTGATTAAATATATATAATAATATATATATAATTTTATTACATATTTTGTTTCTTATTTTTAACTTTCAGTAAGTAATAGTAATCGCAAAAAAATCGAAAATCAAAATTTTTATATATGTTTACGTTTCAGAGGTTTGCATACCAATGGCAATGGCATGTGTGTGTGCGTGTGTGTGTGCGGATACAAATTTTCGTCGTCGATTTTGCAAACACGGATCAACCGATTTGAATAATTCACAAAAACATTTGATTTCGATAAGGAGACGTGCTGATTAGTTTTTGGCAAAGGCAGGTCTAGCAGTTTCGGGAATACGGAGAAGTGCCAAAAATGGTATTTCAGTTTTTAAGATAACGGAGCGTCCGATTTAAATAATTCAAAAAAAATTTTACTTGTATTGACAAAATGAACAACTGATCAAATTTTTGTGAAGGCAGGTCCAGCGGTTATGGACTCTCAATAAAAATAAGTTGAAAAAATGTAATTTGGCGGTCAAAAATGTTTATTGGACATATGTACATCAAATTATCAAATATTTTATAGAGATTTTTTGGGTTCCGTACCAAGATTTTTAATTACGGTACGGGAAGTTCCAGCAATTATAGCCTTAAGGCACGATGCCATGCACCCCACTAGTTTTATAAAGATTTTAATAAGTACGGCAATCAGAACTTAATAGTTCTATGAGCTAATGTGATAAACCTCCTTCTCAACAATATTGTTAGAAGGCAACCCAATGGTTGGTCAATTTTATTCATGAACAACAATTAGAACTTTGGCAAATACATGGCTTTTTTAGAAAACAATTCAACAATGGGCCTAACTATGTTTAATATACTTTATTATGCGTTCTCCAATGGTGATGGCATATGTTGTATTTTGATGCAGGAATGGCGGCAAGAGCTATTTTCACTTTTTTAGATCTATATATTCAAGTGAAAACCGATATCAATGGTGCTTGATATCTGGCTGTCCAAAATGGGTATTTTGGACATTTGAACATTTTAACCTGGAACAAAACTCTTACTGACCCACCACAAGTATTCATTACATAAAACTGCATCTATTTTATTAAATTGAACGGTCTGTTCAATCTAGGCCTATTTCCAAATCCGGCATATCTGCAGTTAATCTGTTTGCCCCAAATTAGAACATGTATATACATATTGTACTTACATTAGTTCAAAATCAAGATTGAAACAATCACTCCAATATCTCTATTTAAAATACCACTCAGAGATATTCGATTGTTGTTATTTTGTATTGGCATTAACTGTTTGAGTTCTGAGCAAGATATATGTTTTGTGTTCGCGCTAGAGATACTTTCTAATGATCATTCTGCTCATTTTGTATTATTTCCCGAATCTCGAATTCTTTGATTTACAAGCTTCAAATCGATTTCAGATGCTAGAAAACGTCAAAATTTCGATGTAATGCTGTTTTCTCAATAGTTTTTTAATTGGTTTTGTCTGTCAATAACGAAATATTTCCGGGTTGTAAAGAGGAATGTAATTCAACATATCATGTTTAAAAGTTGAACACAACTATTTATTAAAATATGTATCCTTCAGAATTTTAAAACCATTTACAAAACTAGTCTATAATAATATTAGGCTTCGGTATAAAAAGATACAGGTAGTTAACTAAAAGATTCGGTCTACTGTGCTCATGAAATATAATTTTTCATAATTAACGTCTTACGTTTTTTATTTTTGGCCGACAAATATAAGAGCATTATAATCTAAATTTTTAGGCAAACAGAAGTAGCATTAGACAATAAAAAACTTGTTCCTCGAAAACAAGTTTTGGTTTTGTACTTTTTGTTTCTAATGTCTTATTCGACAATTTAGAATGCTGTCGGTTTTACTTTTAAGCGGCCTCGAACAAATACTTCTTTTTAGAAAAGATCTCATGGATTTTCCGCTCCAATTTGAAATTGTTTTAGTTTTTAATTAGAATGTATGTATGTCGATAACTTTTTATATTTTTATTATCGAAGTAAAAGTGACTATTGTAAAGGAAAATAATCATTTGATAGATAGCTAAAAGCGTTGTGAGATACCCATTTCGGACTTTTGTATGTATGAGATTGACCAATTTTAAATTATTTTTATAAAACTCAAAAATCAAATTTCAAAACCGTTTATAAATAAAAGTTTGTATTAATTTTCAAAATTGTTTAATACAACTTGAACTTAGTTTTCTAACATTTGCTATTTATGATCAATTACTTAACTTTTGAAAAAGAGAAAATACTAATATTTTATTCATATTTATTTAAGAATTCGAGACTTTTCCATAGCTTAGTGGTTAGATCTTTGAGTTTACAAACGATACCCGCCTCGGACCTCGTTTTCTCTTGAAATATCTTATCGAAGCAAAATATTTTTCCGGACCATTGGTTACACTTGTTAGGGAATTATTTTGAATAATCAAGCTGCCCGTATTATTATCAGCATGCATATTCACTTTCTCTATTGTAAGTAGACATACGTGTATGTGGACGGACTTACAGAAATTCATTAGTAAACTTCTCGCATAATACATCAATAGCAATACATCCGCATTGTAAGTTCTTTATACGAAATCAAATGCGTAAATGATCGAAGTAATAAGCAGAACATTTCGTTTTAATTGAATTTTATACCTCATAAAATTATCTAGATCACCGTGGAATAAAAGATCCAATTATTTCCTCAATAATTTGTTAGAGTACCGATCTACCAGAAACTTGTCGGATATTAGAGGGAATACGAATAAAATGGTATATATGGGCAAAATCACACAGTGGCCTTATTTAAAAATTGGCTAGTTTTAGTAACGTTTTCGCGACTGTATAGCATGAAGAAAGCCACAATCACAATCCGGCCAGATATTGAGCGTCATTGTCGAAGTTTTTTCGAAGTAATTAAACGTGTTTTGCGCCTTGAAAAGTTAATTTTGAGGGTGTTTTCCACGATTATTGGGGACCTATTTTATAATCGACATGGTACTATTTTGCAAGAACTATAGTGCCAAGAAAAAATTAAACATGTCAGAGGTAATTGGCTCTTAAATTCTACTCCAAATATGCAAGAAATAATTCTTAAAAGTAGACCAAAAGATCTACCGCTAAAAAGAAGAGACTTGCATTTGTTACAAAACGATTTATTAGTGAATTGCTTTTTAAAAAATTAGCATTTCAGTATTTGCTTACCCTACATGTCATTTTATCCATACTATATGGAAATCAATATTCAAACTTTGGAAGAAAGTTCAACGAACAGTTTAAGATAAAACTTATTGTTCGAATATACTTTAAAATCGCAATATATCCATGCATATAAATATATGCAAATCTGATTTACTAAATTGGCGATCCGCAAAAACATATCAACTTTCGATTCTGGAAATTCGAGCAGCATTTGAAATTCAAATTTTAAAATGGCGATAAATTATTTATACGACTAATGATAAATGAACTATCAATCATTAGTTGAACTTAATTGGGTATTTAAAAGATTATTTCGCTTCTTTCTTAATATAAATTAATTTTCAATTTATATTATAAACCTTACATTAATTTTCGATAGAATATTAATACAAAGACACATTGTATTTTATTAATTTCAAAAATCGAAAATGTAAATTTTTACATATCTTGACGTTTCAAGGTTTCTGAACATTTTGACATACCTTAGAAAAAACAAATGTATGTGTGTATGTGTCTGTGTAGTATGTATGTATGTATGTTTGGTTACAAATTTTCATCCACAATTTCAAGAGCACGGATCAACCGATTTCAATGATTCAAAAAACATTCGATTCGATTCATATTGATGGGGAGACGTTCTGATTAGTTTTTGGCAAAGACAGGTACAGAAAATACAAAACAAAATTTTCAAAAAAAAATTCAACATTTTAAAAAAAAAATTAATTACGGTTCGGAAAGTTCCAGCAATTTGCCTTAAGGCACGATGCTATGCTCTACTTTATAGATATGTTCCATGGATTCTACCATAAGGTGAAATTTTTCATATAAATGCTATTAGTTAAGGATATTTTTTTTTCAATATAAAATATTAATACATATATTTATTGAAATATATCCTAATTTTTAGACGTAAGAAATATGTCACCATCCAAACAAAAGCAAGTTCACAATATTCTTCAATATTAAAGTTATTCAATTTTTCAATCAATTTATTTTACCAACCATACATTTCATCAATGACAAAATGTTTTATTTTTACAGAAAAGACGCCAAGGGTATACTGTGAATTTGCCCTGTTCTTTACCGTATTTTGACCTGTAATTAATATAAAGAAACTGAAACTTATAACCGGATTTCACAGATCCATTACAAAATATATCGCACAAGCTCCGGTAACAAATTGTTATGACTCATTATCATTGGCCGAGCGCTGTGTGCAATATATTCTGATTTTTCTTAGGCAGTATCCAATCAATATTTTAATTTAATGACCTTATATCTTACAGATATTTCATTAATAATATTCGTGCGACGCCAAATTGCTCTATAGATTATCTTAATATGTATATAAACTTGGAGTGTAATACGAGTGAATCAGGAATAGGGCATTGCAGATACGTCAATTTGATTGGATTTAGGTCGTTTCCTTGAAGCAATATGGAGTTGTGTGAGATATTGGACTCGTTGAAGTATTAATAATTAAAATCTCATTCCTTTTCAACAAATATTTTGCAGGCTTATAATTTAGCAGGTTCATTATTTAGCAGTTTTCTATCCCTCCTTTAGCTTTCTATGAATTTATTTGACATGATGGTCTATCCATAATGTTGCTGAAGTTAAAGCATTTTTTACATTGTAAAATAAACTTGACTAAAATTTGACTTGTCAAACTGGCATTCGATAATAAATGTTTACATGTTGTACATATACAACATAGATCTATATACAACAAATGAGGAACTTTTAAGAAGAGTTGGCAAAGTTAGAGCTCTCATGAATACGAACATTAAAAGAAAAGGAAACTAGATCGGACTCATTGAGCAAAAAGGCTGAAAGAATTGGAAAGAATAAGAAAGCAGATGATTGATGACTTACGCAAAAAGAGAATATACAGGCAACTGAAGGCCGAAGCACAGGACCAGGAAGCATGAATGCAGAATTTTAGAATGAAAAATGCATAAAAGTGTTTGAAAAATGAATAATGGTAATTAAATTGCAATGGTAATATAAACAAGGTCGAGAAAGGAAATCATTAGTTTATGGTGCTCTCACACCATGGACCTGTCTTCGGGCAGTCTAAAGCCGAAATGAGGTGACATGTTTGACAACAGCCATGAAAAAAATTAGACAAAAAATATATCATGCCGTTTAAAAATTGAGCTTTCAAGTAAAACTAGAGCTTTTATAGAGACCTAGAAAACTCTAGTTATTTTCCGGTTATTATGGTTAATTTTGAATATTTTCGTTAATTTAATCTTTGGACCCATATACCTAAATTTCATTTCTAGAACCACCCTTAAAAATAATGATACAATTGTCGCAAGTTTTCTAGAATTAATATTACTTGTTAAACTATGAATTTTAAATTTTCAGTATTTGTCGCCTTTGAAAGGGCCAAATTTAAAAAAAAATGTATGGAAGTGCCCTGGCAAGTGTCATTAAAAGAAAGGAAATTTTATCAGGATTGTATAATGGTTTGAAACTAGTGGTGTGCCTTAAGGCAAATTACTGGAACTTCCCGTACCGTAACGAAATAATCGAGGAATATTAAATGTTTTCAAATAAATTAGATTAACATAAATACTGGAACATTTTCTAATATTTATAAGAATTATATAAACTGAATTACAAAGTTAAAATTATTTATTTAAGGTATATAGGTGAGCTTTAGAATTTTAGCCAGAATTAAAATTAAAATCTGATTTATTTTCGATAAACAAAAAAATTTTTTTTGGAATAAAAATTGAAATAAAAAAAAATCCAAAAACAATTGTATTGCCAACATAATCAGAATGTTTTTTGGATCATTCAAATCAGATACTACGTTCTCTCAAAAACTGCAAATTTTTGCACATTTAGCTCTGTATCTCCAAAACGGCTGTACCTGCCTTTGCCAAAATCTAATCATCACTTTTCCCCATCATTACGAATGTTTTTGGATCATTCAAATCGGTTGATCCGTTCTCCAAAAAACTGACATCTTTGGCTTTTTTTGCTTCATATCTCCGAAGCCGCTGGACCTGCCTTTGCCAAAAACTAATCAGCACATCTCCCTATCAATAGGAATCGAATGCTTTTTGAATTTTTTTAAATCTGTTCATTCATACGGCCAAAATCTTCGACGAAATATTGCCTCCATACATGCACACACATGTACATTTTTTGTGAGTTATGCCAAAATGTTCAGAAACCTCTAAAACGTGAAGATATTCAAAACTGTTCATTTTCGATTTTCAGCCCATTACTATAACTTGCCCTAGGAAAAGTTAAAAAAATGTACTGAACCTTGGCAAGTGTCTTTAAAAGTTTGCATATTTAATCAGGTTTGGAAAATGGTACAATACTTGTTAATTTCATACTAGAAATGATTGGAAAAATAAAAATCTTAATTTTTGCTAATGCACTTTACTCATATGAGAACCCACGCGTTGCTCGTCTGGGATTTTGATGAAACTTGGCATAATGGTAGATTTTATGCCCAAACTGACCGACGTAAAATATTAGAGGCATATAAAAAGTGGTTTAATTGTAAAAATTAATTAATGATTCGAAAAAATCCTCATCTAGCCATGGTCACATCTAACATCTCTCCATCAGTCATCTTCTTTCCATCGTGTGTAAGTTCGCCCTGAGACATTCTCAATGAAATGCGTATTTTTTATTTGTTTTTACTTTTCAAAAAAAAGAGACATACACATAATACGGAACTCGTTTCCAGCGCGAGTCTTTTATACGAGCGTCCGAAGTGAAAGTGATCACGCCAGCGCGAACTTATCCACTAAGATAACGCGTGAGTTAGATGAGAAAGAGTTCGACGTAATTAAACTCTCGATTTACCGGATTGACCGATTTGTCAGATTCTTTTACACAAGGTCATTGCCGCTTATATGTAATATTAGTGATTTAAATATTTATATTAATTAGTTGGGTGGTAACTTATATTATGAAGCGTGGATTTTTGGACGCATCACGTAAGGGGGCGCCCATTAATCACGTGAGGTTTTTAGGGGGAGCGGGGGTTCGACAAAAAATTACGAAATGTCACGTGGGGGAGGGAGGGGTATAATAAGATAACACGTGTATTTATCTTTCAACTGATTTTAAAAAAAAAAAAAAAAAACATTTTCAAAAAAAAAATAAAAAAAATTACAGTTTTATCGCGTAACTGAAAATACACGTAATGTTTGGGTGGAATGGGGGGTAATTTTGAATATCACCATGTATCACCAAGGAGAGGGGGGTTCAAAAATCCTTAAAAACTCGCTCACGTGATTAATGGACGCACTTTAAATACGTACTGTATTATGTACCCAGGTATGTACGTCCAAAGGTCCAATTTAATTTTGAGCAATTCTATTGTGAAAACCAAACCAACTATATCACTACATATAACACATGTCAAACAAACAACTATCTGACTATGTTCAGTAAAACTCCCAGTTAATTTATATTTGTAGAAATGCTGTTTTTCAAAAATTTGTCACCTGGTTCTTTTTACCCCATATGCGGAGTAAAATGGGACTACTAGGAAGCAAACAGGTCCAATATCTTATTTTTAGTTTTAAAGAGATTTTACAAAATAATAGCTTGAATTTTCAACCAATGCAAAATTTAATGTTCATGGGTACATTTTTACAGAAATAACACTGTGTATAACCTTGATCTGGTATTTTGTCAGAAATATTCATCAGCAGAGTTGGAATAACTACTTATTTAATTTTTCTCTTGTAAAATTGCCTGTTTAAACTTAATTTCTTTTTCATTCACTATTTTTATTGTTTACATCTTATCCAGGGTAAAGGTTCAGTTGGTCCTTTTTACCCCACCCACGTGTAAGATTATATAAAAAAAACAGTTGAATCTAACTTAAAATTAACATTAAATTTTATAAAATAATAAAATATAATCTTGATATGGTATTTCGTCAGAAATTTTCATCAGCAGAGTTGGAATAACTACTTATTTAATTTTTCTCTTGTAAAATTGCCTTTTTAAACATAATTTACTTTTTTATTCACTATTTTTTATTGTTCACATCTTAGCCAGTTTAAAGGTTCAGTTGGTCCTTTTTACCCCACTTACGTGTAAGCTTTTATAGAGGTTATATAAAAAAACAGTTGAATCTAACTTAAAATTAACAATACATTTTATAAAACAATTAAATAACGTATGCTTAAAATTATATTCAGATCTCGTAAACTAAACAACAGTGCTCACAACCAAAAGAACTAACAACGAAAGAAAATACTTTTATTATGGATTTTCAAACATTTATCTCCCGATATCAACGTCGTAAGAATCAATATGATGGCTGGTTATACCTCTTTTTCCCTCTTCTTTCAAATATTGTTGTTCAAAAATTCGTAACAACTTATTTTGGGATACCGGTGGTGGACTTTTTTACCCTCAGATTTCGAAGCCCCGTTCTACCCTATAATAATCATTCAAAAGGATTGATTATTATAATTTAAAGAATATTAGAAAATTTAGAAGCAAAAATTATTTTCGTGCTATTCCCATCTATAAATTCATTACAATATATTGTCAATTTCTCAAACTTCGGAAGTCAAGAGGAATTGTATATGGACTATTAGAGGTGGACTTTTTACCCTCAGACCTTTAAGCCCTTTTCCACCCTATAATAATTATTTAAAGGGATGGATTATGTTTCTTATAAAAAATTATAATTTCAAGAATATTAGAAAACTTAGAAGCAAACAATTTTTTGCAAAAGAAGAAGCAAAAGTTTTTGCTATTCCCATCTACAAAATCATCACAATATATTGTCAACTTCTCAATCTTCGGAAGTAAAGAGGAATTGTATATAAAAATATAAAATAAACATGAACCGCAAAAAAAAATTACTTTCAAATCCCAGTAAATCCAATAGATCAAGTTATCAAGAGCAGGAAGGATTGGGTTTGCAATTCTAGAAAAACGAGATTGAGTATTGCATTACGTTTTTTGAAAGGAAGTTTATTCATATGTGATTCATCGAGTAGAGATTTAATTATTTCGATAAAAATATTATTCACACATATAAAATTAATTTAATTAACAATAATTTCAGCTAAAAATTACTCATTTATGGAAAACCGAATTAACATGATCCATTTAATATATACGTTTTGTATAAAATAATACAAAATCTTGGAAATGCAATTATTGAAACCTGGTCGAGTGTAAGTAATCATTCACTTGTTATTGGCGATAAAAAGTTAATCATCAATTAGTTTCAATGTAGAACAATTAATTGTTAACCAGTTAACGCAGTTTGTTATAATTCATAGAAATTATGTAATGGAGAACTGGTTATATTAATCTTGAAACAAGTTAATGTACTTGTATATGTTTCTTGCAAAAGGATGAATGTGTATAGCGTCAGATTATGAAATTAAATTTAAAAATGTCTTAAGGTAAATTGTTGGAACGTCCCGTACTGTAAATTAAATATTTTAGAAGCTTTAAAGTTTTTTGAAAACTTGGGAAAAATTTTGAAAAGTTGAAGTTTCTTGAAAATTTTGAAACCCATTCAAGTCGGGTTGAACTATATTGCCGAAACGTCGAGGACATTTATTTGAACTATAGTTCAAACGTATAAACATAGTTTGGACTATAGTTTATTATAACTATAGTTCTTATATAGTTATAAGTGAACTAGAAACAAATCTTGACAAAGAACCATAGAAATGGAAACAAATATTGTACTTATTATTAAAATCTCTATAATATACCTGATAATTAGATGTGCATTTGTCTAATGATCATTTTTAACCGCCATTTTTTTTAACTTTTTTTCTGGATCTACGAAACCGCTGGATCTGTATTTCTAAAAATTTAATCAAATCATTTTTTGTCAATGTAAGTGAAAGTTTTTTTGAATCATTCAAATCGGAAACCCCGTACTCTTAAAACCTGAATTGCCATTTTTGTACTTTTGCCCCGTATTTTCGAAACGTCTGCTCCTGCCTTTGCCAAAAACTAATCAGCACATTTCTCTATCAATAAGAATGGAACGCTTTTCGAATTATTCAAAACGGTTGATCGACGATTTCGGTAACACGTATCAACCGATTTAAATCATTCAAAAAAATCGATTCGTATTAATGGGGAGACGTGTTGATCAGTTTTGGCAATGGTAGGTCCAGCCGTTTGGAAGATACGAGGAAAAAGAAAAACGGTAATTCGATTTTTAAGAGAACGGAGCGTTCTATTCGAATGATTCAAAAAACATTTTATTTGTTGACGAAGCGAAAAGCTGATTAAATTTTGGGAAGGCAGGTCCAGCGGTTTTTGGAGTACCAATAAAAAAAGTGAAAAAAATGACATTTGGCGGTCAAAAATTATCATTAGACATAAGCACATGAAGTTATCAAGATATTTTATAAAGATTTTAATAATGAGCGCAACTTTTGTTTACATTTCTATGAGTTCCGTACCAATGTTTATATGTTAGACTACGGTGTGGCGCTTACGCGCTTCGGTATTTCTTTTCTAAGCGATTGCTTTAAAAAAGTTGAAAAATTTCAAAATATAATAAAATATTTCAAATTTAAAATTAAGTCAATTTGTTTCAAAAATGTCAAGATTCCCAAAAACTTAATTTTTTCAAAGTGCTCAAAAAATGTAAAGCTTCTGTAAAAAAAAATAATTATCGGTACGGGAGGTTCCAGAAATTTGCCTAAAGGCACGATGCCATGCACCACTAATTTCAAATAATCTCACAATTTGTTAGTACAGTCGAACCTCGATTAACCGGACTAATTGGTGTCGTTGGGCATTTGGCTAATGTTGTGTATTTATTAAAAATAACAATTACATACATAGATATCAACGAAAATCAATGTTTATTAAGAAATTAACACTTCCTTATGTTTGTACATACATATTTTCTTTCGATTACAGTACATACATGTACAGCATTAATTATCCTAAAATTCGAATTGTAGGTATGGACAACATATAAATTGACCGCGGTTGGTAGTCCGGATAATCGCGAATCCCGTATAACCGAGATCTGGATAATCGAGGTTCTACAGTAGTTCCTTTTCTTTAAAATTCATCCTCAAAGAACAGTTAGTTATGATATAATATTGAATAATTACAATCGGTTGTGCGGTTATTGTATGGCAGTTACCCTAAAATCGAAGGGAAAAAGTGTATTCTTCCGGTTCGATGATTTCCGGATGCGCTCGACTGCCGACCTGCATCGCTTCCGGTAGCATTGTTTATTTGTGTTTATACCGACACAGACAAAAGCAATATGCAATACAGAAATTTCTTCGCAATACAAAAATTCATTTCTCCATTATTTACATATGTCAGACTTGAAAAAAATTCTTAAAATATAACTGAATCGTTGCAGCAAATTTTGAAATATATTGTAACCATTTTCATAGCAATTATTTCCTATATATTTATTCAACATTCCTGACAATTTTTTTTGCTTTCAAATACCATCAACCATTCAACGTTCTCTTGGAATGAATGCACCATGATGAACCAATAAGATATTAGGTGAAAAGTTGCTCAACAAACTAATCTACTATTTAATTTATTTTTTTTAATCAAAAATGTAATCAATATAATAATGTTAATATATAAATACAAATCATATTCAAGACTTTGTAATTAGTTCGGTTTCAAATTAATATAGATTTAAAAATTGAATACCATAGGAAGGAATATATGATAAAAAATTTAACACAGAAAATAATTTTTAGATTAATTCAACTTACATTATGTAAAATCAGATACATTTATATGAAAATATGAGTATTTTAGAAAACCAAAGAAGTAATAATTATAAATTTCAAAATAATTAAATGAGTGACTTATTGTCGAAAATTTAGTCTTGAATTGCAAAATATTGGATATGTATTTTTTGTTATTTAGGAACATATCAAAATAAATTCTAGAGAAATAAAGCACACAATTTTTTAAACTAATATTTTGTAAAATAATTAGCTACTTTAATGTTTTAAGAAACTATCAATATTATTATAAATTTCTTATTTCTAGTTCAGGAGTATATCACTCGGTAATTTCATTATGTTTTGAAGACAAGTTTTTTGAAAATTATTGCCGTTTGTTATTTAAAATATATAAAAATACAGTCAATGAAAGCATAGATTTTTATAGTTTTTATATAACCTATATTTATATAACGATCAGCTTTATATATTAATATTTGAATTGGAATATTTTAATAAATCAACAAGATTATTATTAATTTGTTACTTCTAGTTCAGGACTATCTCACACGATTATCATTATATTTCGAAGATAATTTGAACAGTGAATTATTTTCGAAAATTATGGACCAATTCTCAGTTTTAACATAATAATTTTTAAATAAGAGCATGTTGGAAGATTTGGTCAACTATTTTCTGTTAGCTTATTTATTTTTGGCTCTCAATGTGTTGGTAGTCACAAAACTGCCAAAAATCTAACCCAATGTTTTATACGGGCGTTTATTTAAATTTTTTGAAATGTCAACCAACATCTGAAAGCTAGCCTCCAAATAGCACAAACTTCACAATAACATTAGATCGACTTCACGCCAATTTATTTAAAAGTGTAACATTTCAATAGCTGTTATTTTGAACAAATTAAGGCAATAGTGCCATATAGGCTAACATATATAACCGAGAATAGCTATTATACTTACAGTAATATTTTGACTTAAATAAGTTTATATATATTAGGGTGGTCCCTATATGGACGATTTCGAATTTTCTTGCTCCCAGGGGCTCAGATGCTTCCAAATTGATAAAACACAATTCTCTGAAAGTTTTAGCTCTTAATATTAACTTTAAGATAGCCCGCACTCCAACCAAAGCTTCTTGGTTCTTCTTCCTAAGTAAATACTTATTTTATGAAATATATCAAATTTTTGTTAATTTTTTTTATTTTTCATCAAGCAAATACAAAGTCATTCTGAAAATTTTGATTCACTTGTCGCTAAGTTATAAAACAAATGGAATTTTACCGATGTTCATAGAAACTTTGGTTGGAGTGCGGACTATCTTAAAGTTAATATTAGGAGCTAAAACTTTCAGAGATTTTGTTTTTATTAATCTGGAAGTATTTGAGCCCCTGGGAGCAAGAAAATTCGAAAACATCCATATTAAGAACCACCCTAATATACGTGAACAATCATTGTAATATATTCAAGAGAACCAAAATTTATTTCTAGTCTCTTAATTTACTATTTATAAATTGTATAATGACAAAAACTTGTTCCAACTATGGACTGGTGTAGGATAACTTATATAATATATATATATATATATATATATATATATAGATATATATATATATATATATTATATAATATATATACGAGGTGTGTTCAAAAAGTACCCGGAATTACTAATAATTAAATTTCGCGGGTCTGGAGTGTCTGATTGTCAAATTTTTTTTTATTGTGTTGGTATACATGCCCCTAAAGTATGATGAAATTTTCAGCTATATTCACTGTTTACTTTGTCTGTGGTAGTCGCTAAGGTTCGACGTGTTTTTGAGCTCGGCGATTTTTACAATGAAGATTGAAATGAAAAGTCAAAGAATTTGTATTAAATTTTGCGTAAAAAATGAAATAAAGTGTTGCAAAGTGCAAAAATTCACCAGATATGGCTCCGTGTGACTTTTTCCTATTCCCAAAGTTGAAGAGACCCATGAAAGGACGGCGGTTTTCCTCGATTGAAGAAAATCGCTGAGAGTGCTCAAGGACATATCAAAAAGTGAATATCAAGGGTGCTTCGAAAATTGGAAAAAACGCTGGCATAAGTGTATTATATCTGGGGGGGACTACTTTGAAGGGGACCACATTAATGTAGACGAATAAATAAATATTTTTTTGAAAAAACGAAAATTCCGGGTACTTTTTGAACAGACCTCGTATATATAATATTTCCAGTTAATTTTTTTTACCGATGATGCTTTATTCTGATCTAAAAATAATATAAGTGAAATATGAAGTTTGCCTTGACGAGATGACATTGCGCGACATGAACGAAGCGGGGCCGTCTTGTTTGCCTCTGCAATATTTATACGACACTTAAAGTGTAATGTTTTTCTTTAAACTGAGTTAAGGTTAATTAGATGTTCCTACACATTAGTAATAAACGACAAAAAATAACGTTCGAATATGGAGATTTCGAAGATTTTTAAGAGTCATTCTCTTTTGTTTCATAATGGTCAACTCTTGGCAAAAATGATATATATATATATATATATATATATTATATATTATAATATATATCTTATATATATATGTATGTTATAATATATATGATATATGTATATATATATATAAGTATACTATTAGGGTGGTCCTAAATATGGATATTTTCGATTTCTTGCTCCTGGGACCTCAAATGCTTCCAAATTGCTAACCAAAAAATCTGAAAGTTTTAGCCCTTAATATTAACTTTGGGATAGTTCGCACTCCAACCAAAGTTTCTTATGCAAATAACATGGATAAAATTCCATTTGTTTTTTAGAATTGTATAACTTAGCGACAAGTGAATCATATTAATCATAATTTTGAGAATAATATTGTATTTGCTTATTTTGATCATAAATAAAAAATTACAACAAAAATTTGATATATATTTTGAAATAAGTTTTTATTTAAGGAAAAAGAACCAAGAAATTTTGGTTAGAGTGCAGACTATCTTAAAGTTAATATTGAGACTTCAAACTTTTAGAGATTTTTTAGTAGTAATTTTTTGAAGTTACATATATTTTATTTTGAAGATTAAATTAAAATTTATAAAATAATTTAGAAAATATCAAGTGTAAAGTAAAAAATTATACTTTAAAAAAGACTTTAAAAAAATAATATGAAAATAGTTTAATGAATATTTTTATTCACTGAAGAAGAGATAAAGTGGGACTTGAAACTTATGGATATTTATTAAAAAAAAATCATATAAATATAATTTAGTTTTTATTTTATTAGCTAGCTTATTCATTTATGATCTCTAAGAACTTGTTTGTTTTAATATATATTGTTTTTCCATATTTGAAAAATTTGAGGTAATTTTGCAGCTCAATCGCCGAATTAAAAAAGATTAAAATAGAAAAAAAATTATTCTATTATACGTCTTTGACACTTAATGTGTGTCATTCAGTAATCAAACCAGGAAAAACAAAATATAAAATTTATTATTATATAAAATTTATTAAACACTAAACTTGTGTAAAAGAATGATAATTAATGAAAGAAAAATTAAAGAAGCACATATTGTGCTCCTGTATTATGTGATGATAATATTCAGACTATTATGTATTTATTATAATATTTTATATTATCAGATCTTCATTAAGATAAGTTTGTAATTTTGAGTTTGTAAGCACCAAATAAATGCTACATCTTAATAAATATCTGATACCATAAAATATTATAATAAATACAAAACAGTTCTCCACAAAATATATTAATTATTATTCATAATTCCATTGAAATAATTATTGACACAATACAAATTCGTGGTAAAACATCTCCTGACTATTTTGAAATATAAAACCATTATATATGAACTAGGTAGATATGATAGAGAATAGCACTCACCTTTGCGATGTTCTAATAGAGCAGCTCATACAAAGACCACCTGTTGAATGCATATGTCAGCTTCGCACGTGCATTTGATTTTTATTTTAAAAAATATTCCCAAATCGGTAATAATCACACACAGGAAATAGATACACGAACTTGTATATTAATTGAAAAAATTTTTTTTTTACTATTTATAAAGAAATAGTTTATCGAAAGTCGATTGAGCAAGACAGGATTGATTTTGTTTATAATTTACAAAAATAGTGGTATCAGTAATTAATTGTGGTTAGTCACAGTATAAAAACTTTACAGGCACATTAGTTTATATTTTTTAAAAATTACACTATATATTTTAAATTTAAGTCTTCACTACAATTCACTCTTATCATCTCCAAATAGCTCTCAGCTTTTGAATAACAAAAACACAATTTTTGCACAAATAATATTCCTAGTTACCAACACTTCAAAAATATGACTTTAAGAAATAGAATAATAATTTTTTTTTAATATTACTTATTACTTATTAATTTCGTTCGATTCTAATTTTTACACCTGACAAGAATTAAATAAATAATGTGAGCAACGGACCTTCGTCAAGAAGGAGACTCGCGCGCGACCACACGTTTAAGACTGAATTCTGAGCGGCTAAGAAGTTCGCCGACTCTTGTTGTGTTCCGCTCTTGTGTCTGTCAGAGCTTGGGAGTTCTCGATGACGGTCACAGATTCTCTATCTTCTTGGAACGATATATGTATACATAGAAATATATTTAGTTAATTTTTCATATGTTTTTTCTTCGCTTTGGGGATATTGAATGTCTCTTCTTCGGGAAGTAAAAAATTATCCATAATAATTTATACAATTAAACTAGTGGGGCGCATAGCATCGTGCCTTAAGGGGGTTGTTTGGTTTTTATTTATTTTTTTGATTTGAGATTTTTTGATATTATGAAAGCTAAAAACCTTAGAATTATTTAAAAAAAAATCATCTCTATATCTATTTTTTTTGACGAAGTTATAGATATATATATATATATATATTATATATATATATATATATATATATATATAGAATATATATGTATGATACTCTGAAACCGTTTTTTTTCATCGCTCTGCGAGCTATTGTATGTCAGCTGCTCTCTTTTTCATTATATACCTCATGCACATGACCTTTTTAATGATGACCATCTTTGAACGCATGGTGTATTTAGTACATTAGATTAAATGGTGTATTTAGTACATAAAAATATAACTAGTGAACATAAATTAAAATTTTTAAAAAAGATTCAATTTTCTCTCAGAACTTTGAAAAAAAAAATTATTTTTGAGTTCTCGATGACGGTCACAGATTCTCTATCTTCTTGGGACTATATATGTATACAAGTAGAAATATATTCAGTTAATTTTTTGTATTTTTTGTTCTGCGCTTTGTGGATATTGGGTGTCTCTTCTTGGGAAGTAAAAAAATTATCCATAATAATTATACAATTAAAACTAGTGGGGCGCATAGCATCGGTGCCTTAAAGGGGTTGGTTCGGTTTTTATTTTTATTTTTTTTGATTTGGAGATTTTTTTATATTATGAAAGCTAAAACCTTAGAACTATTTAAAAAAAATCATCTCAATATCTATT
>NW_020538040.1:171630160-171655264 GCF_003426905.1 Ctenocephalides felis
TGAAAACATATTTCCAAATAGAAACCGATGTCACCATTGCTCGACATCAGGCTGTTCGAGGCCCAAAGAAACCCTGTGGTTGAAAAGCTTCAAGCCACGAGAAAGCCTCAATATATCTCAAAATAGATTTTATTCCGTATAAAGATTAGAAGCCAAACGCATACGAAAGGGAATATTACAAAGGTCAAATTTAGAAAACCAGGCCAAATGCCTAATGTGTCCCATAATTGGTTTTTAACTATTATAGTGACCTTTTATATGATTATGTGAAATTCTTGACCATCGTTAAGCTAGAAAAGATTTCATTAACGAACCTCAATATTATCAGTCAATATTGGAACCTCATTTCCATAATATAAAGAAAGGTTAGGCGTGTGCATTAGTAATTAGAGAAATCCGAAAACAATCAGAAACATAGTAACACGCAGTGCGTAAAAATTTTACTCCTGACCTGGAAGAAGACGGTAAAGTTACTATGCATATATTAGATTTTAATTTGTGTATAGAAACGAACATTAAGAAGATTTATGCTGAAATAAATACATAGGCAATAAATCAAAGGAAGCAAAAATGTAGGCATATTATGAACATTTCCGTCTTCATAGCTATTAATTACAGCATTGAAAGAATTCAATGAATTTTGATCTTACCTCCTATATTTAAGTAGTAACAGTGTCTGTATATATATATATATATATATATATATATATATATATATATAATGTCCAAGAATATGTTTCAACGTATATGAAATTTAAATCCTAAGGTGTGATTCGTTTAAACAGTTTTATTGACATTTTAAACATAGTTAACCTTACGCGAAAGTAAACATTGTAAAATCGAAAGTTTTGTTAATTTGTGGAGGACGGAGAGTATGCGAATAAAAAAACAACGTAGGTTTCTTTTTTTTAAAGTGTTATATTTTAAAAAAAAGTGTTACACAAAATATAAGCAATTACTTCTCTATAATTTATATATATATATATATATATATATATATATATATATATATATGCTCATATATTCATTGCCATTCTTTAAAATATGTTGTTCGTGTTCAAATTTTGCAATAAATTAGGAATTACAAAAGTTACTAACCTTATTATAAATAACATCATATTATGAACTCCAAATTATTATAGTAGATTTATTCGGGAATAGCTAGACCAAATCGTCAGGGGGCGTCCATTAATCACGTGGTCGATTTTTTAAGGACTTTTGAGGACCCCCTCCCCTTTGGTGATATGTGGTAATATTCAAAATTATATCCCCCTTCCCCCACAAAACATCACGTGTATTTTTAGTTACGAGGAAAAATTATAAAATTTTTGATTTTTTTGAAAATGATTGGATTTTTTTTTTAATTCAGGTAAAAATTAAATATGCGTGATATCTTACTATATCCCTTCCTCCCCCACATGATATTTTGAGAATTTATGTCAAAACCCCCACCCCTCTTCCCTTAACAACCTCACGTGATTACTTGATGCCACCTTAAAACATGATTTTTATACTTCAAACATCTACAAGCTCAGTTCATATTTCAACATATAAATCAGTATTTTATCTCGATGGAATATAAATTAATTGCTCTAGTAAACAAATTTTATGGATTCGTTATACGAGTGATGGATCAATGTTACCATCATCACCGAGTATATTAAAAATTTAGTATATATGTTGAAGGCAATACACTTATCAAAATGAAAAAATATTATAATAAAGGGCTCTTGTTGTGATGTTATTTGTCAGGTTGAAATTCGAAAAAAATTAAATAATATCTCAATCAAAAAAAATAAAACTTCATATTTCTCATCATATGTGACAAAAACCTCGAAATTCTTTGCGCATACGTTTCAATTTATTTTATTCCAGATTTAAAAGAAGAATCAGAATATTGTACGATCAATCATTATAGAAATATTGCGCATAAACCCAAAAATAATTCTAATAACTCTAAAAAGGTTACCTACACCCAATAACAAGTTCTGACATAGTTGATCTAATTTGTGACATCAAATTTTTCTCAGATTTTTCCTCAACAGCAATCAGAACCATGAGTTCTATGAGCTGTTTTTGCTATCGTAGACCCTAACATAGTATTTTGCTTGCGAGGGCAACCCAGAGGTCAACTACATTTTTTTTTAAGTAAAACTTCTTCAAGCGCCACTAGGGTGTGAATCCGTACAAATGCAACGGAAGTCCGTTACGCCCAAACTGTTCGTCATTCGCTCTCGATGATATCATTTCTATAAGGGTCGATTGTGATTAGCCGTCGTGTATGTGAATAGATATCTGTCGTTGTATGCATACCGGATCAACGTTGTATGCGTACCGATATCAACAAAGAAATCGGCATAGATAAATGAACATTTTAAAGTTACATCGTAGTACAAACCTTAATTTAATGAAAATTAAGGGGGGCGATACATGTAACAAGAAAAAAAAAATCGATTTTTTTTTTTTTCATAAATCGTTACAATAACATCTCAAAAATATGCCTGTAAATATTCAAAACAAAATTATCATTATTTATACAATAAAAACTCATTTAAGTGCCACGCCTCAACTCTTATCTGTTCTATGTGTCAAAACTTTAAACGCGTTTTTCTCAAAACGACATTTTTGAAAGTTGCGGGCGTGATAACTCAAAAAGTTCTCAACCGATTCCAATGAAATTTTGCACACATCTACTTTACAGTAATAGCTTCTAGTTAAACCTCAAACATTCCAAAAAATGTTTCAAAAATTAACCCTTTTACCAAAAAAACCATTGAAAAAAAGGTGAAAAACCGAACTTTTTTTTTCTAAGGTGTGCCAATTTACGATTTTGTGACTTTTTTAATTTTTTTTTGGTTTAACTAGAAGATATATGTTTCATGAACACGTACAAACTAATTTTTTTAAATTCAGATCACCGTACGAAAAGTGAGAACGCCCGCAAATTGATGGCGTTTTCCGAGAGGGTCTTGGCAGATTTATTTTTACGGCAGCCATTTAAAAAGAAAAAAATAAAAAAAAAATTTTTTTGTGTATTTTAATATATAATAAATAACCCTAAAAAAGTTCAAAAAGATTCAATCATTCCTTCCCAGTTTAAAAAGTCCTCAAAAAATGGTAAAAATTAAGGCGATTACATGTATCGCCCCCCTTAATTTAATGAAAAATACCTGAATCAGAAGAATGTTACCCTGACTACAGTTTGTACTAGCCCACGTTCTTAACCATTACTCCCCTGCGTGCTCATGAAATTTCTCTCATATGATATCAAATTGGTGAAAACAATAAATTTTTTATTATAGTAATTTTTCGATTCGTAAAACGGTTTGTATAATATACATACCGATGTTATCGATTGTCATGGAATCTAATCGACATGGAGAAAGTGAAGAGTAATCGAGTGTCAATTATGAACAAGTTGAAGTATGAATGCCTGACTCTTTAGACTATAAACACTTTCACAAACCAACAACAAATTTAGTTATTTGTGAGAATCACAATTACAAGTGCAAATTGCACTTCAAAATTAGAAAGACAAGTAATAAAAAAAATTATAGGTACGATTCAACTATGCTAAATGGAACAGATGTTCGATGAGAAAAACGTAAACTGCACGTTAATAATTCGTATGTCCTAATTAGGCATTACATATTTGAATATAATGCACAAATCCTAACAATAATTTTTATGAATTTTTATTATTATTATTTCATTTTATTGAATTTAGGAAAAGTTTTTTTGTATAATAAAAATCCATCATTAGCTATAAATGAAGAAATCAAAACTGTCATCTAAGACAAAAGAAATATTTTTTATTAGAGAGTGCAATCGCAATGAGACCAATGATTCGTGATCGGTCACAGAAAAGATTGCATAATTTTAAATTTTATATCCATGGCGATTTGTGTCATAAATCTTTTCCGGTTTTCTTTTTAGAGTAAACGATATCATAATTTCATCTATTTTAAAGTAAAAAATATGAACAATAACACATGTTAATTGACTAAAATTTTTCGACATGTTTCACCATTCAGCAAACCATACCAGGAAAAATAAAGAACGTTTTCTTAATATGAAATACACAATATTTAATAGGAGTTATAAAATTATACACTTCAAAAATAGAGCATACAAAAATATATATACTAGATGACCCGACAGACGTTCTCCTGTACCCACGTCTACAATTTAAGTTCCAAATTTTTTAATATCTTATCCTATACTTTTTAATATTCTATTTAATGAATAGAAGGAAACTGCAGTTTTTTTATCAGTATAAGGAATTCAGAAAGAATATAGTACCTAAGGTAAAAGAACAATATCACCTTTGTTACTTCTACCCAATATAATTGCTTCAATAATGTCTATAATATTATTATAATAGTCTATAATTATCTTTGTGGAAATTACAATTTTTAAATTACATTTTTCTTACTAATATTTTCATAAACATTATTACGTTTGTTAAAACCTTAGGTGAAGTAATCTGTAAAATCTTGTTAATATGGCACTGTTCAATTTAAGATCATAAACTTGCTAAATATTTCATATCCAATGCTAAACAAATGAATTTTTGAGACATGAAACAAAATTCTAAATTATTTTTTCAATAAGTATAAATATTTTTTTGCATTTAAATAATTTAGTAAAGTAAAGCAAAATACAACATGCATGTATATGCAATTTTGGACGTATTGTGTTATTTATTAAACTAAATTATATAATTGCATCTGCCAAACATATTTTGTATCTTATATTGTTTTAATTTTTGGTACATCTTAGCTGGTTTTTGGCAATAATATTGTAGATATTACATTTTTCTTATACATAATCATGAATATGGATATTATATACTAATATTGTCTAGGCCCGCTTAAACTAAATTCAAATTTCAAGTACATCGACATTGTTGGCAGTTTGGACAGTTCTCATGTATAAAAATGTTTTCAATGTCAAACAATGATGTGTTGTTTTTTGCAATTTTTTTTCATTTAATACAACATTATTAGTATATTTTTATAATCACTAAAAATTTCCTTAACAAACTTCAGAAAGATTTATCAAAATCCGAATAATCATTAACTTCCCGTAGGGTAAGTTATAGTAATCGCAAAAAAATCGAAAATGAAAATTTTTATATATCTTTACGTTTCAGAGGTTTCTGAACATTTTGGCATACCTTGGAAAAAATGGATGTATGTGTGTGTGTGTGTGTGTGTGTGTGTGTGTGTGTGTGTGTGTGCGTGTGTGTATGTATGTGCGGATACAAATTTTCGTCGACGATTTCGGGAACACGGATCAACCGATTTGAATAATTCAAAAAACATTCGATTCGTATTGATAAGGAGACGTGCTGATTAGTTTTTGGCGAAGGCAGGTCTAGCCGTTCCGGAGATACGGGGCAAAAAGTGCCGAAAACGGTAACTCAGTTTTTAAGAGAACGGAGCGTCCGATTTTAATAATTCAAAAAACATTTTACTTGTATTGACAAGATAAAGAATTGATCAAATTTTCATAAAGGCAGGACTAGCGGTTTCGGAGATCTAACGAAAAAAGTAAAAAAAAATGCCATTTTGCGGTCAAAAATGATCATTAGACATATGCACATCAAATTATCAGACATTTTATAGAGATTACAACTATAAGTTAACATTTTGTTAACATTCCTATCGGTTCCGTACCAATGCTTATGCGTTAGACAGCGACGCGGCGCTTACGCGCTTTATATTTTGTCCCTATGCAGTTAAAGCAGTACGATTGCTTTGAAAAACAAGTTCAGATCTTCCAAAATATGTCAAAATGAAGAAAACATTTTTTGTTCAAAAAAAAAAATTTTTAAAAAAAAATTTTTTTAAAAAAAAATTTAAAAAAAAATTATTTTTTTCAAAAAAAAGTAATTTTTTGTCCAATTTATAGTTTCTCAAAAATCTTATTTTTTCGAAGTGAATTTTTTTCAAAAATGTTAATTGTTTTTAAAAAAAATAATAATTTTTGGTACGGGAAGTTCCAGCAATTTGCCTTAAGGCACGATGCCCTAATTGCCTTAAGACAGAATTCCACTTACAGCTAGTTTAGGAGATGTATTTGTATACTTCATTACAGAAGAATTATATATATATATATATATCTGTGTGTGTGTGTGTGTGTGTGTGTATCTATTCTGATGTGGACATGAATATATAATCCATGTAAGAAATGGTTCAATGGCTCTCGTATCTATTGGTTTCGATTGATTTCAAGTTTTATGATTGCACATAAAATGAATAGCAAAATCTCACCGTAATACGCTGATCAGTGCAGAATTTTCAATAAAGTTTCGTCGGAGAAATAAATCATATAGTGTAGTAAGAACAACAATAGCCAGAAGATTAATGGGAACCATTCTGCAGAAGTCTCAAAGAGCACACTGTACACAATGCACACACGATTTAATTTATAGCAAATCTCTCACATGGCATATTAAAGGGAATGTATAGAACAGAATAAATCAGTAAAAACAAATAGACGTATTGGGAAATTGTTGTACATTGGTGGAAAAGGGAAACAAAAATTAGTATCAGTTGGTTAGAATTTCCTATCAAATAGAAGTTCCTAAATCTGTATGTATTTGGCACAAGCCAAATATAATTATATAAGCCAAGTTATAAAGCTGCAAAAATAAGTCCAATATTAATAAGATCCAGAAAATACAATCAACGATTGAGTAATATTACAATCGCAAAAAAATGAGTTGACAATACCTTATGTAGATAAGGAAAACGGAAGCAGTACCCATATATCAAAAATTGGTGATCATCCAAATGAGTTAGTAGGACCAGTTCTCGATGTACCAGCTATAAGAACACTTTTGGACTTGCCTTAACCTTAATTAGAAAATCCCTCACTGGGGTGATTTCTATACATTTTTTTCTTAAATCATATTAGATTTATTTTATTCTCATCATCACAGCTTATAAAACTGCATGGCTATGTTTGAAATTTTCGCATAACTTACAAAAAATCGATGTATGTGTGTGTGTATGTATGTGTGTGTGCATGCGTGCGGATACAAATTTTCGTCGACGATGTCGGGAACACAAGTCAACCGATTTGAATAATTAAAAAAAAAAACATTCGATTCGTATTTATAAGGTTATATAAGTTCAAAAATTTCAAAATATTTCAAAGTGTAATAAAAATCTAATTTTTCAAAAAGGTCAATTATTTTCAAAAATTTTAAAAATCTCATAAACCAGATTTTTTTATAGTTCTAAAAGAAAATTGATTCTTTTTTAAACGTTAATATTTTGGGTACGGGAAGTTCATGCTATTTGCTTCAAGGCACGATGCCATGTACCACTAGTTTTATAATCAAACCTCTTTCCATAAGGCTATAAAATTTTAAGGGGTTCGTTTTGACTATCAATTGCATCACCATACGAAGTCCCTTAAAAATTTAAGGCTAATCTCATACTTATTTTTCCATATTATAAGTAATTAGGTAAAATATTTATCAAAATATTGACGTCACTGCAATAAAGTTAAAGTGACTCAGCTTTTCATTATTTCTGCGCAAATGGACCAATATAATGCAGAATTCTAAACAAAATATACATATTTGATATTTATACAACACGTGCTAAAAGCAGTTTCAATCGTTTAATATCAACAATTTTGATTAAACAAATATTTATCGGTGCAAGTTAATTTCTAATCATATATTCATCAACAACTCATGATGCAAAAGTACTAAATATATAATAAACGTGCAAAAACAATATTGTTATACGATTACTCATAAACTAAATTTCCAATTCAGTTAAACTTGACATTAAATAGTTTACTGATTACTCATTAACTAATTTTCCAACATCATACTTATTGCACCTACACCGATCATAACAATTTGAAAAATATAATTAATTATATTTACATTTTTCATAACACATGAGTATATATTATATACATATATACAGCTTGGTAAAACAAGTTTTGAAATAATAAATGTCAGGAAACTGCTAACCTTTTATAAGCTAAAATTGTACATGTATATAAATAGTCAGAGTGATTTATAAAAAAATATAAATCGATATCTCGCACTTGTTCTGGTTGTCGGTCAAATTTTTTTATTGAAGAATCTTTTTATCACTCAATGCAATCTTATATATTCTCCAAAGACTACATAATTCTGTCTAGTAATAAATTAAATTGAAATAATTTTTTTCCCCAAAAACAATCGTTTCATCAAAACAAGCAGAAAGTTTTTTGATTCATTCAAATCGGATGCTTCTTTCTCTCCAAACTGGCATTTTTTGCATCTTCTGCTCCGTATCTCCGAAACGGCTGGACCTGCCTTTGCCAAATACTAATCACCACTTCTCCCCATTATTACGAATTGAATGCTTTTTAGATCATTCAAATCAGGTGCTCCGTTCTCTCAAAAACTCAATTTCTATCTTCTGCACTCTTTGCTCCGCAACGCCAAAACGTCTGGACCGACTTTTGCCAAAAACTAATCAGCACATCTCCCAATCAACAGAAATGGAATTTCTGAACCATCCCAAAAAATGATATGCAAAAAAAAATCAATTTTGATTTTTGGACGATTACAATAACTTACCTTACTAAAAGTTAATAATTAATATGTATAATAAGTAATTATAAATATTTTAAGAACTTTTAAAATTTAAAAAGTCATATGGCATAGGATAATTTTTTCTCTATATTGCAATGTAACTGTCAAAAGTCTAATAAAAAATCGATATTTTATTTTAATATTTAAAAAAACAAAATTTTAACATCACTCTAATTATGATGATTTATGATCAAGCTATTTTTATCAGCGTTGATTAACTCCTAAAAAATATTTACCTAGTTTTATTAGGTGATATTAGTAAATTCGAAAATATATAAAATAATTAATTACACTTATAGTAATAATTATTTGGTCAAGCCAAAAAGGGGAAGTATTGACGTTAACTGTCCTGAAAAAAATTAGAAAATAAATTATCTCATGTTGTTTGGAAATTAAGAGCTTTTAAGTGCAATCTAGAACTTTGGTGAAATTATGACCATAGTGGTTAATTTTATTCATTTAAACTTTGGAACCGTTATCGTGAATAACATTTCTAGGATCACAGTAAAAAAATACCACAATTGCCCCAAGTTTTCAAAAATTAACACTTTTTTTGAAATCTTTTTAAAAGTCCTTCTTTAAAAAAAATACACTAAGATGTGTTGGCAAGTTTCATCAAAAGTTCAACAAATCAGGATTGTAAAATGGTAAAATACTTGATAATTTTATTATTGAAAAATTTCGAATTAAAAAATAAAACTAGTCTTATTATTTTTTAATTATTTTTGCCCAATTACAGAAACAACAATAATAAAAAAATATAATACAAATAAATTTTAAGCACTACATTTTCAATTTTGCCAATAACTTCACTCACAAATGAAAGTACTGCTGACCACGTTTGTCATATACTTTATTAGCTTTATGTATATTGGAAAAAATAATTCCACTTGCTAATTATCAATGTTAAAACAATCCTGTTATTAAGAGTAATTGGTAAAAAAAAGTCATGTATTTCATTCCAGCATTCTAACAATTGTTCTGTGGTGTAACATTTCTCGTTATATGAATTTACGCAAGCTTCTTTTATTTTTTTCAATTATTCAATTGTTGTTCATTGTTGTTTTCGTTTATGCTATGAACTACATGATAATTCACCATATCAATAGCATAACATTAAATAATATACGGATTCTGGCATATAATTGAATAATGTTTTCTTTCATTTTCATAAATAAAATGTTAATGGCATAACATTATCATACGACACGGTGCGTAACAAATTCGTATGTATTTCGTAAATAATAACGAGTTTTATTTCGAATCCTACCACGCGTATATTATTTTTATGGTCTATAAACATCTAAACTAGATTTAATAATTTAAATCAGATCTATTGTGGCCGCATCGGAGGATAGAACAATGATTTCCAAAGTATACATCGATATAAATTGATTTATTATAGGAAAAAAACATCTATTTTACATCTTGGACACCTACTTAAAATTTGTTTTATAAACTTTATTAATAATAAACTTATATGTCTACTGTTTATCTTTCTAACATTTTCCAAGCAGCAAAACCTTCCCGATATGTGTAAACAATCGAGATAATCAATACTAACTGAAATTAGGCAACTTTTAAAACTTTGAGCTTTTAAAAGCTTAAAAATTGGACACAGTCCATTATCCCGAACTTTATGGTTAATGTACTTGTTTACAAAGCCAATAAAAAAATCCGAAACTTTAGTACTTTTTTATAATTAATACTACTTTTCGTAGACCCACAAAATTCTAGTATGATTTCAAGACCATGAACTATATTAAATTTTTTTATCAATGTCGTTAAATTTGAATATTTATAATTAAACCTCTTTTTGTGGGCATATAATATTTTAGGGACATTTCGTAGACCCATAATATTTTTGTATATTTTTTAAAACTTTGAACTCTATCATCATAAAAAGTTTTATTAAAAAAATTATACTGATAAAGTTATATAAACATAGTTGGAGTAAAATACCCTCGGGTAACAAACTCGCATATTAAAAAAAAAGTTTTATTAAAGTCGTCATAATACGGATATCATTTTAATGAAAATACTATCCTTTATTTTGTACTCTATTTTATTTATATTTATGTTATTGTTCATTAGTATTACTAGATGTTATTTTATTTAGCAGTTGTAATAAATATTGTAATTAAAAAAAACTAAAGTCGTTGAATAATTAATCCACTTTTCGTAGATCTATAATATTTTAGGATGCTCGAGGGATATTTTGTATATCCGTAATATTTCAGTATGTTTTTTAAAACTACGAACTCTATCAGCATAAAAAGTTTCATCAAAGTCGTTGATTTTGAATTTTTATAACTAAACCACTTTTCCTATGCCTATAATATTTGAGGATGCTCCTAGGACTTTTTGAAAACCCATAAAATTATATTTCAGTATGATTTTAAGACCATGAACTCTCTAATCATAAAAAATTCATCAAAGTCATTAAAATTGAATTTTTATAATTAAACCAATTTTCGTAGACCCAAAATATTTTAGTATGTTTTTAAGACCATGAACTCTGTGATCATAAAAAATTCATCCAACTCGTTGAATTTGAACTTTTATATTTAAACCATTTTTCATAGGCCTATATTTTAAGATGCTCGTAGAACATTTCGTAGATCCATAATATTTTAGAACGTTTTTCAAGACTATGAATTCCATCATTCTAAAAAGTGTAATTAATTTATAATTAATGCACTTTTCCTAGGCCTATAATATTGTAGTATTCTCGTTTAACTTTAACTAATCAACACAATTCCCAACTGATATCTTTCAAACAGTTTTTAAATTTTTAAAATCGGTCAAGGATTTTTGGCTAGACTTTCGATAAAAAAAATTTGCACAAATTTTAACGAAGTGTTAACTATAGTTAATAATTTTGAGTATAATTTTTAATTTGTTTTATTATATAGTGACCAGAAAAATATTGGTGAACACTAACATGAATTTAATGTTCACTTTTTTACAAAATTACATATAGTGCATCATTAAAGCAAAGATACAAAAAACTGCTGTATTAACTATAGTTCAAATAATACTAGTTGTAAATTTAATTTTCATTTAATTTTGATAGTGTCCAATATTCTCCAAATGTTGGAAAACACTGACAAGAATTGAAACAAACAAGATGATACTACGAAATCGAATGTTTTAATATATATCATCAATGTTTTGAAACGCTGATGATTTTGTTACGGTTCGGGAAAAAAGTAACTGTAAAGTTAAGTTTTTTTTATCCTCCATCTATGATCAAGTCGAACTCTACCCAACGGTTCAGTTCGTTTTATTTCCTTTCTGATTTACTACTATCCGTTCGGAATAAAACTTCTCTAGTAAATGTAAAAGGCATTAATGAAAATTAATCACAACTTTGAATTGAATCAATGATTTATTACAGGTAAAATAATTATTGGTGGAATTAACATTTTGCTCAATAAATAAAAATTTGTGTGTGCTTGTGAACAGATGTAATCGATTATTATTTATTATTATTATAAAAAGCAATCAATACTATGTGTTCTATAAGATACTAAAATGAAGTTAGAATTTGATTAAATATGCAAAACTCTAATTGTAATACATAATTTTATTACATACTTTTTCTTATTTTTTACCCGTAAGTTAACGTGATAAGCCCGTAAGTTATGGTAATCGCAAAAAAATCCAAAATGAAAATGTTTATATATCTTTACGTTTCAGAGGTTTCTGAACATTTTGGCATACCTTAGGAAAAATTGATGTATGTGTGTGTGTATTTGTGCGTGTGTGTGTGCGGATACAAATTTTCGTCGACGATTTCGCATTTGAATAATTCACATTCGATTTCTACTGATAAGGAGACGTGCTGATTAGTTTTGGCAAAGGCAGGTCTAGCCGTTTCGGAGATACGGGGCAAAAAGTGACAAAAATGGTATTTCAGTTTTTAAGATAACGGAGCGTCCGATCTAAATAATTCAAAAACATTTTATTTGTATTGACAAAGTGAACAACTGATCAAATTTTTGGGAAGGCAGGTCCAACGGTTATGGACTCTCAATAAAAATAAGTTGAAAAAATTTCATTTGGCGGTCAAAAACGTTTATTGGACATATGTACATCAAATTATCAAATATTTTATAGAGATTTTTTGGGTTCCGTACCAAGATTTTTAATTACGGTACGGGAAGTTCCAGCAATTATAGCCTTAAGGCACGATGCCATGCACCCCACTAGTTTTATAAAGATTTTAATTAGTACAGCAATCAGAACTTAATAGTTCTATGAGCTATTGTGATAAACCTCCTTCTCAACAATATTGTTAGAAGGCAACCCAATGGTTGGTCAATTTTATTCATGAACAACAATTAGAACTTTGGCAAATACATGGCATTTTTAGAAAACAATTCAACAATGGGCCTAACTATGTTTAATATACTTTATTATGCGTTCTCCAATGGTGATGGCATATGTTGTATTTTGATGCAGGAATGGCGGCAAGAGCTATTTTCACTTTTTTAGATCTATATATTCAAGTGAAAACCGATATCAATGGTGCTTGATATCTGGCTGTCCAAAATGGGTATTTTGGACATTTGAACATTTTAACCTGGAACAAAACTCTTACTGACCCACCACAAGTATTCATTACATAAAACTGCACCTATTTTATTAAATTGAACGGTGTGTTCAATCACAATGATCTAGGCCTATTTCAAAGTGCTTCAAATCCGGCATATCTGCAGTTAATCTGTTTGCCCCAAATTAGAACATGTATATACATATTGTACTTACATTAGTTCAAAATCAAGATTGAAACAATCACTCCAATATCTCTATTTAAAATACCACTCAGAGATATTCGATTGTTGTTATTTTGTATTGGCATTAACTGTTTGAGTTCTGAGCAAGATATATGTTTTGTGTTCGCGCTAGAGATACTTTCTAATGATCATTCTGCTCATTTTGTATTATTTCCCGAACCTCGAATTCTTTGATTTACAAGCTTCAAATCGATTTCAGATGCTAGAAAACGTCAAAATTTCGATGTAATGCTGTTTTTACAAGAGTTTTTTAATTGGTTCTGTCTGTCAATAACGAGATATTGATAGATTTCCGGGTTGTAAATAGGAATGTAATTCAACATATGATTTTCAAAATGTGGACACAACTATTTATTAAAATATGTATCCTTCAGAATTTTAAAACCATTTAAAAAATAGTTCAAAATGTTATTAGGCTTTGGTAAAAAAAAATACAGGTAGTCAACTAAAACATTCGGTCTACTATGCTCATGAAATATAATTTTTCATAATTAACGTCTTACGTTTTTTATTTTTGGCCGACAAATATAAGAGCATTATAATCTAAATTTTTAGGCAAACAGAAGTAGCATTAGACAATAAAAAACTTGTTCCTCGAAAACAAGTTTTGGTTTTGTACTTTTTGTTTCTAATGTCTTATTCGACAATTTAGAATGCTGTCGGTTTTACTTTTAAGCGGCCTCGAACAAATACTTTTTAGAAAAGATCTCATGGATTTTCCGCTCCAATTTGAAATTGTTTTAGTTTTTAATTAGAATGTATGTATGTCGATAACTTTTTACATTTTTATTATCGAAGTAAAAGTGACTATTGTAAAGGAAAATAATCATTTGATAGATAGCTAAAAGCGTTGTGAGATACCCATTTCGGACTTTTGTATGTATGAGATTGACCAATTCTAAATTATTCTCATAAAACGTGAAAATCAAATTTCAAAGTCGTTTAAAATTAATACAAGTTTGTATTAATTTCAAAAATTGATTAATACAACTTTAACTGAGTTTTCGAGACCTTTAGTGATCAGAATCCTCAGACAGCCTAAGACGAAGCAGTGGTCACTCAGTATTCATTTAAAAAGCTTTTTTCAAGTGTGGATAGCTCGTATCTTGTCCATAGAAGTTTTCTCTTAAAATACTCGTATGTTATCGAAGCAAGATATTTTTCCAGACCATTGGTTACACTTGTTAGGGAATTATTTTGAATAATCAAGCTGCCCGTATTATTATCAGCATGCATATTCACTTTCTCTATTGTAAGTAGACATACGTGTATGTGGACGGACTTACAGAAATTCATTAGTAAACTTCTCGCATAATACATCAATAGCAATACATCCGCATTGTAAGTTCTTTATACGAAATCAAATGCGTAAATGATCGAAGTAATAAGCAGAACATTTCGTTTTAATTGAATTTTATACCTCATAAAATTATCTAGATCACCGTGGAATAAAAGATCCAATTATTTCTTCAATAATTTGTTAGAGTACCGATCTACCAGACACTTGTCGGATATTAGAGGGAATACGAATAAAATGGTATATATGGGCAAAATCACACAGTGGCCTTATTTAAAAATTGGCTAGTTTTAGTAACGTTTTCGCGACTGTATAACATGAAGAAAGCCACGATCACAATCCGGCCAGATATTGAGCGTCATTGTCGAAGTTTTTTCGAAGTAATTAAACGTGTTTCGCGCCTTGAAAAGTTAATTTTGAGGGTGTTTTCCACGATTATTGGGGACCTATTTTATAATCGACATGGTACTATTTTGCAAGAACTCCCGACTGGAAATTGAAGTATGGCGCGGATCAGGGCTGCCCTAAATCAAGTAGGGTCCCAGTGCGGCAACCGTACTTGGCCCCTATGCGATATGTAACGCCTTGCCGGATAAGGTCTGTGTTGGGCAAACTGTTCCGGGCCCTAATCGAAAATATGAAATGGCCCCTATAAAAATATCGAACTTGGCCCTTAACTTAAAATAAGCATATGGCCCTGAAAATAATATGTGATATGGCCCTGAAAAATATATTTGATATGGCCCTGAAAAATATATTTGATGCGGCCCTGAAAATAATATGTGATATGGTCCTGAAAAATATATTTGATATGGCCCTGAAAAATATATTTGATGTGGCCCTGAAAATAATAATTGGCATGGCCCATAAAAAATGCATATGCTAAATTTTTTTTATTAATTCTTTTGATAACAATATTTTAATATATAATAACAATAAATAACAAATGTTAATTAGGTTTTATTGGTCCGCCTATGATCTCTCCCATTCTCCCAATCACGGGAATAATTTATAACCTTCCCGAGGGCTTGGTTAAATGCTTGCTCTTTAATAGGGCTCAACTGCGGATTTTTAATTGATTCAGTTGTCATTATACCTGTAACAAAATGTATAGCCATAAATAATAAAATCATCTATGTGTACTGTGTGAATAATACCTACCATATAAACACTTCACAAGTTCACTGTCTTTAAGACATTAAACACTAAAAAAATAAAAACTAAAAATTAAAATTAAATTATTCGATAATAATAAAAAGAAAAATACACGATAAATTGTTAACAAGAATACACTTACTTGAAGCATTGCGCGACTTATTGCCTAAATTTATGTTACATTCCGACAACTGCTGATCGACGTTATTCTGATTTACAAAACGCCCTTTATTCAAGCGGTATTGTTTTTTCAGAACATCTTGCCTTCTGTTTATGGTTTCTTCATTGTCCGTAGAAAACGCATATTCCTTTTGTTGCAATATTTTTAACTTTTCCAAGGCAATTTAATATGTATCTGAAATTACAACTCAAATCAAAGATATGTTTATATATATATATATATATATATATATGTGTGTGTGTGTGTGTGTGTGTGTGTGTTTGTGTGTATATAACAAAATACACAATACGTAGTTGATCAATAATACTTACTCGCGTAATCTCGTACATCCACCTCATGAAGACTCCAATTATCCGATGCTGGTGCCGCCCGACGCTTCACCAAATCTTGAAGAAGAAGTAAATTTTCTCCCGATAGCTCATAATTATTTAAAAATGGGCATTCGAATTTATCTTATCTTTCATTATATATCAACCAATCCACCGGCACTACATCGATACTCTATTTTCACTTGTATCATTGGGAAATAAAACAACACAATACACTACTTTTCCACTGATTATTAAACGATAATTACACGACGTTCTTTTAAAACAAATAAAAATATATCGTAATAATATTTCGTAATTTTCGCACTTCCTATTAAACACATAACGACCGCTTAGCTTGGCATTCAGTAATGAACTAAAAAACTAACAATGGTCCTCTTTGATAGAAGATGAAGTTCTTACATACATGTATTGGTGCCTCGATCGTATTCCATATTATCAATCAATGGTTTATATAATATCATATGCAACGGCGCGATGATGATCTCTTTCTCTGCATTCAATATATACTTATATATATATATATATATATATATATATATATATATATATATATATAAATTTTTATGGGTCGTCGAATAGAAAAATTAATGTACTATTAATTTTTTTACGTAGAACTTCAATATTAGATCTATTTGAACTAATATCAGTATTTCTGTCCACATAAAAAAATTGTTCGAAATAATATTTGACAAAATGTTTGTTGCCTATTCGTATTATATGAGCAATCATAAATGTATATTGTTCACAATCTGCTGTACGCCGGCATCTATAAAGTTAACGTGTGACATAGCGCCGATCTTTCTTACTCTTGCCCACTCTATTTCATTCGATGTTAATGTTTAGCAGTATTTAGAATATGTTAAAATGAAATGTAAAACTTTTGATATTTATTATTAAAGTAAAATTATGTAAATTTATTTCAGTTTTTCTACTTGTCCTATGTCAAGGTCCTATGCTTTAGATAGACCAAGTACGCATAAGAAAAAGGTCATCGATCCTGTTTCTGATTGTTACACTTTCGATACTCGATATGAGTTAATATTCATGTATAGTCTAGACTCTAAAATGAATAAATACGATATATGTGTGCTGGACGAATTTTCTAAGAAGGTCCTATATCTTATGCAAACAGTTCACGTACGCAGAATTGATCTTATTATTTCTACTTATTACATTCGATATGATTATATATATATAATTTCAGTGAGGAAACTACTACTATTATTAATAAATTGATCATAACTTATAGTACATTAATTTTTTTATTCGACGACCCATAAAAATTTATATATATATATATATATATATATATATATATATATATTGATTGTTTCTTTTCCGAACAGTAAATCCAATAATAAAAAACAATTTGTTTTTTGAAGATGTTTAATACGACGTTTCGGAACTAGGTACGTTCCATCATCAGGTTTATTCTGTAATAATTTATATATCCATATCACTAATATTTTTTTGTTAAAAACACTCGATTTTTTTGGAAGATATTTTAACAAAATTTTATTTTATTTTAACAAAAAAATATTAGTGATATGGATATATAAATTATTACAGAATAAACCTGATGATGGAACGTACCTAGTTCCGAAACGTCGTATTAAACATCTTCAAAAAACAAATTGTTTTTTATTATTGGATTTACTGTTCGGAAAAGAAACAATCAATATATTGAAAAAATCCAGGACTTATCTATTGAATATATATATATATTATATGTCTCACATGACAAAATCGAAAAATAGTAATATACCTAATAACTTCTAATCACAAAAAGTATTATTTTTATTAAAAAATTATTTTATTGTATTCGCTATAATTTTAATATCTTGTTATATAATCGATTCAATAATTATTTTTATTGTTAAAAAATTTTATGTAATTTCCTATCTTTCATGATTTTATTAATTTTATTAAAAAAAAAAACACTTTTTGGTTTTGTATTACCATTGGATTTTTTGTTCAAAGTTGTATAAAGCTTTCGTAAATTCGTATATTATATTTATAATATATTGATAATAATGAATACGGTATCATGCAGATTATGGAAAGAACGAAGAAATATATTGTTACCGATTACATATTGTTATTATTTATTAATAGTTATTTTTTATAATTCATTTATTGTTTATTATTTATTATTTCTTTATTATTAATTATGTAATTTATTTCTATATTTATTTTAGACTATAACGACAATCATTGATCAATAATGCACATTATAATCCTTTTTTTTTTACAAAATATTAATAAATCAAACTATTTTGATTCTATTGATATTGAATCCTAGTAGGATTCAAATAAAGAATGCAGATAGGGCTTGTCTAAATAATCTGTGGGTAAGCCGTATTAGGGCTCTAGTAATGAATTTCCAATACGGACCGTATCATCATATCATGGGCAATACGTATTAGGGGTACAATAGGGCATCCGAATATGGCCCGTTTCAATTATTATAGGGCAATCCGTGTTAGGGCTGAATTCAGGCATGCCTTTTATGGACCCTATTCAAATTACCATATTAGGGCCGCCCATATATGGCCCCTATGAGGGCCACGCACTAAATTCCGTAATACGGACGCCGGAGTACAGCCCTATAGGGGCCTATAGGGGCCGGACCTGAGTTAGGGCTTGCCGTAACAAATTTCCACTCGGGCTATAGTGCCAAGAAAAAACTAAAACATGTCAGAGGTAATTGGCTTTTAAATTCTACTCCAAATATGCAAGAAATAAAGTACAAGAAAGTAATTAAAAGTAGACCAAAAGATCTACCGGTAAAAAAAAGAGACTTGCATTTGTTACAAAACGATTTATTAGTGAATTGCTTTTTAAAAAATTAGCATTTCAGTATTTGCTTACCCTACATGTCATTTTATCCATACTGTATGGAAATCAATATTCAAACTTTGGAAGAAAGTTCAACGAACAGTTTAAGATAAAACTTATTGTTCGAAATACTTTAAAATCGCAATATATCCATGCATATAAATATATGCAAATCTGATTTACTAAATTGGCGATCCGCAAAAACATATCAACTTTCGATTCTGGAAATTCGAGCAGCATTTGAAATTCAAATTTTAAAATGGCGATAAATTATTTATACGACTAATGATAAATTAACTATCAATCATTAGTTGAACTTAATTGGGCATTTAAAAGATTATTTAGTTTCTTTCTCAATATAATTCAAGTATACATTTTTATTATAGAACTTACTATAAATATCAATATAAATGTTCATATAGTAAATTAATTGTATTTTATATTATTTTTATAAATTTCTTCTGTTTATTTTTATTTTTCCATTTTAATATAGTTCCACCTTCGTATATTTTGTAGCTAATTTGCACATATTCAGATCAAAATCAAATAATTAAAAATAATAATAATAATAATTTTAACTTAAAAATCTTAATTTTCTTGTAACATTTACATCACGTCTGCTTACTAATATTTTTAAACTGCTTTCGCTGTAAATCAATTTATTATATCATGCATGAATTTTAATAAATCATGGAAGAATGTTTTATTTTTAAAGAACAGATGCTGAGGGTATACTTGGAATAAATTCGCCATGTTCTTTATTGTATTTTAATCTGTAACTAATATAAAGAAACTACGTATAACCGAATTTTTCAGATCTATGTAACTACTATAAGTTAGATTATATTTTGTTTGATATAAAATATAAATAATTATGTAAAAAAAATATAAGCATTCGCTCTTCAATCAATTTATTTTATCAAGCATAAATTTCATTAATTCATGAAAAAATGTTTTATTTTTAAAGGAAAGACGCCGAGGGTATACTGTGAATTTGCCCTGTTCTTAACCGTATTTTGACCTGTAATTAATATAAAGAAACTGAAACTTATAACCGGATTTCTCAGATCCATTACAAAATATATCGCACAAGCTCCGGTAACAAATCGTTATGACTCATTATCATTGGCCGAGCGCTGTGTGCAATATATTCTGATTTTTCTTAGGCAGTATCCAATCAATATTTTAATTTAATGACCTTATATCTTACAGATATTTCATTAATAATATTCGTGCGACGCTAAATTGCTCTATAGATTATCTTAATATGTATATAAACTTGGAGTGTAATACGAGTGAATCAGGAATAGGGCATTGCAAATGCGTCTATCTGATTGGATTTAGATCGTTTCCTTGAAGCAATATGGAGTTGTGTGAGATATTGGACTCGTTGAAGTATTAATAATTAAAATCTCTTTCTTTTTCAACAAATATTTTGCAGGCTTATAATTTAGCAGGTTCATTATTTAGCAGTTTTCTATCCCTCCTTTAGCTTTCTATGAATTTATTTGACACGATGGTCTATCCATAATGTTGCTGAAGTTAAAGCATTTTTTACATTGTAAAATAAACTTGACTAAAATGTGACTTGTCAAACTGGCATTCGATAATAAATGTTTACATGTTGTACATACACAACATAAATCTATATACAACAAATGAAGAACTTTTAAGAAGAGTGGGCAAAGTTAGAGCTCTCATGAATACGAAAATTAAAAGAAAAGGAAACTAGATCGGACTCATTGAGCAAAAAGGCTGAAAGAATTGGAAAGAATAAGAAAGCAGATGATTGATGACTTACGCAAAAAGAGAAAATACAGGCAACTGAAAGCCGAAGCACAGGACCAGGAAGCATGAATGCAAAATATTAGAATGAAAAATGCATAAAAGTGTTTGAAAAATGAATAATGGTAATTAAATTGCAATGGTAATATAAACAAGGTCGAGAAAGGAAATCATTAGTTTATGGTGCTCTCACACCATGGACCTGTCTTCGGGCAGTCTAAAGCCGAAATGAGGTGACATGTTTGACAACAGCCATGAAAAAAATTAGACAAAAAATATATCATGCCGTTTAAAAATTGAGCTTTCAAGTAAAACTAGAGCTTTTATAGACACCTAGAAAACTCTAGTTATTTTCCGGTTATTATGGTTAATTTTGAATATTTTCGTTAATTTAATCTTTGGACCCATATACCTAAATATCATTTCTAGAACCACCCTTAAAAATAATGATACAATTGTCGCAAGTTTTCTAGAATTAATATTACTTGTTAAACTATGAATTTTAAATTTTCAGTATTTGTCGCCTTTGAAAGGGCCAAATTTTAAAAAAAATGTACGGAAGTGCCCTGGCAAGTGTCATTAAAAGAAAGGAAATTTTATCAGGATTGTATAATGGTACAATACTAGATAATTTCATACTAAACTAGTGGTGTGCCTTAAGGCAAATTGCTGGAACTTCCCGTACCGTAACGAAATAATCGAGGAATATTAAATGTTTTCAAATAAGTTAGATTAACATAAATACTGGAACATTTCCTAATATTTATAAGAATTATATAAACTGAATTACAAAGTTAAAATTATTTATTTAAGGTATATAGGTGAGCTTTAGAACTTTAGCCAGAATTAAAATTAAAATCTGATTTATTTTCTATAAAAAAAAAAAAAAATTGGAAAAAAAATGAAATAAAAAAAATCCAAAAACAATTGTGTTGCCAACACAAGCAAAATGTTTTTTGGATCATTCAAATCAGATACTCCATTCTCTCAAAAACTGCAAATTTTTGCACATTTAGCTCTGTATCTCCAAAACGGCTGTACCTGCCTTTGCCAAAATCTAATCATCACTTTTCCCCATCATTACGAATGTTTTTGGATCATCCAAATCAGTTCATCCGTTCTCTTAAAAACTGACATCTTTAGCTTTTTTTGCTCCATATCTCCGAAACTGTCGGACCTGTCTTTGCCAAAAACTAATCAGCACATCTCCCTATCAATAGGAATTGATTGCTTTTTGAATTTTTCAAATCGGTTCTTTCATACGCCCAAAATCGTCGACGAAATATTGTCTACACACATACACACACATCCATTTATTCTAAGGTTTGCCAAAATTTTCAGAAACTTCTGAAACGTGAAGATATGTAAAACTGTTCATTTTCGATTTTCAGCCAATTACTAGGTATAACTTACCCTAGGAAAAGTTAAAAAAAATGTACTGAACCTTGGCAAGTGTCTTTCAAAGTTTGCATATTTAATCAGGTTTGGAAAATGGTACAATACTTGTTAATTTCATACTAGAAATGATTGGAAAAATAAAAACCTTAATTTCGGATAATGCACTTTACTCATATGAGAACCCACGCGTTGCTCGTCTGGGATTTTGATGAAACTTGGCATAATGGTAGATTTTATGCCCAAACTGACCGACGTAAAATATTAGAGGTCTATGAAAAGTGGTTTAATTGTAAAAATTAATTAATGATTCGAAAAAATCCTCATCTAGCCATGGTCACATCTAACATCTCTCCATCAGTCATCTTCTTTCCATCGTGTGTAAGTTCGCCCTGAGACATTCTCAATGAAATGCGTATTTTTTATTTGTTTTTACTTTTCAAAAAAAAGAGACATACACATAATACGGAACTCGTTTCCAGCGCGAGTCTTTTATACGAGCGTCCGAAGTGAAAGTGATCACGCCAGCGCGAACTTATCCACTAAGATAACGCGTGAGTTAGATGAGAAAGAGTTCGACGTAATTAAACTCTCGATTTACCGGATTGACCGATTTGTCAGATTCTTTTACACAAGGTCATTGCCGCTTATATGTAATATTAGTGATTTAAATATTTATATTAATTAGTTGGGTGGTAACTTATATTATGAAGCGTGGATTTTTGGACGCATCACGTAAGGGGGCGCCCATTAATCACGTGAGGTTTTTAGGGGGAGGGGGGGTTTGATAAAAAATTACGAGGTATCACGTAGGTGAGGGAGGAGTATAGTAAAATATCACGTGTATTTATCTTTTAACTTATTTTTTTAAAAAACATTCAAACATTTTTAAAAAAAAATCCAAAATTTTACAGTTTTATCACGTGACTAAAAATACACCTGATGTTTGGTGAGAAATTGGGGGTAATTTTGAATATCACCATGTATCACCAAGGTGAGGGGGGTCCAAAAATCCTTAAAAACTCGCTCACGTGATTAATGGACGCCCCCTAAATACGTACTGGATTATGTGCCAGGTATGTATGCCCAAAGGTCTAATTTGACTTTGTGCAATTCTATTGTAAAAACCAAACTAATAGTATCACAAGAAATAACACATACCAAACAAACAACTATCTCACTATGTTCAGTAAAACTACCAGCTAATTCATCATTGTAGAAATGCGTTTTTTTTGCTGTTTCTCAAAAATTTGTCACCTGGTTCTTTTCACCCCATAGACGGAGTAAAATGGGACGGTCAAGGAGCAAACAGGTCCAATGTCTTATTTTTAGTTTTGAAGAGATTTTACAAAATAATACCTTAACAATGCAAAACTTAATGTTCATGGGTACATTTTTACAGAAATAACACTGTATATAACCTTGATCTGGTATTTCGTCAGAAATATTCATCAGCAGAGTTGAAATAACTACTTATTTAATTTTTCTCTTGTAAAATTGCCTTTTTAAACTTAACTTCTTTTTCATTCACTATTTTTATTGTTTACATCTTATCCAGGGTAAAGGTTCAGTTGGTCCTTTTTACCCCACCCACGTGTAAGATTATATAAAAAAAACAGTTGAATCTAACTTAAAATTAACATTAAATTTTATAAAATAATAAAATATAATCTTGATATGGTATTTCGTCAGAAATTTTCATCAGCAGAGTTGGAATAACTACTTATTTAATTTTTCTCTTGTAAAATTGCCTTTTTAAACATAATTTACTTTTTTATTCACTATTTTTTATTGTTCACATCTTAGCCAGTTTAAAGGTTCAGTTGGTCCTTTTTACCCCACTTACGTGTAAGCTTTTATAGAGGTTATATAAAAAAACAGTTGAATCTCACTTAAAATTAACAATACATTTTATAAAACAATCAAATAACGTATGCTTAAAAATTATATTCAGATCTCGTAAACTAAACAACAGTGCTCACAACCAAAAGAACTAACAACGAAAGAAAATACTTTTATTATGGATTTTCAAACATTTATCTCCCGATATCAACGTCGTAAGAATCAATATGATGGCTGGTTATACCTCTTTTTCCCTCTTCTTTCAAATATTGTTGTTCAAAAATTCGTAACAACTTATTTTTGGGATACCGGTGGTGGACTTTTTTACCCTCAGATTTCGAAGCCCCGTTCTACCCTATAATAATCATTCAAAAGGATTGATTATTATAATTTAAAGAATATTAGAAAATTTAGAAGCAAAAATTATTTTCGTGCTATTCCCATCTATAAATTCATTACAATATATTGTCAATTTCTCAAACTTCGGAAGTCAAGAGGAATTGTATATGGACTATTAGAGGTGGACTTTTTTACCCTCAGACCTTTAAGCCCTTTTCCACCCTATAATAATTATTTAAAGGGATGGATTATGTTTCTTATAAAAAATTATAATTTCAAGAATATTAGAAAACTTAGAAGCAAACATTTTTTGCAAAAGAAGAAGCAAAAGTTTTTTTTGCTATTCCCATCTACAAAATCATCACAATATATTGTCAACTTCTCAATCTTCGGAAGTAAAGAGGAATTGTATATAAAATATATAAAATAAACATGAACCGCAAAAAAAAATTACTTTCAAATCCCAGTAAATCCAATAGATCAAGTTATCAAGAGCAGGAAGGATTGGGTTTGCAATTCTAGAA
>NW_020538040.1:171656264-171678024 GCF_003426905.1 Ctenocephalides felis
TTGGTCCTTTTTACCCCACTTGTAAGCTTTTATAGAGGTTATATAAAAAAACAGTTGAATCTCACTTAAAATTAACAATACATTTTATAAAACAATCAAATAACGTATGCTTAAAAATTATATTCAGATCTCGTAAACTAAACAACAGTGCTCACAACCAAAAGAACTAACAACGAAAGAAAATACTTTTATTATGGATTTTCAAACATTTATCTCCCGATATCAACGTCGTAAGAATCAATATGATGGCTGGTTATACCTCTTTTTCCCTCTTCTTTCAAATATTGTTGTTCAAAAATTCGTAACAACTTATTTTGGGATACCGGTGGTGGACTTTTTTACCCTCAGATTTCGAAGCCCCGTTCTACCCTATAATAATCATTCAAAAGGATTGATTATTATAATTTAAAGAATATTAGAAAATTTAGAAGCAAAAATTATTTTCGTGCTATTCCCATCTATAAATTCATTACAATATATTGTCAATTTCTCAAACTTCGGAAGTCAAGAGGAATTGTATATGGACTATTAGAGGTGGACTTTTTTACCCTCAGACCTTTAAGCCCTTTTCCACCCTATAATAATTATTTAAAGGGATGGATTATGTTTCTTATAAAAAATTATAATTTCAAGAATATTAGAAAACTTAGAAGCAAACAATTTTTTGCAAAAGAAGAAGCAAAAGTTTTTTTTGCTATTCCCATCTACAAAATCATCACAATATATTGTCAACTTCTCAATCTTCGGAAGTAAAGAGGAATTGTATATAAAATATATAAAATAAACATGAACCGCAAAAAAAAATTACTTTCAAATCCCAGTAAATCCAATAGATCAAGTTATCAAGAGCAGGAAGGATTGGGTTTGCAATTCTAGAAAAACGAGATTGAGTATTGCATTACGTTTTTTGAAAGGAAGTTTATTCATATGTGATTCATCGAGTAGAGATTTAATTTATTTCGATAAAAATATTATTCACACATATAAAATTAATTTAATTAACAATAATTTCAGCTAAAAATTACTCATTTATGGAAAACCGAATTAACATGATCCATTTAATATATACGTTTTGTATAAAATAATACAAAATCTTGGAAATGCAATTATTGAAACCTGGTCGAGTGTAAGTAATCATTCACTTGTTATTGGCGATAAAAAGTTAATCATCAATTAGTTTCAATGTAGAACAATTAATTGTTAACCAGTTAACGCAGTTTGTTATAATTCATAGAAATTATGTTAATGGAGAACTGGTTATATTAATCTTGAAACAAGTTAATGTACTTGTATATGTTTCTTGCAAAAGGATGAATGTGTATAGCGTCAGATTATGAAATTAAATTTAAAAATGTCTTAAGGTAAATTGTTGGAACGTCCCGTACTGTAAATTAAATATTTTAGAAGCTTTAAAGTTTTTTGAAAACTTGGGAAAAAATTTTGAAAAGTTGAAGTTTCTTGAAAATTTTGAAACCCATTCAAGTCGGGTTGAACTATATTGCCGAAAACGTCGAGGACATTTATTTGAACTATAGTTCAAACGTATAAACATAGTTTGGACTATAGTTTATTATAACTATAGTTCTTATATAGTTATAAGTGAACTAGAAACAAATCTTGACAAAGAACCCATAGAAATGGAAACAAATATTGTACTTATTATTAAAATCTCTATAATATACCTGATAATTAGATGTGCATTTGTCTAATGATCATTTTTAACCGCCATTTTTTTTAACTTTTTTTCTGGATCTACGAAACCGCTGGATCTGTATTTCTAAAAATTTAATCAAATCATTTTTTTGTCAATGTAAGTGAAAGTTTTTTGAATCATTCAAATCGGAAACCCCGTACTCTTAAAACCTGAATTGCCATTTTTGTACTTTTGCCCCGTATTTTCGAAACGTCTGCTCCTGCCTTTGCCAAAAACTAATCAGCACATTTCTCTATCAATAAGAATGGAACGCTTTTCGAATTATTCAAAACGGTTGATCGACGATTTCGGTAACACGTATCAACCGATTTAAATCATTCAAAAAAAATCGATTCGTATTAATGGGGAGACGTGTTGATCAGTTTTTGGCAATGGTAGGTCCAGCCGTTTGGAAGATACGAGGAAAAAGAAAAACGGTAATTCGATTTTTAAGAGAACGGAGCGTTCTATTCGAATGATTCAAAAAACATTTTATTTGTTGACGAAGCGAAAAGCTGATTAAATTTTTGGGAAGGCAGGTCCAGCGGTTTTGGAGTACCAATAAAAAAGTGAAAAAAATGACATTTGGCGGTCAAAAATTATCATTAGACATAAGCACATGAAGTTATCAAGATATTTTATAAAGATTTTAATAATGAGCGCAACTTTTGTTTACATTTCTATGAGTTCCGTACCAATGTTTATATGTTAGACTACGGTGTGGCGCTTACGCGCTTCGGTATTTCTTTTCTAAGCGATTGCTTTAAAAAAGTTGAAAAATTTCAAAATATAATAAAATATTTCAAATTTAAAATTAAGTCAATTTGTTTCAAAAATGTCAAGATTCCCAAAAACTTAATTTTTTCAAAGTGCTCAAAAAATGTAAAGCTTCTGTAAAAAAAAATAATTATCGGTACGGGAGGTTCCAGAAATTTGCCTAAAGGCACGATGCCATGCACCACTAATTTCAAATAATCTCACAATTTGTTAGTACAGTCGAACCTCGATTAACCGGACTAATTGGTGTCGTTGGGCATTTGGCTAATGTTGTGTATTTATTAAAAATAACAATTACATACATAGATATCAACGAAAATCAATGTTTATTAAGAAATTAACACTTCCTTATGTTTGTACATACATATTTCTTCGATTACAGTACATACATGTACAGTATTAATTATGCTAAAATTCGAATGTATTTGCCGGATAATCGCGAATCCGTATAACCGAGATCTGGATAATCGAGGTTCTACAGTAGTTCCTTTTCTTTAAAATTAATCCTTAAAGAACAGTTAGTTATGATATAATATTGAATAATTACAATCGGTTGTACGGTTATTGTATGGCAGTCACCCTAAAATCGAAGGGAAAAAGTGTATTCTTCCGGTTCGATGATTTCCGGATGCGCTCGACTGCCGACCTGCATCGCTTCCGGTAGCATTGTTTATTTGTGTTTATACCGACACAGACAAAAGCAATATGCAATACAGAAATTTCTTCGCAATACAAAAATTCATTTCTCCATTATTTACATATGTCAGACTTGAAAAAAAATTCTTAAAATATAACTGAATCGTTGCACCAAATTTTGAAATATATTGTAACCATTTTCATAGCAATTATTTCCTATATAATTTATTCAACATTCCTGACAATTTTTTTTTTTTGCTTTCAAATACCATCAACCATTCAACGTTCTCTTGGAATGAATGCACCATGATGAACCAATAAGATATTAGGTGAAAAGTTGCTCAACACGAATCTACTAATTTAATTTATTTTTTTTTAATCAAAAATGTAATCAATATAATAATGTTAATATATAAATACACAAATCATATTCAAGACTTTGTAATTAGTTCGGTTTCAAATTAATATAGATTTAAAAATTGAATACCATAGGAAGGAATATATGATAAAAAATTTAACACAGAAAATAATTTTTAGATTAATTCAACTTACATTATGTAAAATTATCAGATACATTTATATGAAAATATGAGTATTTTAGAAAACCAAAGAAGTAATAATTATAAATTTCAAAATAATTAAATGAGTGACTTATTGTCGAAAATTTAGTCTTGAATTGCAAAATATTGGATATGTATTTTTTGTTATTTAGGAACATATCAAAATAAATTCTAGAGAAATAAAGCACACAATTTTTTAAACTAATATTTTGTAAAATAATTAGCTACTTTAATGTTTTAAGAAACTATCAATATTATTATAAATTTCTTATTTCTAGTTCAGGAGTATATCACTCGGTAATTTCATTATGTTTTGAAGACAAGTTTTTTTGAAAATTATTGCCGTTTGTTATTTAAAAATATATAAAAATACAGTCAATGAAAGCATAGATTTTTATAGTTTTTATATAACCTATATTTTATATAACGATCAGCTTTATATATTAATATTTGAATTGGAATATTTTAATAAATCAACAAGATTATTATTAATTTGTTACTTCTAGTTCAGGACTATCTCACACGATTATCATTATATTTCGAAGATAATTGAAACAGTGAATTATTTTCGAAAATTATGGACCAATTCTCAGTTTTAACATAATAATTTTTAAATAAGAGCATGTTGGAAGATTTGGTCAACTATTTTCTGTTAGCTTATTTATATTTTTTGGCTCTCAATGTGTTGGTAGTCACAAAACTGCCAAAAATCTAACCCAATGTTTTATACGGGCGTTTATTTAAATTTTTTGAAATGTCAACCAACATCTGAAAGCTAGCCTCCAAATAGCACAAACTTCACAATAACATTAGATCGACTTCACGCCAATTTTATTTAAAAGTGTAACATTTCAATAGCTGTTATTTTGAACAAATTAAGGCAATAGTGCCATATAGGCTAACATATATAACCGAGAATAGCTATTATACTTACAGTAATATTTTGACTTAAATAAGTTTATATATATTAGGGTGGTCCCTAATATGGACGATTTCGAATTTTCTTGCTCCCAGGGGCTCAGATGCTTCCAAATTGATAAAACACAATTCTCTGAAAGTTTTAGCTCTTAATATTAACTTTAAGATAGCCCGCACTCCAACCAAAGCTTCTTGGTTCTTCTTCCTAAGTAAATACTTATTTTATGAAATATATCAAATTTTTGTTAATTTTTTTTATTTTTCATCAAGCAAATACAAAGTCATTCTGAAAATTTTGATTCACTTGTCGCTAAGTTATAAAACAAATGGAATTTTACCGATGTTCATAGAAACTTTGGTTGGAGTGCGGACTATCTTAAAGTTAATATTAGGAGCTAAAACTTTCAGAGATTTTGTTTTTATTAATCTGGAAGTATTTGAGCCCCTGGGAGCAAGAAAATTCGAAAACATCCATATTAAGAACCACCCTAATATACGTGAACAATCATTGTAATATATTCAAGAGAACCAAAATTTATTTCTAGTCTCTTAATTTACTATTTATAAATTGTATAATGACAAAAACTTGTTCCAACTATGGACTGGTGTAGGATAACTTATATATATATATATATATATATATATATATATATATATATATATATATATATATGTATACGAGGTGTGTTCAAAAAGTACCCGGAATTACTAATAATTAAATTTCGCGGGTCTGGAGTGTCTGATTGTCAAAATTTTTTTTTTATTGTGTTGGTATACATGCCCCTAAAGTATGATGAAATTTTCAGCTATATTCACTGTTTACTTTGTCTGTGGTAGTCGCTAAGGTTCGACGTGTTTTTCTGAGCTCGGCGATTTTTACAATGGAAGAATTGAAAAGTCAAAGAATTTGTATTAAATTTTGCGTAAAAAATGAAATAAAGTGTTGCAAAGTGCAAAAATTCACCAGATATGGCTCCGTGTGACTTTTTCCTATTCCCAAAGTTGAAGAGACCCATGAAAGGACGGCGGTTTTCCTCGATTGAAGAAAATCGCTGAGAGTGCTCAAGGACATATCAAAAAGTGAATATCAAGGGTGCTTCGAAAATTGGAAAAAACGCTGGCATAAGTGTATTATATCTGGGGGGGACTACTTTGAAGGGGACCACATTAATGTAGACGAATAAATAAATATTTTTTTGAAAAAACGAAAATTCCGGGTACTTTTTGAACAGACCTCGTATATATAATATTTTCCAGTTAATTTTTTTTACCGATGATGCTTTATTCTGATCTAAAAATAATATAAGTGAAATATGAAGTTTTGCCTTGACGAGATGACATTGCGCGACATGAACGAAGCGGGGCCGTCTTGTTTGCCTCTGCAATATTTATACGACACTTAAAGTGTAATGTTTTTCTTTAAACTGAGTTAAGGTTAATTAGATGTTCCTACACATTAGTAATAAACGACAAAAAATAACGTTCGAATATGGAGATTTCGAAGATTTTTAAGAGTCATTCTCTTTTGTTTCATAATGGTCAACTCTTGGCAAAAATGATATATATATATATATATATATATATATATATATATATATATATATATATATATATATATGTATATATATATATATATGTATATATATATATATATATATGTATATATATATATATATAAGTATACTATTAGGGTGGTCCTAAATATGGATATTTTCGATTTCTTGCTCCTGGGACCTCAAATGCTTCCAAATTGATAACAAAAAAATCTGAAAGTTTTAGCCCTTAATATTAACTTTGGGATAGTTCGCACTCCAACCAAAGTTTCTTATGCAAATAACATGGATAAAATTCCATTTGTTTTTTAGAATTGTATAACTTAGCGACAAGTGAATCATATTAATCATAATTTTGAGAATAATATTGTATTTGCTTATTTTGATCATAAATAAAAAAATTACAACAAAAATTTGATATATATTTTGAAATAAGTTTTTATTTAAGAAAAAGAACCAAGAAATTTTGGTTAGAGTGCAGACTATCTTAAAGTTAATATTGAGACTTCAAACTTTTAGAGATTTTTTTAGTAGTAATTTTTTGAAGTTACATACATATATATTATTTTGAAGTTTATGTTAAAATTTATAAAATAAATAAAAAAAATATCAACTATAAAGCAAAAAAATTATTCTTTAAAAAATATTTTAAAAAATAATATGAAAAATAATTTAATGAATATTTTTATTCACTGAAGAAGAGATAAACTGGGACTTGAAACTTGTGGATATTTATAAAAAAAAAAATCATATAAATATAATTTAGTTTTTATTTTATTAGCTAGCTTATTCATTTTATGATCTCTAAGAACTTGTTTGTTTTAATATATATTGTTTTCCATATTTGAAAAATTTGAGGTAATTTTGCAGCTCAATCGCCGAATTAAAAAAGATTAAAATAGAAAAAAAAATTATTCTATTATACGTTTTGACACTTAATGTGTGTCATTCAGTAATCAAACCAGGAAAAACACAAAATATAAAATTTATTATTATATAAAATTTATTAAACACTAAACTTGTGTAAAAGAATGATAATTAATGAAAGAAAAATTAAAGAAGCACATATTGTGCTCCTGTATTATGTGATGATAATATTCAGAACTATTATGTATTTATTATAATATTTTATATTATCAGATCTTCATTAAGATAAGTTTGTAATTTTGAGTTTGTAAGTAAATGCTACATCTTAATAAATATCTGATACCATAAAATATTATAATAAATACAAAACAGTTCTCCACAAAATATATTAATTATTATTCATAATTCCATTGAAATAATTATTGACACAATACAAATTCGTGGTAAAACATCTCCTGACTATTTTGAAATATAAAACCATTATATATGAACTAGGTAGATATGATAGAGAATAGCACTCACCTTTGCGATGTTCTAATAGAGCAGCTCATACAAAAGACCACCTGTTGAATGCATATGTCAGCTTCGCACGTGCATTTGATTTTTATTTTAAAAAATATTCCAAATCGGTAATAATCACACACAGGAAATAGATACACAAACTTGTATATTAAAAGAAAAAAAATTTTTTTTTACTATTTATAAAGAAATAGTTTATCGAAAGTCGATTGAGCAAGACAGGGTTGATTTTGTTTATAATTTATAAAAATAGTGGTATCAGTAATTAATTGTGGTTAGTCACAGTATAAAAACTTTACAGGCACATTAGTTTATATTTTTTAAAAATTACACTATATATTTTAAATTTAAGTCTTCACTACAATTCACTCTTATGATCTCCAAATAGCTTCAGCTTTTGCATAAAAAAACACAATTTTTGCACAAATAATATTCCTAGTTACCAACACTTCAAAAATATGACTTTAATAGAATAATTATTTTTTTTTAATATTACTTATTACTTATTAAATTTCGTTCGATTCTAATTTTTACACCTGACAAGAATTAAATAAATAATGTGAGCAACGGACCTTCGTCAAGAAGGAGACTCGCGCGCGACCACACGTTTAAGACTGAATTCTGAGCGGCTAAGAAGTTCGCCGACTCTTGTTGTGTTCCGCTCTTGTGTCTGTCAGAGCTTGGGAGTTCTCGATGACGGTCACAGATTCTCTATCTTCTTGGGAACGATATATGTATACAAGTAGAAATATATTTAGTTAATTTTTCATATGTTTTATTCTTCGCTTTGGGGATATTGAATGTCTCTTCTTCGGGAAGTAAAAAAATTATCCATAATAATTTATACAATTAAAACTAGTGGGGCGCATAGCATCGTGCCTTAAGGGGGTTGTTTGGTTTTTATTTATTTTTTTGGATTTGGAGATTTTTTGATATTATGAAAGCTAAAAACCTTAGAATTATTTAAAAAAAAATCATCTCTATATCTATTTTTTTTGACGAAGTTATAGATATATATATATATATATATATATATATATATATATATATATATATATAGATATATATGTATGATACTCTGAAACCGTTTTTTTCATCGCTCTGCGAGCTATTGTATGTCAGCTGCTCTCTTTTTCATTATAATACCTCATGCACATGACCTTTTTAATGATGACCATCTTTGAACGCCATGGTGTATTTAGTACATTAGATTAAATGGTGTATTTAGTACATAAAAATATAACTAGTGAACATAAATTAAAATTTTTAAAAAAGATTCAATTTTCTCTCAGAACTTTGAAAAAAAAAATTATTTTTGAGTTCTCGATGACGGTCACAGATTCTCTATCTTCTTGGGTACTATATATGTATACAAGTAGAAATATATTCAGTTAATTTTTTGTATTTTTTGTTCTGCGCTTTGTGGATATTGGGTGTCTCTTCTTTGGGAAGTAAAAAAATTATCCATAATAATTTATACAATTAAAACTAGTGGGGCGCATAGCATCGTGCCTTAAAGGGGTTGTTCGGTTTTTATTTATTTTTTTTGATTTGGAGATTTTTTTATATTATGAAAGCTAAAAACCTTAGAACTATTTAAAAAAAATCATCTCAATATCTATTTTTTTGACGAAGTTATATATATATATATATATATATATATTATATATATATATATATATATATATATATATATATATATGTATGATCCTCTGAAACCGTTTTTTTCATCGCTCCGCGAGCTATTGTATGCCAGCTGCTCTCTTTTTCATTATAATACCTCATGCACATGACCTTTTTAATGATGACTATCTTTGAACACCATGGTGTATTTAGTACATAAAAATATAACTAGTGAACATAAATTAAAATTTTTAAAAAAGATTCAATTTTCTTTCAGAACTTTGAAAAAAAAAACGATTTTTGAATTCTCGATGACGGTCACAGATTCTCTATCTTCTTGGGAACAATATATGTATACAAGTAGAAATATATTTAGTTAATTTGTCATATGTTTTATTTTTTGCTTTTGGGATATAGGGTGTCTCTTCTTTATGAAGTAAAATTATCCAAAATAATAATAATTTATACAATTAAAATAAAAATGTAATTAGTGAATATAAATTAAATTTTTTAAAAAAGATTCAATTTTCTCTCAGAACTTTGAAAAAAAAATCGATTTTGAGTTCTCGATGACGGTCACAGATTCTCTATCTTCTTGGGAACGATATATGTATACAAGTAGAAATATATTTAGTTAATTATTCATATTTTTTATTCTTTGTTTTGGGGATATTGTGTGTCTCTTCTTTGGGAAGTAAAATTATATAAAATAATTTATACAATTAAAATAAAAATATAACTAGTGGTGTATGGTATCATGCCTTAAGATGGAACTTGCTGTACCTAAAAAAGCTTTTTTTTAAAAGCTTTGAATTTTTTTCTAAGCTAGTGGGGCGCATGGCATCGTGCCTTAAGGCAAATTGCTGGAACTTCCCGTACCAAAAAATAATTTTTTCTCAAAGATTAACATTTTTAAAAAAAATTTACTCTGAAAAATTAGATTTTTGAGTAACTATAAATTTTTGACAAAAAATTACTTTTTTTTTGAAAAAAAAAGACTTTTTGAAGAAAAATTTATTTTGAAATATTTTGATAATTCTGAACTTTTTTTCAAAGCAATCGTACTGCTTTAACTGCATAAAGAAGAAATATCGAAGCGCGTAAGCGCCGCGCCGCCTACTAACCGATAAACATTGGTACGGAACCCATAGGAATGTAAACAAAATTTATACCTATTGTTAAAATCTCTATAAAATATCTGATAATTAGATGTGCATATGTTTGTTTAGTGATCATTTTTGACCGCCAAATGACATTTTTTTAAATTTTTTTTATTAGATCTCCGAAACCGCTAGACCTGCCTTTCGAAAAATCGGTTCTTTATCTCATCAATTTTTTTCAAATCGGACGCTCCGTGCTCTCAAAAACAAAATTATTATTTTTGGCACTTTTTGCCCCGTATCTTCGAAACAGCTGGATCTGCTGAAAAACTAATCTACACGCCTCCACATCAATACGAATCGAATATTCATTGAATCATTCAAATCGGTTGATTTGTGTGTCTTAAATCGTGGACAAAAAATTGCTTCCATAAATACATACACACATACACACAATTTGTTGAAGGTATACCAAAATAATGAAAGCATATTTTCACAAAAAATAAATTTTATATTATTTAATTTTATAATTTTTAAAACAATTAGCGACTTTTATATTTGTAATAGAATATTTGTAATTAGAATATTAGACAAAACAACAAGAACATTCTTAATTTTTTAGTTCTAGTTCTGGCTAGGACTATGTCATTCATTCACGGAAGATTATAAAGTCAGTTAATAATTTTCTAAAATTATGAATAATAAAATAAAATTGTGAATATTTTTCAAATCATTCAAATCGGTTGATTTGTGTGTCTGAAAATGTGGACAAAAATTGTATCCAAATATACATACACACACATACATCAGTTTGTTCAAGGTATACCAAAATGTTCAGCAAGTTTTAAAACGTAAAGATTCACAAAAATTTTCATTTTCGATATTTTTGCGATTACTATAACTTACCCTACAGAAGTTTAATATGTATATATATATATATATATATATATATATATACATATTTGTGTGCTTTTTGCATTGCTATTATTATTTATGATTTTAATTATCTGAAAAAGTGTCACTTTTTCCTAAAAAAGAAAATTAATTAATTTTTCATACATTTTATTTTTTGCTATGGAGATATGGGATGTTACTTCTTCAGAAAGTAAAATTATTCATAATAATATAGGCACTTACAATAAAAAATATATAAAAAATAAAATTTAAAATTTGCAATGTATAGCAATTGAGTTTCAAAAATTACATATTGTAAAAAGTACTTATAATTTTATTATACTAGTGTTTCAGAAAAATAGAAAAAAATTCTCTATGGTATGAGTTTATGGTAATGTACCAAATTATATAATTTTTTTTATTCATGTATTATTATACAGCAATCAGAACAGTAATTACAAACTATATAATATGAACATTAAATTTGTGGTATTTATTATAACACAGTTTGAGAAACGTAACAATTTTCATAAAGGAGTAACTTTGTAATATATGTGTTATCTGTAAACTAGCTTTAGCTACATATTGAAGAGAAGATTTAAATAAAAGGTATTTTAACAAATTTCTAACTTGTCTGAAAGTAATTATGAATTATTAGCAACTTTTTCATTGCTTTGTAGTAATTTAAAAATACTATCCAAATAACAGATATTAGATTCGTCTGAGATCATTTCGTTCATCCAAAAGATCATAACACTATACGTCTTTTGAATAAAAAAATGTGCAAATAATTCATTATTGAATGCTTTACTATGCCTTTTTTTTAAAAAAAATTGATGAACAATGTTAACGTACAGTCGAGAAAGTACTAAACAAGTAATATTGCATTACTATTTACAATACTTTAATTTTTTTTTAAATTATTTGTTAACTAATTAGATCTTTTTTTCATTTAAAATTTGGTGCAATTAAAACTTTTAAACAGTTTTTTTAGTAAGACAACCAATCTTATTTTTACACTGAAAAATATAATAATATTGCATACTATGTAAAACGAATATGAATGACTTACCAATTTAATTACGAAATGTAATGATAGGAAGTAAAATTAATGACTTTATTTCAAAACAAATTGAGAACCTTAGACTTCCAGCAGCCTTAGTCTTCACATAGATATGCAGAAGATTTTCACTAAGATTGTGAGTGTAAATGTATATTTTTGTACAAATAGGAGTAAAATCATTTTGATACATAAAATTTCTTGTGATTTGGCGATTACTATTCAACTTATTATAAAGGTATCTATATCAGTTGTAACTGATCTTATATCTACTGATTCTGCAAACTTCTCAGGCGTAATTTTTGCATATCAGCGTATACTTTCCTGTTTACATATTTTGTGTCCTATTTTTTTTTAGTATCATAATGTATCTTTTAATTAATCAAACTATTAAATTCAACTTGCAGTGATATTCATTTTTACTAAAACATATCAGTGTAAAAATATATTCTTTATTTAATATATCCCATTTGGTCTCTACATGAAGGCCGATGATATAGCTAATTTTGCTAAATAGTCATGCATTGACACAGAAGAGTTATTAACCCTTTCGATTCGGATGCCGCCATATAAATTTCGGAATTTACGAGTGGAAAGGGTTAATATCTACAAAGGACAATTTTTGAAATTTTATTACTATAGTATATATTATTAGAATACTTTATACTGAATACTATATGTCTAATCAAATTTTCGAAACGTAACCATAACGAAATCATTTGATAAAACATTATAAAAAAGGTATTTTTAAAGATAATAAATATATATGTTTATCTTAATGCAGCAGTTTTCAACCTGTGGGACGGGTCCCCTTAGGGGGCGCCAGGCTTTTCTAAGAGGGACGTGTACATCTGTTTCCTATTACCGAAAATAACCCAATATTTTTGGAACGATAATAAAAAATAAAAAAAAAAATTTTATGCATATTTTTATATAATATTGCATATTAAATTGTAGTTTGTTAATAGCAGTTTAGTATTTATATAAATTAAACTGTTGAAAAAATTAAGGGGGACGCAACAATTTTTTTTATTAAAAAAGGTTGGAATCCACTGCCTTAATATTTTATGTATATGCAAATACAAATATAAAATCAATTAATAATAACAGAATGTTTAATAACATTGAAATGATAATAACAATATTAAATAAAAAATCAATTTTGTTCTGTATTCCATTTTTATCACTTTATGTATCATTTCTCTCAATTTTTATCACTGAGATTGCGCGCGGATCCTAGGTACATGACTTCATGAATTATTGTTCCCTCCAAAATCAATATATCGATAATTGTCAGTTGGCTAACGTAAAATAAATTCAAATCGGTATTTATAATTAAAACAAAATTCATCGGTGAGTATTTATTACTTTTACAGATATAATTAATTTGTGCAATAATTTTGAATAAAATTAATAACATAAATATCCTATAATCAATATAGATCATAGATAACAGCATAGATATAGATAAATAACATAGATAAGAGTATACTAACGGTACCAACTTAAACCCCAAATTCATAAGTTTTTACAAGGTTGGTAGCGAGATTTATTCTGTGCCTCTTGGGAGATGTATGATCTCCTTGTTAAATAATTATGGTTACGTGCATTTTTCACAAATTCAAGTTGTTTTGTTTTCTAATATAATCGAAGTTAAAGAATTGAAGAAAGTGTAGAAATTACTTTTCCGTGTGCTTTAATTGAAATTTTGTGTGTTTAATGCTAGAAGGTATGTAAATTTATATATATATATACTAGAATAAATGACATTGCACATCATTTTTTCATTCGATATACCATTGTATGTGTTTAATAATTTAGCCATTGTCCATTTATTTCAATTCTAAATTCCATTTATACAAAAAATATATAACTTAAATAGTCTATAGTAAGTACAACCGCATGTATTCTTCTTTCAACTAAGATAACAAGATTAATATTCTGAAAGCTCCTCGAATATTATCAAACATGGCTGATCAAAAATTTTACCACCGGCAGTAAAGGCTTAAGATTTGCACATGTAAAAGTTCTTAGTACTTAGAATAAATGAATTTATATGAATATAAATTATGAGTAAATTATTAGTTTGAAGTTTTTGATAATTTTACAGTTTTGCTTATCTTCGAAATTAATATCTAACAAGGATCGTAGCTTTTTTTGTTCAACCAGTATTAATGCAATTTATTTCAAGGATTTTGCGAATATAAATGGGGAAGCTTTGATTGGCTAATAGTTAATTGTCATCCTCTTATTGTCACGATTTTTATACACCGATGTATATCCGCCTTAGGAAATTTTCTTATGTCGCTAAATTCATTCTATTGGCTAGTTTTCACAAGGTTGGAAGCGAAATTTAATCTGTGCCACTTGAAAGGTAGATCCTCTTTTATACACTCTTTTGTCTATGGGTACATGTTTGATCTCCTTGTTCAATTATTATGGTTACGTTTCACAAACGCAGTTGTTTTGTTTTCTTAAATAATCGAAGTTAGTTGATTGAAGAAAGTATAGAAATTACATTTCCGCGTGCTTTAATTGAAATTTTGTGTGTTTAGTATCAGAAGGTATGTAAATTTATGTATATTCTAAAAAAAAGACATGGCACATTATTTTTTCATTCGAAATACCATTGTAAGTGTTTAATAATTTAGCCATTGTCCACTTATTTCAATTCTAAATTCCATTTACACAAACAATATATAACTTCTGTTTCGACATAAATAGTCTATAATAAGTACAGCCGCATGTATTTTTCTTCCAACTAAGGTAACAAGGTTAATATTCTGAAAGCTCTAATACTATCAAACATGGCTGATCCAAAAATTTCACTTACAACTAAGAATAAATGAATTTATATGAATATAGTATCGTAAATTATCAGTTTGAAGTTTTTGGTAATTTTACAGTTTTGCTTATCTTCGAAATTAATATCTAACAAGGATCGTAGCTTTTTTCATTCGACTATTATTAATGCAATTTATTTCAAGAATTTTGCGAATATAAATGGGGAAGCTTTGATTGGCTGATAGTTGTCATCCTCTTATTGTCACGATTTTCATACACCGATGTATATCCGCCTTAGGAAATTTTCTTATGTCGCTAAATTCATTCTATTGGCTAGTTTGGTAGCGAAATTTAATCTGTGCCACTTGAAAGGTAGATCCTCTTTTATACACTCTTTTGTCTATGGGTACATGTTTGATCTCCTTGTTCAATGATTATGATTACGTGCATTTTTTCACAAACGAAGGTGTTTTGTTTTCTAATATAATCGCAGTTAGTGACTTCAAGAAAGTATAGAAATTACATTTCCGTGTGCTTTAATTGAACTTTTGTGTGTTTAGTATCAGAAGGTATGTAAATTTATGTATATTCTAAAAAAAAGACATGGCACATTATTTTTTCATTCGAAATACCATTGTATGTGTTTAATAATTTAGCCATTGTCCACTTCAATTTTAAATTCATTTTTTACAAACAATATATAACTTCTGTTTCGACGTAAATAGTCTATAATAAGTACAACCGCATATATTCTTTATTTAACTAAGGTAACAAAGTAAATATTTTGAAAGCTCTAAATTGTCAAACATGGCTAATGCAAAGATTTCGCCACCGACAGTTCGTGCTTAAAATTTGCGCAACTATAAGTTATTAGCAATGATAGAAGAAAAGGATAATATAATTTTTTATTTAATGGTTCTTAGTATTTAGAATAAATTAATTTGATTGAATATTTTGTAAATTTTCAGTTCGATGTAAGTTCAAACTAATTTTTGTTAGTTTTACAGTTTTGCTTATCTTTTAATTATTGTTAAACTCTAACTTTTGTCATTTATTTCAAAAATTTTGTGAATAAAAATGAGATAAAAGGCTTTGATTCGCTAATAGTTAATTGTTATCTTCTTCTTGTCAAAATTTTCATATACAGATGTATATCCGCCTTAGGAAATTTTCTTAGGTCGCTAAATTAATGCAATTGACAAGTTTTTACAAGGTTGGTAGCGAAATTTACTCTGTGTCACTTCAAGATAGATTATCTTTTATACTCATCTTTTATCTATGGATAGATGTTTTTGATCTCCTTGTTCAATAATCATGGTTACGTGCATTGATAAATATACATAAATATTACATTTGTTCGGAAATAACTCTCCTTGGTTATGTGCATTTGATTGCAAGCTCAAGTGGTGTTTTATTTACAATCGTATATATAATATACTTAATAATCAAAGTTAGTGATATCAACAAACGTGTAGAATTACATTTCGGTATAAACTAATCACAAGTTTGTTTAGTTATTATCAGAAGGTATGTAACTAGAAAAAAGACTTTGCACGTTATATTTTTATTCGATATTCCATTGTGTGTGTTTAATAATTTAGCCATTTTCTGCTTAATTCAATTCTAAATTTCATTTATACAAACAGTATCTAATTTTGCACAAATATAAGTTCTTAGCATAGACAAAGGAAGAGTATAATATAAAATTTGATTCATTGGCTAAATGAATATTTATTCAATAAATGAATTCAATTGAACATTTTGTAAATTTTCAGTTCGATGTAAGTTCAAACAAGTTTTTGTTAGTTTTACAGTTTTGCTTATCTTCGAAAGTAATATCTAAGGATTGTAGCTTTTATTTGTTCAACTAGTTATAATTCACTAATTAATCGCTCGTTAATTGTTATCCTCTTGTCATAATTTTCATACACCGATGTATATCCGCCTTAGGAAATTTTCTTATGTCACTAAATTCATGCTATTGACATGTTTTTACAAGGTTGGTAGCGAAATTTATTCTCTGCCACTTGCAAGCAAGTTAGATGTTTGATCTCCTTGTACAATTATTATGGTTACGTGCATCTGATCACAAGCGCAAGTTGTGTTTTGTTTCTTGATATAATCGAAGATAGTTATTTTGTTAACTGTAAATAAAATACGGTAACCACATTTCGGTTTAAAATAATTCAACATTAAAGTAGTGAATGACAGTAGGTATGTAAACTTACATATATACTAGTAAGCCATCGCACTTTATTTTTTTCATTTGAATTCCATTGTGTATGTGTAATAGATTAGCCATTTACTACTTATTTCAATACTAAATAGATAATTCGTTTTTCACGTGACATGTTTGTTTGACGATATTTGTAACGAGAAACTTTACTCGCTAGGTGAACAAGATGAGTGACACTGAAGATAAATCTGCTTACTCACGGAAGGTTAAGGATGATGATAGCGAAGCAGAGCGAAGAGAGTTTAGGGCTCCATCAATTAGATACCCGCGCGCACCACCCCCATCCCATTTACGCATGCATAATACTAGAACTGAAAGTGCAAGGCAAGTCGAGCCGCCCAGACACGCTAGTCAAATTAGAGCTCCCAGACATTTGGTCGGCAAAAAAGCAGCGTCAGACTATCGTCCTGACATGGGCTGCTCTGCCAGTGCGCAGTCTTTGGCAGCGCAATCTACGCTGTCACCATTTGCTGAGGAGTTCATCCCAAGGGACAATACTGTGTTTACGCCAGTTAGCCATCTTCAGCATAATTTTGGAGCTGGAGACTCGCCTTACTATAGCCCTCGCCCTTTCAAATCGTCGATATCTGATCGGTTAAAAGTTGGGCGCAGAGGTTTGGGCTCTTCGGATACTGCTTCAAACCCCGTAACTAAATTTATTCACATCATGGACGAGCTCCAGGCGAGTAGCGCCAACTTTGATAGTGTAAGGGCGACTGTAGCGGAGATAGCTGCTATAGGTGCAAATGACTCTATGATGTTAGACAGACTTACAAAGCTTGCCGTTACTGAAGCAATAAAACGACCACATTTCCAGTACAGTTGCGCTAGACTTTGTGCACTCGTTGATGAAACGGCCCCTAAATTCCATCAAATGGTTATAGAACAGTGTGGGCATTTGTATCTACAATATAGAAAAGACACAGATAAGTCTCAAGATTCTTCATTTATGGTAGGACTGGTTACCACTTGCTGTGAATTGCTCTACAATTTTGTTCGCGAGAGAAAGTTGCCATTAAAAGACTTAGTAGAGTTCATGGAGTTAATATTTCAGACTATGACTGATGTGATCAATTTGAATTTTAGCCAAGAGAATAATATCAAGGCAGTCTGCCAAGCACTGAAGCTAAGTGGTTATTATATGCATTTAGCTTGCCCTAAACTTATGGAACGCTTACTTAAGGACCTTAAACACAAGATGACGGACAACAAGTCCAAAACATCAATACTAATTCAAAGTGTATTAAATCTTTCTAGTAGTGGGTGGGGTTACGTGTCTGATAGTGGTGACAGCCAAGAAAGTGACCCGGGAGCTAGTGGTGATGCCGAATGCATTGGATATTCGGAGTACAACTCGGAAATTACTGATATCGATGATACAGTCTATTATGGACCAGATGGGGAAGTGTTGACTGCTGAGGAAACTTCCTTTTTATACTGTAATCTTAACGACAATTCGAAGGCTGAAGTTGATGATGATACTTTGTGGGACCCGGACAATGAACTAGGAGCTGAAATGCAACAGGCGTTTAAAGATTTTGTGGAATATTCAAGAAAGAATCCCAATAATTGAATTAGGGCAGGGCCTTAATTCCTAATGAACTCTTACTGCATTTATAATCTGAACTTATCAGAAAAAGAACTTTGTTTAGTTTAATTTATTTTAATTTGTTTTATATGAGCTGAATACAATATGGACAATTTAAAACAAAGTCTCATAATTTTTATATTTTAAGATATCAATGAAATGTGATTAATAATATTTACACATATATATGAATTTACGATTATTCATATAATTGTAAAGGTTAATTTAATGCATTAATTATATGAAATGTTATTTTATACTGTAAAATTATATATTGGCGAAGTGGAGATGCTCTAAGGAGTACCTTTCAAAAGCTAAGATTGTGATAGACATATTATCTATATATGTTAGTTTTTTTAAATTAGTAGATGTAAAATATACTTTTAAGTATTTTTTTTATCGTGATGATGCTCTTAAATTGTACATAATAAATAGAACATAATAAATGAGTTCTATAATTTTACAATAAATCTGTTCTTTGAATTATTGGGTTAAATTATATTTTTCAGAAACTAATTGCAAAAGATAATTCAAATAGAAACCTATAAGAATATTTGAGGTAGGTTAAAATAAAAAGGCTTGCTTCCAAAGAATAAATACTCTTAAATTCCTGTAAAAAATATTTTGTAAAATGCAGTTCAAACAATTGAAGTAAAACCCACATATTATTATGCTACTGTTTATTATTTACATAAAACAAAATATGAGATTCTATGTTTTTGCAAAATGGTAAATAATTGTAAAATATATACATTAAAGTTAGATATTCAGTATTGATATACTACCAATACGACTAGTTTCATTTCAGATATAAGAAATGTTTGTAATAAAATAAATGCTGATAAAAAACATTCAAGTCAGCAATTTTTAAGATTCTTTAACACTATCAGTAATCACCTTCCATAATAAATTATCTTAACATAAATATATGATTGATTAATCAAACATATAAAACTATTCTGTTATTTGCAAATTACTGATGCAAATATTTTATAAATACTATAATTATTTACTCTGATTTTGTTGGTATTTGATTAATATATCACAAAGCGATCAGATACATTAACATTTTCTTACATAACTAAGTGTAAATATTATTTGAGAGCAAATGTTGCAATATGACGTCATATTCTTTGGTATATTGATGTCAATAAAATAGTATATAAATAAATAATAAGAGTGCTAATTATGTTACATCTTTAACTTCACTAGTATCCAAATGCTGTATTAGCATACGCATAAAGGCCATTTCCTTTCTGGCATTTTCTAATATTATTCGAGGATCAGATGATGTGCATCTCAAACAATTGGGAGCAAACACCATGGCCAAATTTGCTGAGTCCATTTTCGTACTTGCCACAACATCAGGTTGAGAGAATAGTTGCAAAAAATGGACCAAATATATAAGAACCTATAAAATAAATATTATATAATAATATTACTGCTATAAATGCTTTCAACATATTAGTCCAGTGAATTACAACTCGTGGGGCGCGCCTCCTCAGGGCGGCGTTTCCAAAATATTAAATTCGAATATAAATAAAAACAAACAGATAATTATTTTATATATATATATTTTAATAATATTATCAGCTTTATTTTAATCATATGCTACTAGCCTATAAAATTGTATAATTTTGATTGCTATTTATAATATCAATAAAAAAAATATATAGATAACTTTGAAAAAGGAATTTAATCACGATTGTAGAATTTAATTTAACAAATATAAACTCTGAACAAAAGTATAAAGCTAAATATTAATGAACTTTGTAATTTATAATCGATCACATTTTAATACAGTTTGATACTTTTGTAGAGTTTGTTTATAATAAATTTAGTTGAGTATTTATCAAATTATTGTTAGAAAAAATAATTTTGTGCTATAATAATTAAAACAATAAGGCTGAAAGTCACTATGTCGGTCATTTAAATAAATAATTAGTTGCTTACCACTCGGTTTAATGCAGGTAATCTGTTTACTATATCATTAGCATGTTGTGGCGTTTCAGTAGTGACACATTCATTATACAAAACATCAGGTATGAGAGGCTCATACAATTCCCTGTACCAAAGTTTAGTAAGCTTGCTGGAGCATGGGCATCTTAAAATTTAATACAAAATATTATTGATTGTTCAAAAGTTAGAATCTTTGGCCAAAAATGGAAACAAACTGACCCATACTACTGCTTAATTCTGGTAACTCCCATTTATCTAATTTGCTTTTCAACGTATTTACTTCATCTACATCAGCTGATACTCTGAATATACCTTCTGTTTGAAAGCCATTCAATCGTAAAACCTAGAATAAAAAAGTCATATTATAAAAGTCATATCTTAAAAATATTAAGTATATTTAATGAAATTTTAACTATGATAAACAAAATACACTATGATAAAGTAAATCTCTTACTTGTTCAGATAAAGCAACTTGAACCCAGGGTAATTTTTTGTGAGGGAATTTAAGCTTTTGTAACTCCATAACTTCAGCCAGTGTGTTTCCGAACATTGATGGTGAAATATTTGTAACTGAAAAAATCAAGTTTTCAATAAACAATGTAAATGCATGATTAAAAAATTGTTGTGAGTTTAGTATTTTGCATACTAAAACCTAATCAATGCGATATTCTATTAATATTACAAATGTTCACAAACAAATAATAATTATCTACAATTGTGTAAATTAAATTATTTTATTTAACACATTTTATTATACTTCGTTTTCTAAAAATATATTTTACTGGAGTGTGAACGTAAATGATAATTAGCAGTTCTAACTCCTAATTTTGATGAGTTTTTATAATTCAACCAATTATTTTAGGTCTATAATTTAGCATGTTATTTCAGACCATGAAATCAGTCGTCGCACAAAGCTTTACAAAAATCGTCAAAAAAACTTTCTTTCAACAGTTTCAACAAGGAAACCTCCCAACAGATCTTTACCAAAACTAA
>NW_020538040.1:171679024-171729648 GCF_003426905.1 Ctenocephalides felis
AATCGTTATGACTCATTATCATTGGCCGAGCGCTGTGTGCAATATATTCTGATTTCTTTAGGCAGTATCAATCATTTTAATTTAATGACCTTATATCTTACAGATATTTCATTAATAATATTCGTGCGACGCTAAATTGCTCTATAGATTATCTTAATATGTATATAAACTTGAGTGTAATACGAGTGAATCAGGAATAGGGCATTGCAAATGCGTCTATCTGATTGGATTTAGATCGTTTCCTTGAAGCAATATGGAGTTGTGTGAGATATTGGACTCGTTGAAGTATTAATAATTAAAATCTCTTTCTTTTTCAACAAATATTTTGCAGGCTTATAATTTAGCAGGTTCATTATTTAGCAGTTTTCTATCCCTCCTTTAGCTTTCTATGAATTTATTTGACACGATGGTCTCCATAATGTTGCTGAAGTTAAAGCATTTTTACATTGTAAAATAAACTTGACTAAAATGTGACTTGTCAAACTGGCATTCGATAATAAATGTTTACATGTTGTACATACACAACATAATCTATATACAACAATGAAGAACTTTTAAGAAGAGTGGGCAAAGTTAGAGCTCTCATGAATACGAAAATTAAAAGAAAAGGAAACTAGATCGGACTCATTGAGCAAAAAGGCTGAAAGAATTGGAAAGAATAAGAAAGCAGATGATTGATGACTTACGCAAAAAGAGAAATACAGGCAACTGAAAGCCGAAGCACAGGACCAGGAAGCATGAATGCAAATATTAGAATGAAAAATGCATAAAAGTGTTTGAAAAATGAATAATGGTAATTAAATTGCAATGGTAATATAAACAAGGTCGAGAAAGGAAATCATTAGTTTATGGTGCTCTCACACCATGGACCTGTCTTCGGGCAGTCTAAAGCCGAAATGAGGTGACATGTTTGACAACAGCCATGAAAAAAATTAGACAAAAAATATATCATGCCGTTTAAAAATTGAGCTTTCAAGTAAAACTAGAGCTTTTATAGACACCTAGAAAACTCTAGTTATTTTCCGGTTATTATGGTTAATTTTGAATATTTTCGTTAATTTAATCTTTGGACCCATATACCTAAATATCATTTCTAGAACCACCCTTAAAAAAATGATACAATTGTCGCAAGTTTTCTAGAATTAATATTACTTGTTAAACTATGAATTTTAAATTTTCAGTATTTGTCGCCTTTGAAAGGGCCAAATTTTAAAAAAAATGTACGGAAGTGCCCTGGCAAGTGTCATTAAAGAAAGGAAATTTTATCAGGATTGTATAATGGTACAATACTAGATAATTTCATACTAAACTAGTGGTGTGCCTTAAGGCAAATTGCTGGAACTTCCCGTACCGTAACGAAATAATCGAGGAATATTAATGTTTTCAAATAAGTTAGATTAACATAAATACTGGAACATTTCCTAATATTTATAAGAATTATATAAACTGAATTACAAAGTTAAAATTATTTATTTAAGGTATATAGGTGAGCTTTAGAACTTTAGCCAGAATTAAAATTAAAATCTGATTTATTTTCTATAAAAAAAAAAAAAAATTGGAAAAAAAATGAAATAAAAAAAATCCAAAAACAATTGTGTTGCCAACACAAGCAAAATGTTTTTTGGATCATTCAAATCAGATACTCCATTCTCTCAAAAACTGCAAATTTTTGCACATTTAGCTCTGTATCTCCAAAACGGCTGTACCTGCCTTTGCCAAAATCTAATCATCACTTTTCCCCATCATTACGAATGTTTTTGGATCATCCAAATCAGTTCATCCGTTCTCTTAAAAACTGACATCTTTAGCTTTTTTTGCTCCATATCTCCGAAACTGTCGGACCTGTCCTTTGCCAAAAACTAATCAGCACATCTCCCTATCAATAGGAATTGATTGCTTTTTGAATTTTCAAATCGGTTCTTTCATACGCCCAAAATCGTCGACGAAATATTGTCTACACACATACACACACATCCATTTATTCTAAGGTTTGCCAAAATTTTCAGAAACTTCTGAAACGTGAAGATATGTAAAACTGTTCATTTTCGATTTTCAGCCAATTACTAGGTATAACTTACCCTAGGAAAAGTTAAAAAAAATGTACTGAACCTTGGCAAGTGTCTTTCAAAGTTTGCATATTTAATCAGGTTTGGAAAATGGTACAATACTTGTTAATTTCATACTAGAAATGATTGGAAAAATAAAAACCTTAATTTCGGATAATGCACTTTACTCATATGAGAACCCACGCGTTGCTCGTCTGGGATTTTGATGAAACTTGGCATAATGGTAGATTTTATGCCCAAACTGACCGACGTAAAATATTAGAGGTCTATGAAAAGTGGTTTAATTGTAAAAATTAATTAATGATTCGAAAAAATCCTCATCTAGCCATGGTCACATCTAACATCTCTCCATCAGTCATCTTCTTTCCATCGTGTGTAAGTTCGCCCTGAGACATTCTCAATGAAATGCGTATTTTTTATTTGTTTTTACTTTTCAAAAAAAGAGACATACACATAATACGGAACTCGTTTCCAGCGCGAGTCTTTTATACGAGCGTCCGAAGTGAAAGTGATCACGCCAGCGCGAACTTATCCACTAAGATAACGCGTGAGTTAGATGAGAAAGAGTTCGACGTAATTAAACTCTCGATTTACCGGATTGACCGATTTGTCAGATTCTTTTACACAAGGTCATTGCCGCTTATATGTAATATTAGTGATTTAAATATTTATATTAATTAGTTGGGTGGTAACTTATATTATGAAGCGTGGATTTTTGGACGCATCACGTAAGGGGGCGCCCATTAATCACGTGAGGTTTTTAGGGGAGGGGGGGTTTGATAAAAAATTACGAGGTATCACGTAGGTGAGGGAGGAGTATAGTAAAATATCACGTGTATTTATCTTTTAACTTATTTTTTTAAAAAAATTCAAACATTTTTAAAAAAAAATCCAAAATTTTACAGTTTTATCACGTGACTAAAATACACCTGATGTTTGGTGAGAAATTGGGGGTAATTTTGAATATCACCATGTATCACCAAGGTGAGGGGGGTCCAAAAATCCTTAAAAACTCGCTCACGTGATTAATGGACGCCCCCTAAATACGTACTGGATTATGTGCCAGGTATGTATGCCCAAAGGTCTAATTTGACTTTGTGCAATTCTATTGTAAAAACCAAACTAATAGTATCACAAGAAATAACACATACCAAACAAACAACTATCTCACTATGTTCAGTAAAACTACCAGCTAATTCATCATTGTAGAAATGCGTTTTTTTTGCTGTTTCTCAAAAATTTGTCACCTGGTTCTTTTCACCCCATAGACGGAGTAAAATGGGACGGTCAAGGAGCAAACAGGTCCAATGTCTTATTTTTAGTTTTGAAGAGATTTTACAAAATAATACCTTAACAATGCAAAACTTAATGTTCATGGGTACATTTTTACAGAAATAACACTGTATATAACCTTGATCTGGTATTTCGTCAGAAATATTCATCAGCAGAGTTGAAATAACTACTTATTTAATTTTTCTCTTGTAAAATTGCCTTTTAAACTTAACTTCTTTTTCATTCACTATTTTTATTGTTTACATCTTATCCAGGGTAAAGGTTCAGTTGGTCCTTTTTACCCCACCCACGTGTAAGATTATATAAAAAAAACAGTTGAATCTAACTTAAAATTAACATTAAATTTTATAAAATAATAAAATATAATCTTGATATGGTATTTCGTCAGAAATTTTCATCAGCAGAGTTGGAATAACTACTTATTTAATTTTTCTCTTGTAAAATTGCCTTTTTAAACATAATTTACTTTTTTATTCACTATTTTTTATTGTTCACATCTTAGCCAGTTTAAAGGTTCAGTTGGTCCTTTTTACCCCACTTACGTGTAAGCTTTTATAGAGGTTATATAAAAAAACAGTTGAATCTCACTTAAAATTAACAATACATTTTATAAAACAATCAAATAACGTATGCTTAAAAATTATATTCAGATCTCGTAAACTAAACAACAGTGCTCACAACCAAAAGAACTAACAACGAAAGAAAATACTTTTATTATGGATTTTCAAACATTTATCTCCCGATATCAACGTCGTAAGAATCAATATGATGGCTGGTTATACCTCTTTTTCCCTCTTCTTTCAAATATTGTTGTTCAAAAATTCGTAACAACTTATTTTTGGGATACCGGTGGTGGACTTTTTTACCCTCAGATTTCGAAGCCCCGTTCTACCCTATAATAATCATTCAAAAGGATTGATTATTATAATTTAAAGAATATTAGAAAATTTAGAAGCAAAAATTATTTTCGTGCTATTCCCATCTATAAATTCATTACAATATATTGTCAATTTCTCAAACTTCGGAAGTCAAGAGGAATTGTATATGGACTATTAGAGGTGGACTTTTTTACCCTCAGACCTTTAAGCCCTTTTCCACCCTATAATAATTATTTAAAGGGATGGATTATGTTTCTTATAAAAAATTATAATTTCAAGAATATTAGAAAACTTAGAAGCAAACAATTTTTTGCAAAAGAAGAAGCAAAAGTTTTTTTTGCTATTCCCATCTACAAAATCATCACAATATATTGTCAACTTCTCAATCTTCGGAAGTAAAGAGGAATTGTATATAAAATATATAAAATAAACATGAACCGCAAAAAAAAATTACTTTCAAATCCCAGTAAATCCAATAGATCAAGTTATCAAGAGCAGGAAGGATTGGGTTTGCAATTCTAGAAAAACGAGATTGAGTATTGCATTACGTTTTTTGAAAGGAAGTTTATTCATATGTGATTCATCGAGTAGAGATTTAATTTATTTCGATAAAAATATTATTCACACATATAAAATTAATTTAATTAACAATAATTTCAGCTAAAAATTACTCATTTATGGAAAACCGAATTAACATGATCCATTTAATATATACGTTTTGTATAAAATAATACAAAATCTTGGAAATGCAATTATTGAAACCTGGTCGAGTGTAAGTAATCATTCACTTGTTATTGGCGATAAAAAGTTAATCATCAATTAGTTTCAATGTAGAACAATTAATTGTTAACCAGTTAACGCAGTTTGTTATATTAATCTTGAAACAAGTTAATGTACTTGTATATGTTTCTTGCAAAAGGATGAATGTGTATAGCGTCAGATTATGAAATTAAATTTAAAAATGTCTTAAGGTAAATTGTTGGAACGTCCCGTACTGTAAATTAAATATTTTAGAAGCTTTAAAGTTTTTTGAAAACTTGGGAAAAAATTTTGAAAAGTTGAAGTTTCTTGAAAATTTTGAAACCCATTCAAGTCGGGTTGAACTATATTGCCGAAAACGTCGAGGACATTTATTTGAACTATAGTTCAAACGTATAAACATAGTTTGGACTATAGTTTATTATAACTATAGTTCTTATATAGTTATAAGTGAACTAGAAACAAATCTTGACAAAGAACCCATAGAAATGGAAACAAATATTGTACTTATTATTAAAATCTCTATAATATACCTGATAATTAGATGTGCATTTGTCTAATGATCATTTTTAACCGCCATTTTTTTTAACTTTTTTTCTGGATCTACGAAACCGCTGGATCTGTATTTCTAAAAATTTAATCAAATCATTTTTTTGTCAATGTAAGTGAAAGTTTTTTGAATCATTCAAATCGGAAACCCCGTACTCTTAAAACCTGAATTGCCATTTTTGTACTTTTGCCCCGTATTTTCGAAACGTCTGCTCCTGCCTTTGCCAAAAACTAATCAGCACATTTCTCTATCAATAAGAATGGAACGCTTTTCGAATTATTCAAAACGGTTGATCGACGATTTCGGTAACACGTATCAACCGATTTAAATCATTCAAAAAAATCGATTCGTATTAATGGGGAGACGTGTTGATCAGTTTTTGGCAATGGTAGGTCCAGCCGTTTGGAAGATACGAGGAAAAAGAAAAACGGTAATTCGATTTTTAAGAGAACGGAGCGTTCTATTCGAATGATTCAAAAAACATTTTATTTGTTGACGAAGCGAAAAGCTGATTAAATTTTTGGGAAGGCAGGTCCAGCGGTTTTGGAGTACCAATAAAAAAGTGAAAAAAATGACATTTGGCGGTCAAAAATTATCATTAGACATAAGCACATGAAGTTATCAAGATATTTTATAAAGATTTTAATAATGAGCGCAACTTTTGTTTACATTTCTATGAGTTCCGTACCAATGTTTATATGTTAGACTACGGTGTGGCGCTTACGCGCTTCGGTATTTCTTTTCTAAGCGATTGCTTTAAAAAAGTTGAAAAATTTCAAAATATAATAAAATATTTCAAATTTAAAATTAAGTCAATTTGTTTCAAAAATGTCAAGATTCCCAAAAACTTAATTTTTTCAAAGTGCTCAAAAAATGTAAAGCTTCTGTAAAAAAAAATAATTATCGGTACGGGAGGTTCCAGAAATTTGCCTAAAGGCACGATGCCATGCACCACTAATTTCAAATAATCTCACAATTTGTTAGTACAGTCGAACCTCGATTAACCGGACTAATTGGTGTCGTTGGGCATTTGGCTAATGTTGTGTATTTATTAAAAATAACAATTACATACATAGATATCAACGAAAATCAATGTTTATTAAGAAATTAACACTTCCTTATGTTTGTACATACATATTTTCTTCGATTACAGTACATACATGTACAGTATTAATTATGCTAAAATTCGAATTGTATTTGCCGGATAATCGCGAATCCGTATAACCGAGATCTGGATAATCGAGGTTCTACAGTAGTTCCTTTTCTTTAAAATTAATCCTTAAAGAACAGTTAGTTATGATATAATATTGAATAATTACAATCGGTTGTACGGTTATTGTATGGCAGTCACCCTAAAATCGAAGGGAAAAAGTGTATTCTTCCGGTTCGATGATTTCCGGATGCGCTCGACTGCCGACCTGCATCGCTTCCGGTAGCATTGTTTATTTGTGTTTATACCGACACAGACAAAAGCAATATGCAATACAGAAATTTCTTCGCAATACAAAAATTCATTTCTCCATTATTTACATATGTCAGACTTGAAAAAAAATTCTTAAAATATAACTGAATCGTTGCACCAAATTTTGAAATATATTGTAACCATTTTCATAGCAATTATTTCCTATATAATTTATTCAACATTCCTGACAATTTTTTTTTTTTGCTTTCAAATACCATCAACCATTCAACGTTCTCTTGGAATGAATGCACCATGATGAACCAATAAGATATTAGGTGAAAAGTTGCTCAACACGAATCTACTAATTTAATTTATTTTTTTTTAATCAAAAATGTAATCAATATAATAATGTTAATATATAAATACACAAATCATATTCAAGACTTTGTAATTAGTTCGGTTTCAAATTAATATAGATTTAAAAATTGAATACCATAGGAAGGAATATATGATAAAAAATTTAACACAGAAAATAATTTTTAGATTAATTCAACTTACATTATGTAAAATTATCAGATACATTTATATGAAAATATGAGTATTTTAGAAAACCAAAGAAGTAATAATTATAAATTTCAAAATAATTAAATGAGTGACTTATTGTCGAAAATTTAGTCTTGAATTGCAAAATATTGGATATGTATTTTTTGTTATTTAGGAACATATCAAAATAAATTCTAGAGAAATAAAGCACACAATTTTTTAAACTAATATTTTGTAAAATAATTAGCTACTTTAATGTTTTAAGAAACTATCAATATTATTATAAATTTCTTATTTCTAGTTCAGGAGTATATCACTCGGTAATTTCATTATGTTTTGAAGACAAGTTTTTTTGAAAATTATTGCCGTTTGTTGTTTAAAAATATATAAAAATACAGTCAATGAAAGCATAGATTTTTATAGTTTTTATATAACCTATATTTTATATAACGATCAGCTTTATATATTAATATTTGAATTGGAATATTTTAATAAATCAACAAGATTATTATTAATTTGTTACTTCTAGTTCAGGACTATCTCACACGATTATCATTATATTTCGAAGATAATTGAAACAGTGAATTATTTTCGAAAATTATGGACCAATTCTCAGTTTTAACATAATAATTTTTAAATAAGAGCATGTTGGAAGATTTGGTCAACTATTTTCTGTTAGCTTATTTATATTTTTTGGCTCTCAATGTGTTGGTAGTCACAAAACTGCCAAAAATCTAACCCAATGTTTTATACGGGCGTTTATTTAAATTTTTTGAAATGTCAACCAACATCTGAAAGCTAGCCTCCAAATAGCACAAACTTCACAATAACATTAGATCGACTTCACGCCAATTTTATTTAAAAGTGTAACATTTCAATAGCTGTTATTTTGAACAAATTAAGGCAATAGTGCCATATAGGCTAACATATATAACCGAGAATAGCTATTATACTTACAGTAATATTTTGACTTAAATAAGTTTATATATATTAGGGTGGTCCCTAATATGGACGATTTCGAATTTTCTTGCTCCCAGGGGCTCAGATGCTTCCAAATTGATAAAACACAATTCTCTGAAAGTTTTAGCTCTTAATATTAACTTTAAGATAGCCCGCACTCCAACCAAAGCTTCTTGGTTCTTCTTCCTAAGTAAATACTTATTTTATGAAATATATCAAATTTTTGTTAATTTTTTTTATTTTTCATCAAGCAAATACAAAGTCATTCTGAAAATTTTGATTCACTTGTCGCTAAGTTATAAAACAAATGGAATTTTACCGATGTTCATAGAAACTTTGGTTGGAGTGCGGACTATCTTAAAGTTAATATTAGGAGCTAAAACTTTCAGAGATTTTGTTTTTATTAATCTGGAAGTATTTGAGCCCCTGGGAGCAAGAAAATTCGAAAACATCCATATTAAGAACCACCCTAATATACGTGAACAATCATTGTAATATATTCAAGAGAACCAAAATTTATTTCTAGTCTCTTAATTTACTATTTATAAATTGTATAATGACAAAAACTTGTTCCAACTATGGACTGGTGTAGGATAACTTATATAATATATATATATATATATATATATATATATATATATATATATATATATGTATACGAGGTGTGTTCAAAAAGTACCCGGAATTACTAATAATTAAATTTCGCGGGTCTGGAGTGTCTGATTGTCAAAATTTTTTTTTATTGTGTTGGTATACATGCCCCTAAAGTATGATGAAATTTTCAGCTATATTCACTGTTTACTTTGTCTGTGGTAGTCGCTAAGGTTCGACGTGTTTTTCTGAGCTCGGCGATTTTTACAATGGAAGAATTGAAAAGTCAAAGAATTTGTATTAAATTTTGCGTAAAAAATGAAATAAAGTGTTGCAAAGTGCAAAAATTCACCAGATATGGCTCCGTGTGACTTTTTCCTATTCCCAAAGTTGAAGAGACCCATGAAAGGACGGCGGTTTTCCTCGATTGAAGAAAATCGCTGAGAGTGCTCAAGGACATATCAAAAAGTGAATATCAAGGGTGCTTCGAAAATTGGAAAAAACGCTGGCATAAGTGTATTATATCTGGGGGGGACTACTTTGAAGGGGACCACATTAATGTAGACGAATAAATAAATATTTTTTTGAAAAAACGAAAATTCCGGGTACTTTTTGAACAGACCTCGTATATATAATATTTTCCAGTTAATTTTTTTTACCGATGATGCTTTATTCTGATCTAAAAATAATATAAGTGAAATATGAAGTTTTGCCTTGACGAGATGACATTGCGCGACATGAACGAAGCGGGGCCGTCTTGTTTGCCTCTGCAATATTTATACGACACTTAAAGTGTAATGTTTTTCTTTAAACTGAGTTAAGGTTAATTAGATGTTCCTACACATTAGTAATAAACGACAAAAAATAACGTTCGAATATGGAGATTTCGAAGATTTTTAAGAGTCATTCTCTTTTGTTTCATAATGGTCAACTCTTGGCAAAAATGATATATATATATATATATATATATATATATATATATATATATATATATATATATATATATGTATATATATATATATATATATATATATATATGTATATATATATATATAAGTATACTATTAGGGTGGTCCTAAATATGGATATTTTCGATTTCTTGCTCCTGGGACCTCAAATGCTTCCAAATTGATAACAAAAAAATCTGAAAGTTTTAGCCCTTAATATTAACTTTGGGATAGTTCGCACTCCAACCAAAGTTTCTTATGCAAATAACATGGATAAAATTCCATTTGTTTTTTAGAATTGTATAACTTAGCGACAAGTGAATCATATTAATCATAATTTTGAGAATAATATTGTATTTGCTTATTTTGATCATAAATAAAAAAATTACAACAAAAATTTGATATATATTTTGAAATAAGTTTTTATTTAAAGAAAAAGAACCAAGAAATTTTGGTTAGAGTGCAGACTATCTTAAAGTTAATATTGAGACTTCAAACTTTTAGAGATTTTTTTAGTAGTAATTTTTTGAAGTTACATATATTTTATTTTGAAGATTAAATTAAAATTTATAAAATAATTTAGAAAATATCAAGTGTAAAGTAAAAAATTATACTTTAAAAAAGACTTTAAAAAAATAATATGAAAAATAGTTTAATGAATATTTTTATTCACTGAAGAAGAGATAAAGTGGGACTTGAAACTTATGGATATTTATTAAAAAAAAAATCATATAAATATAATTTAGTTTTTATTTTATTAGCTAGCTTATTCATTTTATGATCTCTAAGAACTTGTTTGTTTTAATATATATTGTTTTCCATATTTGAAAAATTTGAGGTAATTTTGCAGCTCAATCGCCGAATTAAAAAAGATTAAAATAGAAAAAAAAATTATTCTATTATACGTTTTGACACTTAATGTGTGTCATTCAGTAATCAAACCAGGAAAAACACAAAATATAAAATTTATTATTATATAAAATTTATTAAACACTAAACTTGTGTAAAAGAATGATAATTAATGAAAGAAAAATTAAAGAAGCACATATTGTGCTCCTGTATTATGTGATGATAATATTCAGAACTATTATGTATTTATTATAATATTTTATATTATCAGATCTTCATTAAGATAAGTTTGTAATTTTGAGTTTGTAAGCACCAAATAAATGCTACATCTTAATAAATATCTGATACCATAAAATATTATAATAAATACAAAACAGTTCTCCACAAAATATATTAATTATTATTCATAATTCCATTGAAATAATTATTGACACAATACAAATTCGTGGTAAAACATCTCCTGACTATTTTGAAATATAAAACCATTATATATGAACTAGGTAGATATGATAGAGAATAGCACTCACCTTTGCGATGTTCTAATAGAGCAGCTCATACAAAAGACCACCTGTTGAATGCATATGTCAGCTTCGCACGTGCATTTGATTTTTATTTTAAAAAATATTTCCAAATCGGTAATAATCACACACAGGAAATAGATACACAAACTTGTATATTAAAAGAAAAAAAATTTTTTTTTTACTATTTATAAAGAAATAGTTTATCGAAAGTCGATTGAGCAAGACAGGGTTGATTTTGTTTATAATTTATAAAAATAGTGGTATCAGTAATTAATTGTGGTTAGTCACAGTATAAAAACTTTACAGGCACATTAGTTTATATTTTTTAAAAATTACACTATATATTTTAAATTTAAGTCTTCACTACAATTCACTCTTATGATCTCCAAATAGCTTCAGCTTTTGCATAAAAAAACACAATTTTTGCACAAATAATATTCCTAGTTACCAACACTTCAAAAATATGACTTTAATAGAATAATTATTTTTTTTTAATATTACTTATTACTTATTAAATTTCGTTCGATTCTAATTTTTACACCTGACAAGAATTAAATAAATAATGTGAGCAACGGACCTTCGTCAAGAAGGAGACTCGCGCGCGACCACACGTTTAAGACTGAATTCTGAGCGGCTAAGAAGTTCGCCGACTCTTGTTGTGTTCCGCTCTTGTGTCTGTCAGAGCTTGGGAGTTCTCGATGACGGTCACAGATTCTCTATCTTCTTGGGAACGATATATGTGTACAAATAGAAATATATTTAGTTAATTTTTCATATGTTTTATTTTTCGCTTTTGGGATATTGCGTGTCTCTTCTTTGGGAAGTAAAAAAATTATCCATAATAATTTATACAATTACAACTAGTGGGGCGCATAGCATCGTGCGTTAAGGGGGTTGTTCGGTTTTTATTTATTTTTTTTCGATTTGGAGATTTTTTGATATTATGAAAGCTAAAAACCTTAGAATTATTTAAAAAAAAATCATCTCAATATCTATTTTTTTGACGAAGTTATAGATATATATATATATATATATATATATATATATATATATATATCGTATATATATATATATATATATATATATATATATGTATGATCCTCTGAAACCGTTTTTTTCATCGCTCCGCTTGCTATTGTATGCCAGCTGCTCTCTTTTTCACTATAATACCTCATGCACATGACCTTTTTAATGATGACCATCTTTGAACACCATGGTGTATTTAGTACATTAAATTAAATGGTGTACTTAGTACATAAAAATATAACTAGTGAACATAAATTAAAATTTTTAAAAAAGATTCAATTTTCTCTCAGAACTTTGAAAAAAAAATTTATTTTTGAGTTCTCGATGACGGTCACAGATTCTCTATCTTCTTGGGAACGATATATGTATACAAGTAGAAATATATTTAGTTAATTTTTCATATGTTTTATTCTTCGCTTTGGGGATATTGGGTGTCTCTTCTTTGGGAAGTATAATTATATAAAATAATTTATACAATTAAAATGAAATTATAACTAGTGAATATAAATTTAAATTTTTAAAAAAGATTCAATTTTCTTTCAGAACTTTGAAAAAAAAAACGATTTTTGAATTCTCGATGACGGTCACAGATTCTCTATCTTCTTGGGAACAATATATGTATACAAGTAGAAATATATTTAGTTAATTTTTCATATGTTTTATTTTTCGCTTTTGGGATATTGGGTGTCTCTTCTTTGGGAAGTAAAATTATATAAAATAATTTATACAATTAAAATATAACTAGTGGTGTATGGTGTCGTGCCTTAAGATGGAACTTGCTGTACTAAAAATACTTTTTTTTAAAAGCTTTGATTTTTTTTTCAAACTAGTGGGGCGCATGGCATCGTGCCTTAAGGCAAATTGCTGGAACTTCCCGTACCAAAAAATAATTTTTTTTCAAAGATTAACATTTTTAAAAAAAATTTACTCTGAAAAATTAGATTTTTGAGTAACTATAAATTTGTGACAAAAATTTACTTTTTTTTGAAAAATTTATTTTAAAATATTTTGATAATTCTGAACTTTTTTTCAAAGCAATCGTACTGCTTTAACTGCATAAAGAAGAAATATCGAAGCGCGTAAGCGCCGCGCCGCCTACTAACGGATACACATTGGTACGGAACCCATAGGAATGCAAACAAGATTTATACCTATTGTTAAAATCTCTATAAAATATCTGATAATTAGATGTGCATATGTTTGTTTAGTGATCATTTTTGACCGCCAAATGGCATTTTTTTAAATTTTTTTCATTAGATCTCCGAAACCGCTAGACCTGCCTTTCGAAAAATCGGTTCTTTATCTCATCAATTTTTTTCAAATTGGACGCTCCGTTCTCTCAAAAACAAAATTATTATTTTTGGCACTTTTTGCCCCGTATCTTCGAAACAGCTGGATCTGCTGAAAAACTAATCTACACGCCTCCACATCAATACGAATCGAATATTTATTGAATCATTCAAATCGGTTGATTTGTGTGTCTAAAATCGTGAACAAAAAATTGCTTCCATAAATACATACACACAATTTGTTGAAGGTATACCAAAATAATGAAAGCATATTTTCACAAAAAATAAATTTTATATTATTTAAATTTATAATTTTTAAAACAATTAGCGACTTTTATATTTGTAATAGAATATTTAAACAAAACAACAAGAACATTCTTAATTTTTTAGTTCTAGTTCTGACTAGGACTATGTCATTCATTCACGGAAGATTATAAGTCAGTCAATAATTTTCTAAAATTATGAATAATAAAATAAAATTGTGAATATTTTTCAAATCATTCAAATCGGTTGATTTGTGTGTCTGAAAATGTGGACAAAAATTGTATCCAAATATACATACACACACATACATCAGTTTGTTCAAGGTATACCAAAATGTTCAGGAAGTTTTGAAACGTAAAGATTCACAAAAATTTTCATTTTCGATATTTTTGCGATTACTATAACTTACCGTACAGAAGTTTAATATGTATATATATACATATTTGTGTGCTTTTTGCATTGCTATTATTATTTATGATTTTAATCATCTGAAAAAAGTCTCACTTTTTCCTAAAAAAGAAAATTAATTAATTTTTCATACATTTTATTTTTTGCTATGGAGATATGGGATGTTACTTCTTCAGAAAGTAAAATTATTCATAATAATATAGGCACTTACAATAAAAAATATATAAAAAATAAAATTTAAAATTTGCAATGTATAGCAATTGAGTTTCAAAAATTACATAAAGTAAAAAGTACTTATAATTTTATTATACTAGTGTTTCAGAAAAATAGAAAAAAATTCTCTATGGTATGAGTTTATGGTAATGTACCAAACTATATAATTTTTTTTATTCATGTATTATTATACAGCAATCAGAACAGTATTTACAAGCTATATAATATGAACATTAAATTTGTGGTATTTATTATAACAATGCTTCACAGTTTGAGAAACATAACAATTTTCATAAAAGAGTAACTTTGTAATATATGTGTTATCTGTAAACTAGCTTTAGCTACATATTGAAGAGAAGATTTAAATAGAAGGTATTTTAACAAATTTCTAACTTGTCTGAAAGTAATTATAAATTATTAGCAACTTTTTCATTGCTTTGTAGTAATTTAAAAATACTATCCAAATAACAGATATTAGATTCGTCTGAGATCATTTCGTTTATCCGAAAGATCCTAACACTATACGTCTTTTGAATAAAAAAAATGTGCAAATAATTCATTATTTTATAAATTGACATTAATAAATTGTTTTCACATCCAAGACGTTATTGTAATTCTAGAAAAAAATGCAATATGGTCGTAGGTTAAAATTCTTTTTTTTATTAGCTTGTGACTTACATCATTCGGCCAGATGCCATTCGTACAATTGTTTAATACAAAACCTTATTAAATAATTAACTTATAAATTAATTTTAGCATTATTAATAAACTCAAATATGTATTTATAAATTTTTATAATTTGTAAATTTTTAAATTACTTTACTAATGACCTTCTTTCATTTTGGTATAAATTACATTCCCAAAACAGGTGATCTAAAATTCAAATATTCATCAATACGTGTACCATTTAAATTTATGCTTTATATCACTCATAATGAGGATTACTTAGGTCTTTATCCTATACTATGCCTTTTTTTTAAAAAAAAATGATAAACAATGTTAACATACAGTCGAGAAAGTACTAAACAAGTAATATTGCATTACTATTTACAATACTTTAATTTTTTTTTAATTATTTGTTAACTAATTAGATCTTTTTTTAATTTAAAATTTGGTGCAATTAAAAATTTTAAACAGTTCTTTTAGTAAGACAACCAATCTTACTTTTACACTGGAAAATATAATAATATTGCATACTATGTAAAACAAATATGAAATCCACATTAAATCTGCACAAACTTTCATAATTACATATAAAAAAAATGATAATAGTGTTCGTGTAAAAAATTAACGTGGCATTTTTGCTGCAGATAACAAATAATTTAATTTGTTGTTATAACATATTTAAATGATTGAATTTACTTACCAATTTAATTACGAAATGTAATGATAGGAAGTAAAATTAATGACTTTATTTCAAAACAAATTGAGAACCTTAGACTTTCAGCAGCCTGTAAAGACTAACTTTACATAGATATGCAGAAGATTTTCACTAAGATTGTGAGTGTAAATGTATATTTTTGTACAAATAGGAGTAAAATCATTTTGATACATAAAGTTTCTTGTGATTTGGCGATTACTATTCAACTTATTATAAAGGTATCTACATCAGTTGTAACTGATCTTATATCTACTGATTCTGCAAACTTCTCAGGCGTAATTTTTGCATATCAGCGTTTACTTTCCTGTTTACATATTTTGTGTCCTATTTTTTTTTAGTCTCATAATGTATCTTTTAATTAATCAAACTATTAAATTCAACTTGCAGTGATATTCATTTTTACTAAAACATATCAGTGTAAAAATATATTCTTTATTTAATATATCCCATTTGATCTCTACATGAAGGCCGATGATATACCTCACAGCTAATTTTGCTAAATAGTCATGCATTGACACAGAAGAGTTATTAACCCTTTCGACTCGGATGCCGCCATATAAATTTCGGAATTTGCGAGTGGAAAGGGTTAATATCTACAAAGGACAATTTTTGAAATTTTATTACTATAGTATATATTATTAGAATACTTTATACTGAATACTATATGTCTAATCAAATTTTCGAAACGCAACCATAACGAAATCATTTGATAAAACATTATAAAAAAGGTATTTTTAAAGATAATAAATATATATGTTTATCTTAATGCAGCAGTTTTCAACCCCATTTTATTAAAAAAGGTTGGAATCCACTGCCTTATTATTTTATGTATATGCAAATACAAATATAAAATTAATTAATAATAGCAGAATGTTTAATAACATTGAAATGATAGTAACAATATTAAATAAAAAATCAATTTCGTTCTGTATTCCATTTTTATCACTTTATGTATCATTTCTTTCAATTTTTATCACTGAGATTGCGCGCGGATCCTAGGTACATGATTTCATGAATTATTGTTCCCTCCAAAATCAATATATCGATAATTGTCAGTTGGCTAACGTAAAATAAATTCAAATCGGTATTTATAATTAAAACAAAATTCATCGGTGAGTATTTATTACTTTTACAGATATAATTAATTTGTGCAATAATTTTGAATAAAATTAATAACATAAATATTCTATAATCAATATAGATCATAGATAACAGCATAGATAAATAAACATAGATAAGAGTATACTAACGGTACCAACTTAAACCCCAAATTCATAAGTTTTTACAAGGTTGGTAGCGAGATTTATTCTGTGCCTCTTGGGAGATGTATGATCTCCTTGTTAAATAATTATGGTTACGTGCATTTTTCACAAATTCAAGTTGTTTTGTTTTCTAATATAATCGGAGTTAAAGAATTGAAGAAAGTGTAGAAATTACTTTTCCGTGTGCTTTAATTGAAACTTTGTGTGTTTAATGCTAGAAGGTATGTAAATTTATATATATATATATATATATATATATATATACTAGAATAAATGATTGCACATCATTTTTTCATTCGATATACCATTGTATGTGTTTAATAATTTAGCCATTGTCCATTTATTTCAATTCTAAATTCCATTTATACAAAAAATATATAACTTAAATAGTCTATAGTAAGTACAACCGCATGTATTCTTCTTTCAACTAAGATAACAAGATTAATATTCTGAAAGCTCCTCGAATATTATCAAACATGGCTGATCAAAAATTTTACCACCGGCAGTGAAGGCTTAAGATTTGCACATGTAAAAGTTCTTAGTACTTAGAATAAATGAATTTATATGAATATAAATTATGAGTAAATTATTAGTTTGAAGTTTTTGATAATTTTACAGTTTTGCTTATCTTCGAAATTAATATCTAACAAGGATCGTAGCTTTTTTTGTTCAACCAGTATTAATGCAATTTATTTCAAGGATTTTGCGAATATAAATGGGGAAGCTTTGATTGGCTAATAGTTAATTGTCATCCTCTTATTGTCACGATTTTTATACACCGATGTATATCCGACTTAGGAAATTTTCTTATGTCGCTAAATTCATTCTATTGGCTAGTTTGGTAACGAAATTTAATCTGTGGCTTTAGAAAGGTAGATCCTCTTTTATACACTCTTTTATCTATGGGTACATGTTTGATCTCCTTCTTCAATTATTATGGTTACGTGCATTTGTCACAAACACAAGTTGTTTTGTTTTCTAATATAATCGAAGTTAGTGAATTGAAGAAAGTGTAGAAATTATATTTCCGTGTGCTTTAATTGAAATTTTGTGTGTTTAATGCCAGAAGGTATGTATAATTTATATATATATACTAGAAAAAATGACATTGCACATTAGATTTTCATTCGATATACCATTGTATGCGTTTAATAATTTAGCCATTGTCCACTTATTTCAATTCTAAATTCCATTTATACAAACAATATATCTTCTGTTTCGACGTAAATAGTCTATAGTAAGTACAACCGCGTGTATTCTTCTTTCAACTAAGATAACAAGATTAATATTCTGAAAGCTCCTCGAATATTATCAAACATGGCTGATCAAAAATTTTACCACCGGCAGTTAAGGCTTAAGATTCGCACAAGTAAAAGTTCTTAGTCATTAGAATAAATGAATTTATATGAATATAGTATCTTAAATTATCAGTTTGAAGTTTTTGGTAATTTTAAAGTTTTGCTTATCTTCGAAATTAATATCTAACAAGGATCGTAGCTTTTTTCGTTCAACTATTATTAATGCAATTTATTTCAAGAATTTTGCGAATATAAATGGGGAAGTTTTGATTGGCTAATAGTTGTCATCCTCTTATTGTCACGATTTTCATACACCGATGTATATGCGCCTTAGGAAATTTTCTTTATGTCGCTAAATTCATTCTATTGGCTAGTTTTCACAAGGTTGGAAGCGAAATTTAATCTGTGCCACTTGAAAGGTAGATCCTCTTTTATACACTCTTTTGTCTATGGGTACATGTTTGATCTCCTTGTTCAATTATTATGGTTACGTTTCACAAACGCAGTTGTTTTGTTTTCTTAAATAATCGAAGTTAGTTGATTGAAGAAAGTATAGAAATTACATTTCCGCGTGCTTTAATTGAAATTTTGTGTGTTTAGTATCAGAAGGTATGTAAATTTATGTATATTCTAAAAAAAAGACATGGCACATTATTTTTTCATTCGAAATACCATTGTAAGTGTTTAATAATTTAGCCATTGTCCACTTATTTCAATTCTAAATTCCATTTACACAAACAATATATAACTTCTGTTTCGACATAAATAGTCTATAATAAGTACAGCCGCATGTATTTTTCTTCCAACTAAGGTAACAAGGTTAATATTCTGAAAGCCTTAATACTATCAAACATGGCTGATCCAAAAATTTCACTTACAACTAAGAATAAATGAATTTATATGAATATAGTATCGTAAATTATCAGTTTGAAGTTTTTGGTAATTTTACAGTTTTGCTTATCTTCGAAATTAATATCTAACAAGGATCGTAGCTTTTTTCATTCGACTATTATTAATGCAATTTATTTCAAGAATTTTGCGAATATAAATGGGGAAGCTTTGATTGGCTGATAGTTGTCATCCTCTTATTGTCACGATTTTCATACACCGATGTATATCCGCCTTAGGAAATTTTCTTATCTCGCTAAATTCATTCTATTGTCTAGTTTGGTAGCGAAATTTAATCTGTGCCACTTGAAAGGTAGATCCTCTTTTATACACTCTTTTGTCTATGGGTACATGTTTGATCTCCTTGTTCAATGATTATGATTACGTGCATTTTTTCACAAACGAAGGTGTTTTGTTTTCTAATATAATCGCAGTTAGTGACTTCAAGAAAGTATAGAAATTACATTTCCGTGTGCTTTAATTGAACTTTTGTGTGTTTAGTATCAGAAGGTATGTAAATTTATGTATATTCTAAAAAAAAAGACATGGCACATTATTTTTTCATTCGAAATACCATTGTATGTGTTTAATAATTTAGCCATTGTCCACTTCAATTTTAAATTCATTTTTTACAAACAATATATAACTTCTGTTTCGACGTAAATAGTCTATAATAAGTACAACCGCATATATTCTTTATTTAACTAAGGTAACAAAGTAAATATTTTGAAAGCTCTAAATTGTCAAACATGGCTAATGCAAAGATTTCGCCACCGACAGTTCGTGCTTAAAATTTGCGCAACTATAAGTTATTAGCAATGATAGAAGAAAAGGATAATATAATTTTTTATTTAATGGTTCTTAGTATTTAGAATAAATTAATTTGATTGAATATTTTGTAAATTTTCAGTTCGATGTAAGTTCAAACTAATTTTTGTTAGTTTTACAGTTTTGCTTATCTTTTAATTATTGTTAAACTCTAACTTTTGTCATTTATTTCAAAAATTTTGTGAATAAAAATGAGATAAAAGGCTTTGATTCGCTAATAGTTAATTGTTATCTTCTTCTTGTCAAAATTTTCATATACAGATGTATATCCGCCTTAGGAAATTTTCTTAGGTCGCTAAATTAATGCAATTGACAAGTTTTTACAAGGTTGGTAGCGAAATTTACTCTGTGTCACTTCAAGATAGATTATCTTTTATACTCATCTTTTATCTATGGATAGATGTTTTTGATCTCCTTGTTCAATAATCATGGTTACGTGCATTGATAAATATACATAAATATTACATTTGTTCGGAAATAACTCTCCTTGGTTATGTGCATTTGATTGCAAGCTCAAGTGGTGTTTTATTTACAATCGTATATATAATATACTTAATAATCAAAGTTAGTGATATCAACAAACGTGTAGAATTACATTTCGGTATAAACTAATCACAAGTTTGTTTAGTTATTATCAGAAGGTATGTAACTAGAAAAAAGACTTTGCACGTTATTTTTTTATTCGATATTCCATTGTGTGTGTTTAATAATTTAGCCATTTTCTGCTTAATTCAATTCTAAATTTCATTTATACAAACAGTATCTAATTTTGCACAAATATAAGTTCTTAGCATAGACAAAGGAAGAGTATAATATAAAATTTGATTCATTGGCTAAATGAATATTTATTCAATAAATGAATTCAATTGAACATTTTGTAAATTTTCAGTTCGATGTAAGTTCAAACAAGTTTTTGTTAGTTTTACAGTTTTGCTTATCTTCGAAAGTAATATCTAAGGATTGTAGCTTTTATTTGTTCAACTAGTTATAATTCACTAATTAATCGCTCGTTAATTGTTATCCTCTTGTCATAATTTTCATACACCGATGTATATCCGCCTTAGGAAATTTTCTTATGTCACTAAATTCATGCTATTGACATGTTTTTACAAGGTTGGTAGCGAAATTTATTCTCTGCCACTTGCAAGCAAGTTAGATGTTTGATCTCCTTGTACAATTATTATGGTTACGTGCATCTGATCACAAGCGCAAGTTGTGTTTTGTTTCTTGATATAATCGAAGATAGTTATTTTGTTAACTGTAAATAAAATACGGTAACCACATTTCGGTTTAAAATAATTCAACATTAAAGTAGTGAATGACAGTAGGTATGTAAACTTACATATATACTAGTAAGCCATCGCACTTTATTTTTTTCATTTGAATTCCATTGTGTATGTGTAATAGATTAGCCATTTACTACTTATTTCAATACTAAATAGATAATTCGTTTTTCACGTGACATGTTTGTTTGACGATATTTGTAACGAGAAACTTTACTCGCTAGGTGAACAAGATGAGTGACACTGAAGATAAATCTGCTTACTCACGGAAGGTTAAGGATGATGATAGCGAAGCAGAGCGAAGAGAGTTTAGGGCTCCATCAATTAGATACCCGCGCGCACCACCCCCATCCCATTTACGCATGCATAATACTAGAACTGAAAGTGCAAGGCAAGTCGAGCCGCCCAGACACGCTAGTCAAATTAGAGCTCCCAGACATTTGGTCGGCAAAAAAGCAGCGTCAGACTATCGTCCTGACATGGGCTGCTCTGCCAGTGCGCAGTCTTTGGCAGCGCAATCTACGCTGTCACCATTTGCTGAGGAGTTCATCCCAAGGGACAATACTGTGTTTACGCCAGTTAGCCATCTTCAGCATAATTTTGGAGCTGGAGACTCGCCTTACTATAGCCCTCGCCCTTTCAAATCGTCGATATCTGACCGGCTAAAAGTTGGGCGCAGAGGTTTGGGCTCTTCGGATACTGCTTCAAACCCCGTAACTAAATTTATTCATATAATGGACGAGCTCCAGGCGAGTAGCGCCAACTTTGATAGTGTAAGGGCGACTGTAGCGGAGATAGCTGCTATAGGTGCAAATGACTCTATGATGTTAGACAGACTTACAAAGCTTGCGGTTACTGAAGCAGTAAAACGACCACATTTCCAGTACAGTTGCGCTAGGCTTTGTGCACTCGTTGATGAAACGGCTCCCAAATTCCATCAAATGGTTATTGAACAGTGTGGGCATTTGTATCTACAATATAGAAAAGACACAGATAAGTCTCAAGATTCTTCATTTATGGTAGGACTGGTTACCACTTGCTGTGAATTGCTCTACAATTTTGTTCGCGAGAGAAAGTTGCCATTAAAAGACTTAGTAGAGTTCATGGAGTTAATATTTCAGACTATGACTGATGTGATCAATTTGAATTTTAGCCAAGAGAATAATATCAAGGCAGTCTGCCAAGCACTGAAGCTAAGTGGTTATTATATGCATTTAGCTTGCCCTAAACTTATGGAACGCTTACTTAAGGACCTTAAACACAAGATGACGGACAACAAGTCCAAAACATCAATACTAATTCAAAGTGTATTAAATCTTTCTAGTAGTGGGTGGGGTTACGTGTCTGATAGTGGTGACAGCCAAGAAAGTGACCCGGGAGCTAGTGGTGATGCCGAATGCATTGGATATTCGGAGTACAACTCGGAAATTACTGATATCGATGATACAGTCTATTATGGACCAGATGGGGAAGTGTTGACTGCTGAGGAAACTTCCTTTTTATACTGTAATCTTAACGACAATTCGAAGGCTGAAGTTGATGATGATACTTTGTGGGACCCGGACAATGAACTAGGAGCTGAAATGCAACAGGCGTTTAAAGATTTTGTGGAATATTCAAGAAAGAATCCCAATAATTGAATTAGGGCAGGGCCTTAATTCCTAATGAACTCTTACTGCATTTATAATCTGAACTTATCAGAAAAAGAACTTTGTTTAGTTTAATTTATTTTAATTTGTTTTATATGAGCTGAATACAATATGGACAATTTAAAACAAAGTCTCATAATTTTTATATTTTAAGATATCAATGAAATGTGATTAATAATATTTACACATATATATGAATTTATGATTATTCATATAATTGTAAAGGTTAATTTAATGCATTAATTATATGAAATGTTATTTCATAGTTTAAAATTATATATGGGCGAAGTGGAGATGCTCTAAGGAGTACCTTTCAAAAGCTAAGATTGTGATAGACATATTATCTATATATGTTAGTTTTTTTAAATTAGTAGATGTAAAATATACTTTTAAGTATTTTTTTTATCGTGATGATGCTCTTAAATTGTACATAATAAATAGAACATAATAAATGAGTTCTATAATTTTACAATAAATCTGTTCTTTGAATTATTGGGTTAAATTATATTTTTCAGAAACTAATTGCAAAAGATAATTCAAATAGAAACCTATAAGAATATTTGAGGTAGGTTAAAATAAAAAGGCTTGCTTCCAAAGAATAAATACTCTTAAATTCCTGTAAAAAATATTTCGTAAAATGCAGTTCAAACAATTGAAGTAAAACCCACATATTATTATGCTACTGTTTATTATTTACATAAAACAAAATATGAGATTCTATGTTTTTGCAAAATGGTAAATAATTGTAAAATATATACATTAAAGTTAGATATTCAGTATTGATATACTACCAATACGACTAGTTTCATTTCAGATATAAGAAATGTTTGTAATAAAATAAATGCTGATAAAAAACATTCAAGTCAGCAATTTTTAAGATTCTTTAACACTATCAGTAATCACCTTCCATAATAAATTATCTTAACATAAATATATGATTGATTAATCAAACATATAAAACTATTCTGTTATTTGCAAATTACTGATGCAAATATTTTATAAATACTATAATTATTTACTCTGATTTTGTTGGTATTTGATTAATATATCACAAAGCGATCAGATACATTAACATTTTCTTACATAACTAAGTGTAAATATTATTTGAGAGCAAATGTTGCAATATGACGTCATATTCTTTGGTATATTGATGTCAATAAAATAGTATATAAATAAATAATAAGAGTGCTAATTATGTTACATCTTTAACTTCACTAGTATCCAAATGCTGTATTAGCATGCGCATAAAAGCCATTTCCTTTCTGGCATTTTCTAATATTATTCGAGGATCAGATGATGTGCATCTCAAACAATTGGGAGCAAACACCATGGCCAAATTTGCTGAGTCCATTTTCGTACTTGCCACAACGTCAGGTTGAGAGAATAGTTGCAAAAAATGGACCAAATATATAAGAACCTATAAAATAAATATTATATAATAATATTACTGCTACAAATGCTTTCAACATATTAGTCCAGTGAATTACAACTCGTGGGGCGCGCCTCCTCAGGGGGGCGTTTCCAAAATATTAAATTCGAATATAAATAAAAACAAACAGATAATTATTTTATATATATATATTTTAATAATATTATCAGCTTTATTTTAATCATATGCTACTAGCCTATAAAATTGTATAATTTTGATTGCTATTTATAATATCAATAAAAAAAATATATAGATAACTTTGAAAAAGGAATTTAATCACGATTGTAGAATTTAATTTAACAAATATAAACTCTGAACAAAAGTATAAAGCTAAATATTAATGAACTTTGTAATTTATAATCGATCACATTTTAATACAGTTTGATACTTTTGTAGAGTTTGTTTATAATAAATTTAGTTGAGTATTTATCAAATTATTGTTAGAAAAAATAATTTTGCGCTATAATAATTAAAACAATAAGGCTGAAAGTCACTATGTCGGTCATTTAAATAAATAATTAGTTGCTTACCACTCGGTTTAATGCAGGTAATCTGTTTACTATATCATTAGCATGTTGTGGCGTTTCAGTAGTGACACATTCATTATACAAAACATCAGGTATGAGAGGCTCATACAATTCCCTGTACCAAAGTTTTAGTAAGCTTGCTGGAGCATGGGCATCTTAAAATTTAATACAAAATATTATTGATTGTTCAAAAGTTAGAATCTTTGGCCAAAAATGGAAACAAACTGACCCATACTACTGCTTAATTCTGGTAACTCCCATTTATCTAATTTGCTTTTCAACGTATTTACTTCATCTACATCAGCTGATACTCTGAATATACCTTCTGTTTGAAAGCCATTCAATCGTAAAACCTAGAATAAAAAAGTCATATTATAAAAGTTATATCTTAAAAATATTTAAGTATATTTAATGAAATTTTAACTATGATAAACAAAATACACTATGATAAAGTAAATCTCTTACTTGTTCAGATAAAGCAACTTGAACCCAGGGTAATTTTTTGTGAGGGAATTTAAGCTTTTGTAACTCCATAACTTCAGCCAGTGTGTTTCCGAACATTGATGGGTGAAATATTTGTAACTGAAAAAATCAAGTTTTCAATAAACAATGTAAATGCATGATTAAAAAATTGTTGTGAGTTTAGTATTTTGCATACTAAAACCTAATCAATGCGATATTCTATTAATATTACAAATGTTCACAAACAAATAATAATTATCTACAATTGTGTAAATTAAATTATTTTATTTAACACATTTTATTATACTTCGTTTTCTAAAAATATATTTTACTGGAGTGTGAACGTAAATGATAATTAGCAGTTCTAACTCCAAATTTTGATGAGTTTTTATAATTCAACCAATTATTTTAGGTCTATAATTTAGCATGTTATTTCAGACCATGAAATCAGTCGTCGCACAAAGCTTTACAAAAATCGTCAAAAAAACTTTCTTTCAACAGTTTCAACAAAGAAACCTCCCAACAGATCTTTACCAAAAACTAATCTTTGGAAGGAATTTTGAATTTTCAAAATCGGTTGAAAATTTTTGCGAAAACGCTGCGCAAAAATTTTGAACTTTTTTGACATCCTAAAAAAAACGGCTATGGCGATCACTTGCAAAACTAAAACATAAAATCAGTGCAGTCGATTTTTGAGAAAACGTCGACGAAAGAATTTGACTTGGAATGTCAAAAAAACTTAAAATTAGTAAACCGGATTCTCTAACTAAATACTTCTGTTGCAAAAATACTTCTAAATTACTCTTATTATTACTATTTTTATAATTACAATTTTTATATAACTATTATTGTTAAAATACGTATTAATTATATAACTAAAAACTTATAATTTTAAAACACTTAAAAAATTCAGAAACAAAATATTTTTTTCATAAAATACCTAAAAATTTGTAAAAAAAAATACTTATATTGTAAAAATACTTATCACATTGTTTGTAAAAAAATATTAATAATAACAATTATAATATAAGACACTTATAAATTTGTTAAAATATCATAAAATAACCTAAAATTTCTTAAACAAAATAATTATATTATAAAAGTAATGTGAAGCTTATTAATATATTTAAAAATAATTAGTTTATCTATATTTAAAAATAATTAGAATCAACTAAATATAAATAAGTTTATAGTAAATACGAGTCATTTAAATTGTATTAAATCTGCTAAAAATTGACTTGAGCCTTATTATAATATCATTATACTGACGGCTTGTAAAATAAATAAATAATTAAATAAATAAATAAATATATAGAAGTTGATAAAATTATTTTGTAAGAGGTAATTTTTTTTTGCTTCCCCATAATCATTATTTTATTTGAAATTTCAAAAGTATGAAAATGACCTTACTTATTGTCAAAAAAAAACTAATGCTCTTGAAATAATTCGATATTTTGATCCTAGACATCACAAAATCAATGTGATCAACATAAATGTTTGATCAACTACTAAATAAAATTGGTTAATAAAATTATTTTTAAAACATTTTAAAATTTTATTGCATTGCCCTAATTATATTTTTTGTTTGGAATTTGAAAAGCATGAAAATGACTATAATTTTCATAAAAAAATTGAAAATCTAAACGTTACTATAAAAAAAATATAATTTAAGTTTTTCTTACCCGTGACTGATCAATTTCATCAGATGATGCTCTACGTGCTTGTTTCTTACCCGCACAACCAATTCTTTCCAACCTATTACAAGCAACAGTTGCATAATGTGATACTTGAACATGTATGGGCCACTTTCCAACCTAGCAGAAATAAGTCATAAGTCAAAATTATTATAAATACAAAATTACAAAATATAAGTACATGATATAAAAAAGAATCATACTTCTGGAAAACTAGTAGCAAAAGCTGGATCTCTATGCCTATTCATGTAACCAAGTAAAGCAGCTTGAAATGTTGACGATGGGGGTATAAAAGATAAACAAATGGCTAGTAATTCCCAACCACGAAGCAAGGAGTCCCTCTGAGGATTCTCTGTAGTTTGACGGCACAATTGCACATATAATTCATCTCGTAATCTGATAGTAAATGATTATTTATTAAAAGTTACAGACATTGTTAATAATTAATAGTAGATTATTAAGTAACTTTATTAAGTGTTAACTTTGTTAACATTACATACTTATTATATATAATATTATATTATATTACATTGTATATTATCCACATTAATTTGTACACCTATCTCCCGCTTTGAACAATATTCGTTTTACACTTTTTCAATCTTGCAAGGATTTTGAAAATAATTTATTTTATTTATTTGCACGAAATTATAAATACTAAGCTATAATTTTTTTATATCTACAATGACTTTTTCAATGTTTTACTGTCAAAATACAACACTACAAAATATATGTTTCAGTTACAAATTCTTAGTAGTTTATGTCTATAATGGAAATATGTAGATAAGATGGAAACTCCCCTTTTTATGATTGAAACTAAATTTATATGTGTATAAGCTGGTTTGTTTAGATACCAAAACAAAGAGCGTCAATGTTTTTAAACTTAGTTTTTAATTAGTTTTTATATATAATTGATAGTGTAAATTTATTCAAGGTGAGCAAATAACAATTATTTTTTACAAAATCTATAATTTATAAAAAAAATTATAGTTCATCAATGGCAAAAGATAAAAATAAAAAACTAGAGAAAAAAAGAAAAGTTTTATCTTTAAAAACCAAAATTGAAATTTTTAAAGGTGTCTGTAATAATGAAAGAACAATGGATGTTGCATTTTTTATTCAATAAAAAAAATTAGTTACAATGAAAACAATCAAAAAAACTAAGACTCAATTGGAAAAAGTGCATCTGTTGGAATGTCTACAATTTCTCATTGTAGAAATGTTGCAATGAAAAATATAGGGAACTGACAAAAAGGGTTTTTTATAGTGATTTTCGTTTAGCACGTTTTTTTCATATAAAAGTGAATTTTTTGAGTTGACAATTTTTTATGGAACCTATTTCTTGTGTAAGGGGTCAGATGATATATATATATATATATATATATATATATATATATATATCAACAGAATCTAATAATATGTTTATAATTAGAATAGAACAATTTTCATATCAATAATAATTTTTAAAATAGTTTTTTTTACTCACGCTGGATTACCAAAAGCAGTAGCAATAATTTCCATTGCGACCGAATTTAATGTCATACCAGGCCTAGCTTTTCGATCACCCATATAAATTTGTACACGTTTAAATAATTCAATTGCATCCTTCTTTGCTATTTTATCTCTAGAAAGTGCCAACATCGGTCTGCTTATAGCATTTCCTGTCCAACTCAACATATCACGAACACTTGACTGAAACAATTATAAAGTTTGTAATTGATATTAAAAAATACAAAAGAAAGTAATGAATAAAAATTTAAAATAAAAGTTTCGGATTTTGTATAGAAGTATGGACAAAATGCCATGGCATTTTGCTTTTTAATGTTATTTATTTATTTAATGATACTGTAATCGTTTTTACTCATCTTAATTTTATTGAGTACCAGTAACATAGACTTTTAATTAAGCATGAACTATAATAAGGAAAAATGCAACCAATTACAAATACCATTTTGTACATATATATATATTATGGACAAAATGACAAATAAGGTAAAAACAGTGAGATGCAAATTTTAAAGAAGACCATTCATTGCTTTTGTTTCTCTTTGAGACATCAGCACATGAAGCATGATTACAAAGGGAACAAATTACACATCATAACTAACTATTAAAAAGCTCTGAATGTGAAACTAGGTCTTTGAAAAAAATGCAAGTCTCTTCTTATTATAGGTGGATCTTTTGGTCTGTCCTTAAAAGTAGTTATAGTAAAAGTTAGTTCAATCACTCTTTACTAGTTTCAATTGTCTTTCCTTTTAGCCCCGAAAAGAAGTAGCCTGTAGTTCTTGCAAAATAGTATTTTGTCATTTTCCCCAAATGTGAACAAAAATGCAATAAAATTGTTGACTTCAATAGAAATAATTACAAATAACAATATATAAGTCCCCAAAAAACATGACAAAACGACCCTCAAAATAAACTTTTGAAGGTGAGATACATGTTTGAATTGACTACTACGACAAGACTGTGCCACGGATGCTCAACATCTAACAGGATTGTGATTGTAGCTTTTCTCACATTATACAGTTGCAGCAATGTTACTAAAACTAGCCAATTTTTAAATAAGGCCCACCTACTAAAAAACTGCTTACCTTTTTCCTGAATATGCCTTTTGCATGTAAATTCAGATTGTCATGAGCAAATTGTTCTATATCGCACTCTTTTACTGGTAATGAACTAATATTAATAGCTGTTGGTTTCGAAAGCGCTTGAACAGGACTATATAGTGCTTGTTCTTGAGATAAAGTTACTGCATCCAAAGAATCTGTATCTATTGAGAGCCTTGTAAGCTCGGGTTCCAATTTATTTTCGGAAATAGGTTGTTTGCTTGAGTTATCGTCATGTTTGGAATCTGATATTTGCAGAGTAGTATTGTAGTATGCAACACTATGGGCACCATAATCTAAAAATATAAATGAATCAAGTTTAATAACTTTATCATATTAAATTAATAATATTTATTACCTTGTGCAGAACTGTAGTGATGTGTTAAATAATCATCATTGCTGCCAGAATGATCTGAATCTTCATTATCGGGTTCATGACCACTAAGTGATTCTTCTGATTGACTATCTGAATGTAAGGAGTCACTATCTAAAGGATCACCCGCACTGTATGAATAACCTGTGATATATTTGTTGTTATTATAAATACCATTTGATAATGTTAATAAAAATTAACTGTTAGCTTTTATTAAGTACTGAATGTATGTTAAAAATAATTGATCCTATTTACCTGATAATTTAGCTTGCTCTAATATATAATGTTGCAAAGGCAATAAGTGTTCTTGCATTTCTAAGTCCCAATTGGAGTACAATGGTGATGTATTATTACCATTATCATGCTCAATGGTATATTTCTGTTTACTTCCATCTACCTTAACATCTAATTCAAGTTTAGATTGTATTGTATTTTTTTCCTTATTTTTCTTATCACTTTTTGAGTATTCTAAGTTGTGCTTTTCTAAATTTGGTTTACTGAGATATGGTCCTGAACTAATTTTTGACAAATAATTATCTGATGCAGTTTTTTGACTCTGCTGTCTATAACCTTCAGGAGCTGAGTTATGCTTTATCTTACTAAATGTTTCTACATCAGACTTTGTTTTGTTACGTGAATTGGAAGAATATTTAAAATAATCAGCATCAGAACTTGATGCATCTCTATCTAAAGAATATGAAGTTTTAGCACCAGTTTTATCATCAAAGTTAAATTTATCTAAATATTTCGATTGTTTTTCAACATTTTCAATATCAATGTTTTTGTCATGGAAGTACCTACTGGTAACATCTGAATTATGTTTATTACTGGAACATTTAATGTTGTATTTATCTATCCCATAATTGAGTCGGTCTATACTATTAATATTCGACTTGACAGGTTGGCACAGAGATTCAGTGGCAAGGGATATAGAACTGACTAGACTAGGACGGTTTGGTTTTGTTATCTGGTTACATTTATGTTCTCCTCCTTTAGCTGCAAATTGATTTTCTATGTGGGAGACATGCCTGAAAAATTCAAACAATAACAGTTTTTTCAATTCAAAAATAAACAATTTTAGTATTATAAATATATATATATATATATATATATATATATATATATACATATAATTGTATTGACTTAAATTGTAAATATTGAATTTGTATAAAGTATCTATCTATCTATCTATATATATATATTATATAGTAATTTTTATGCCGGTCTTGAAAATAAACAAGTTAATCTGTAGAATTAAAAGAAAGGTCTTTTAATCTGCCCCTAGTAGTATTGTGGCATAGTTATCTGGTATCTATAATATATACAAACATAGTGTGGAAAAAAAGATTACCTATTAATTTTATTGTGATCAGGACTATGTGGACTAGAATCACTAGAACTCTGGTTGGAAGTTTTTGTGCTTCTTCTACGGCTTACAGGAGTATTTTCAACAGATTTAAAATATTTCTCATGCATTGAATCATCACTGTTATCAACTCTCGAAGACATGAAACTACCAGATCGCGCCAAAGGCATTTGATTGGACCTGTAAATTGTTAATAAGATGCAATTGCTTTTCATATTCAATAAGGATAATAGTAGTATCTCTAGAATATTAAAATCTAGAGATTGTTTAAACAATACATTGAGTTATTTTTTAGCTCTGACTATATTAAAATTATAGGATTACCTATATTTGCATTTTATACTGGTCTTTTATAAGATTCCTTATGGTTATTCCTTGCACATAGCTACCACTGGCATGTTTCTTTTTGAGTTGTGGAGTACTTGCAGAATGTGGGGGTCCACTGTGGATAAGAGGCTCATATTTAAATGCTGTGGATAAGAGGCTCATATTTAAATGCGGGTAAATTATTTGAACTTGAACTTTCTTGTAGCATTCTATAGCTAAAAAGAATTTTGATGAAATATTTCATAATAATGATATATTTTATAATAAAAAAAAAACTTAGATACTGAGTTTGTTTTCTTAATTTTTTTTATGAATAATTTTCTAATTGTATAATAAATCAAATAATTACATATTTATGTATAACTGTTAACTGGAATTTCAATACTTTTCAAAATAAATTCTTATGACAAAGAAATATTACCCAGTATCTGATTGTCCACGATGTCTTTGTGATGATGATGCCCCTGATGAAACACGTAAGTGGCTAGACTCTTGTAATCGCCTATAGCCATGTGCACTAGATAAACTGGAATCACTAGATCTGCCGCTATCTGTATGTTTGTGACCTGAATGTCCAACATGTGAATGACCATGTTTGCAATACCTATGTGAACTTTTTTCAGATCCACTTGCACGAGTACCATCAGGTGTGACACGATCTCTAAATAATTTAAGTTTTATTAAAGATTATTTATACATGAATTGTTTTGAGAAAACCTTTCCAATATTAATTTTTATAATTTATTATACTAATGTGACTAATATATGAATTAATTAATACTAATGTCACTGAAATATAGATTCTAAATTCTAAATTCATCATAAAAGTGATATTGGTTTAACATGAAGCTAGAACATTAATAACCAAATCTAATCCTGATGTTCTGTGATCCTTTCTTTAAAAACTTCTATACCTACTGTCCTCAGTATGGATAAAATACATCATAATAACTACATGAATTCCACACCATATGAATTTTTGTGTAACACATGTAATAAACATTGTTCATCTTTTAGGCAATTCATAATTTCTTTCCAAAAAGATGTATTTTTATAAGTTAATTAAGTTTTACATTATTACCTGTTGTAGCCTGATGGACTTGTAAGCATTTCACAATTCGAATCAACGCTTGAACGAGTTGTTGTTGTGCATCTGTCTTCATAGCACTGGTGCTACATTTTTGATCCCGTTGAGAATCTATGAATATATGTTCATATATAAATATATATATATATATATATATATATATAAATTTTAATTATTTTTAGATATACTACCTGTAAAAGGGCTTTTGAATTATGTGTTGTGCTGTCATGTTTTTCACAAGGATCAGTATTTTGTTTCAATGTTTGTAGCTTGGCAAGAGGTATGATGTCGCAATTCATAGCCTATGCCACACGGTGCTTTGTGAAGCGGCATTGTAATAATAAAATCGACTAGTATGTACATCAAACAATTCCCACCACTGCGAACTATCTGTTCGTTTCACATTCACACCCTAAAAAATATAATAAGCTTTTACTCTATATTTCATTTTATCGTTGTAATGAAGTTGAATTTTTACAAATAAACATTCTTGGGAGATTAAAATACTATATTTTATATGAAAATCTGTAGTTTGTTTCATTAGCTAAAAATAACCAAGTATTACAGCTAAATCTTGTATAATGATAGTCAGACAGACACTTCTCTATTGAACTATCAAACAATTGCTATGTAAAATCACATTGACATAAATTATAGAGAAAAGCTCTATTTTTAAAATTCTGTCTTCAGAATCATAAAAATGTATCAATATTAATATTTGCAACTGTTAGTAGCATAACTTTCACTCTCTGCCTGATTACATTTAGTATAAACTTGAATAAGTACTTTCTCTCCAAAATGATATTTATAAAAGCACAAATTTTTAAATAAAATCACAATGCACAAAAGGAGACCCAAAGTCTTTGACACACTATCGAAAACATATTCACAAAATTCGAAAGTTATGGGCAAATCATAATTTTGTAGCACTTTGTCTTACTTCTGGAGGATCCCAAACACATTCTCCCGTTGTCAGATTTGCGTACATATGTTCCTTAGTTCTTGGTTCAATTATTTCAACCCACTCCATTCTAAAAAAAAATCCAAAGCAAGCATATTATAATGAATTTAAATGAAATTGTCACGCCCAAACGGGTGACAATTTTTATCGGGTATCGATTGTAATAAGGATATATAAAATAAAGTTTAAATACCTTCAGATGACATTTTCATAAATTACTTAAAAATAGTTGCTTATATAAATTATTGAATTATTGTTATACTACATAACGAACTATAATGATTAAGACATGGAAAATAGAGCCTCTCCAGTAAATAAAACATTTTTCACAAGCGCCATGTTGGATATGGAAGTAGAGCAAAACATATAAAGCATTGAAGGCAAAGGCGAAAAATGTCCTTATACCGGTTATGAAATGAATAGTGTCATTCATAATGAAAACAGTTTGTAGTATAAAAACTATGCAAAATTTATTCATTTTATTATCTTTCAAGTCTCTACATTTATTATAAATATTGAACAAGAAGTTCCGCCAGTTTATAAATCATCTAAGCCTAAAATCTGATTTTGAGAACTGTCATTTTAGTATAATATGCATATTCTACCCATATTATTATATTGTCTAGGCTACCCACGTTATGAACGTGGTAAAAGATACATAGATAAATAAACATACTAGATAGTTGCATAGATACATAGATAGTTCCAAATACTTATATGTAATAGAAGTCGTTCTGAAGTGTTTCATGATCAAGTATAAACAAATGAACTTTAGAATTATCATATCAGTTTTCATTGATGTTTTTTTTGATCATTTGTATGTGTTTAGAATACAAAATTTTGCTGAAATTTTATTCAAAAGTAAGTTATATCTTGCATATTATATATTTTGAGTACTAAATTGTATTCGCAGCTAATGATTTTGAACAACAGTTCTAATTAAAGCATTTAATACAATTTGTTCATTAGATTCTCTGTTCTTTCAATTGTGTTTTTCATTATTAGTCATTTGTTTTATGGTGCGGTCTCATGGACGAACATTGGCGAATCCTGTTCGCAACGTGCGCGCGATTTGCTTTTGTTTGCAATATTTTGTCTGTGCATAGAAGACGAGTCATTGGATGTAAAAAATTTCGCAAATTTAATAAGAAGTGAGTTATTTATATCTTGTGTACTACATATATTAGCTTATATTTTGAGCTGAATGATATTTATCAGGTACGTTTTGAACCATAGTACCAATTAAAGCATTTAATACAATTTGTTCAAACTATGATTAGATTGTGTTTTTTCAATGGTGCTTTTCTTATCATTAGTCAGTTCTTTTAGACGTACAAATTTTGCTGAAATTTTAATAAGAAATAAGTTATTATATATTGCATATTAAATGTTTTCGAGTACTAAATTGTATCAGCGGCTAATGGTTATGAACAACAGTACTAATTAAAGCATTTAATACAATTTGTTCAAAGTTTTTTTTCAATTGTTTTTTTATCATTAGTCATTTTTATTATGGTGCGTTCTCATTGGACGAACGCGCACGGGCGAATCTTACTCGCAACGTGCGCGTGTTTGCTTTGTTTACAATATTTTGTCTGTGCATAGAAGACGAGTCATTAGTAAAATTTTCGCAAATTTTAATAAGAAGTGAGTTATTTATATCTTATGTATTTTATACATTAGCTTATATTTTGAGCTGAAAGATATTTATCAGGTACGCTTTGAACAATAGTACTAATTAAAGCATTCAATATAATTTGTGCAAAGTATCATTAAATTCTGTGTTCTTTCAATGATGCTTTTTTATCATTAGCCAGTTGTTTTAGATGTACAAATTTTCGCTAAAATTTTAATAAGAAGTAAGTTATTATATCTTGCATATTAAATGTTTTGAGTACTAAATTCTATTCAGCGGCTAATGGATTTGAACAACAGTACCAATTAAAGCATTCAATACAATTTATTCATTAGATTCTGTATTTCAATTGTGTTTTTTATCATTAGTCTTTTGTTTCATGGTGAGTTTTCATTGGACGAACGCGCACGGCGAATCTTGTTTGCAGCGTGCGCGTGGTTTGCTTTTGTTTACAATAATTTTGTCTGCGCACTTTGCGAACAGATTCGCTGTACGGATTCGTGGAATTAAGACGAGCCATTAGACGTACAAAGTTTTGCAGAAATTTTAATAAGAAGTGAGTTATTTATATCTTGTTTATTATATATATTAGCTTATATTTTGAGCTGAATGATATTTATCAAGTACGTCTTGAACAATAGTACTAATTAAAGCGTTTAATATAATTTGTGCAAAGTATCATTAAATTCTGTGTTCTTTCAATGGTGCTTTTTTATCATTAGCCAGTTGTTTTAGATGTACAAATTTTCGCTAAAATTTTAGTAAGAAGTAAGTTATTATATCTTGCATATTAAATGTTTTGAGTGCTAAATTCTATTCAGCGGCTAATGGATTTGAACAACAGTACCAATTAAAGCATTCAATACAATTTTCATTAGATTCTGTATTTCAATTGTGTTTTTTTATCATTAGTCTTTTGTTTATGGTGAATTTCATTGGACGAACGCGCACGGCGAATCTTGCTCGCAACGTGCGCGTGGTTTGCTTTTGTTTAGAATAATTTTGTCTGCGCACTTTGCAAACAGATTCGCCGGGCTGATTCGCCGGACATTAGATGCACAAATTTTCGCTGAATTTTATTAAAAGTGATTATTTATATCTTGCGTTTTAACATATGTTATATTTTGAGCTGATAATATTTATCAGTTAATAACAATGTACTAATTCAAGCATTTAATACAGATTTTTCATAGCATTATACAATATTCTGTATTCTTTCAATGGTGTTTTCCTACTATTAGCATGCTGTTTTAGACGCAAAATTTCGATGAACTTGATAAGAAGTGAGTTATTTATATTTTTGTACATTATATTTGTTATATTTTTAGTACTAAAAGTAATTGTAGTAATTCAATAATAGGTAGTATTAGTAGAAAGTTGAGAAATCGTAGTAATTTCAGTACACTTTAGTCTGTTTTACACGGTCCTTTTTGTACACGGTTTTGATATACAACACGGTTTGAATTAAGATTTAAGTGAATTTAGCGCGTACAAACATTTTTTACTGGTCAAAGCAAATGTGAATAGCACTAATTTAGGGGAATTATTATAAAAATAAACATGATTCTTGTTCTTGAAAATTATTCTAATTTTAATATGTTTTAGAGATTAGGAACAAATCACACCCTTTTTGTATAAGATCAATGTCTTTTTTCTCCCCTTTTTTTTTACACGGCTTTTTCTGGAACCAATCTACCGTGTAAAAACAGACTTAGGTTATATCATTAGTTTTTGTGTGCTTTTGTTGGTGTTTTTTTATCATTAGTCTATTGTTTTAGATGTAAAAATAAATAATAAGCAGTGAGTTATTTATGTATATTCATGTGATGGATTTAGAAAATAGTACTAATTCAAGCATTGAATACAGAATATTTAAGGTAATTAAATAAATATTCAATGAGTTCATCTGCTCTATTCTTTACAAAAAAATAGTACTAATTCAAGCATTGAATACAGAATATTTAAGGTAATTAAATAAATATTCAATGAGTTCATCTGCTCTATTCTTTACAAAGAATAAAGCAAATGAACGTAAATACGGTCCGGAGCCGTTTTATGTTCATCACTCACTGACAGATGTAGAGATACTTTATGCCATGCGCGATCTTAAATGTTATCTTACTGTCATTCGTACGGGCGCCATTTGTTCATGTAACAAAATTCACTCATATACAAGTTTAATCAAAATAACAAGTGAATTGCAATTATATGTCAAAATTGTCCAAGTGAAAAGTGATCCCAAACAATGTCTCTATAAATCAATTATTTAAATTATTCATGTAACATGAATCATCTTGTTTATACATCGCCAAAAGTTTTTGTATTCCTTGATATGAGTCTAAAATTTAGATGTCCAGTAATTTCCTCAGACATACTTTCATCATAACATCAAATTATGTGCTTGGTAGATTTTTACGGATCGATTCTCTACCTGTGCGGAGACACTGCAAACTGGCGCCCGTGTTACCAGTGGAATTTACAAATAAATCATCGCAAATTGCCGCAAACGATAACTGCTTTGAACAGTCAAAGGAGAAGACACCTAGGATATATTCTAGGAGTCAACAAATCGCCCTTAACCAGTCCCTTTCGCTATCACTGTCCCCTCCTATCCAAAGGAGAAGAGCTATGCCTTCTTTACGAGGAGCATATTTGAGCCTGTAAGTGATATAGATTAAGATTTCGATAATTAATTTCATAATATGTTTACTAGACATTTGTTTACTCGCACTCTTGCCGATATTCAAACCGACTACTTACTGACCTACCTTAATTAGCGGTTTGCGCGTATGTACATATATTATAAAATTGTATGAACTGATGATAAAGTAGCACATTTCAAGGAGAATGTGTGAGCAAAATATTTAAACAGATGTTACTAGAAAATAAAAAAAAACAATCGTCAATCTATTGAACCATTTTTAACTTCCCGTAGCGTAAGTTTTGTAATGGGCCGAAAATCGAAATTGAAATTTTTACATTTCTCGACGTTTTGAAGGTTTCTGAACGTTTTGGCATACCTCAGAAAAAATGGATGTCTGTGTGTGTGTATGTATGTATGGATACAAATTTCCAGTCACGTTTTAGGGCGCACGGATCAACCGATTTGAATGGTTCAAAAAACTTTCGATTCCTTTTGATAGGGAAAAGAGCTGATTAGTTTTTGGCGAAGGCAGGTACAGCCGTTTCGGAGATACAAAGCAAAGAGTGCAGAAAATAGAAATCGACTTTTTGAGAGAACGGAGTATCCGATTTGAATGATTTAAAAAACATTCAATTAGTAATCATTGGGAGAAGTGATTATTAGTTTCTGGCAAAGGCAGATCCAGCGGTTTCGGAGATACATAGCTAAATGTGCAAAAAATTGCAGTTTTTAAGAGAACGAAGCGTCCGATTTGAATGATTCAAAGAACTTTCAGCTTGTTTTAACAAAATAATTGATTTTGGAAAAAAAATTTGTATCATGTTTTTTTTTTTTTTTTTTTTTTTTGTATATCGAAAATAATTCAGATTTTATTTTTAATTCTGACTAAAATTCTAATATACTTTATTGAAATAATTTTAACTTTGCAGTTCAGTTTATATAATTCTTATGAATATTAGACAACGTTCCAATATTATAATAATCTATTTGAAAACATTCACTATTCCTCGAACATTTCGTTACGGTACGGAAGTTCCAGCAATTTGTCTTAAGGCACGATGCCACCCACCCCACTAGTTACCGTTTGTATCAACTTCCTGTAGGGTAAGTTATAGTAATCGAAAAATCGAAAATGAAAATTTTTATATATCTTTACGTTTCAGAGGTTTCTGAACATTTTGGCATACATTAGAAAAAATGGATGTATGTGTTGTGTGTGTATGTATGTGCGGATACAATGTTTTCGACGATTTCAAGAACACGGATCAACCGATTTGAATTATTTGAAGAACATTCAATTTTTATTGATAAGGAGACGTGCTGATTAGTTTTTGGCAAAGGCAGATCCAGACGTTTCGGAGATACGGGGCAAAAAGTGCCAAAAATGGTAATTCAGTTTTTCAACGGAGCGCCGATTTCAATAGATTCAAAAAATATTTTATTTATATTGACCTAATGAACAACTGATTAATTTTTGGGAAGACAGGTGCAGCGGTTTCGGAGATTCAATAAAATAGTAAACTAGTGGTGCATGGCATTGTGCCTTAAGGCAAATTGCTGGAACTTCCCGTATTAAAAATTACATTTTTTAAATAAGATTAAATTTTCTTTTAGAACTCTGAAAAAAAAAATTTTTTGAGATTTTTAAAATTTTTGGAAAAAATTGACATTTTTGAAAAATTTGATTTTTTATACTTAAATATTTTAATTTCGTTAGCTCGCGTAGAAACGAAATATCGAAACGCGTAGGCTCTGCGTTGCAGTGTAACTGATAAACATTGGTACGGAACCCATAGAAAGTAAACAATATTTATTCTTATTATTAAAATATCTATACGATATGTGATAATTTCATGTGCATATGTCTAATGATCATTTTTGTCCGCCAAATGGCATTTTTTTCACTTTTTTTATTGGATCTCCGAAACCGCCAGACCTGCCTTTCCAAAATTTTCATCTGTTTTGCCAAAAAATCAATTTTTTTTGGCATTTTTTGCTCCGTATTTTCGAAAAGACCTGACTTGCCTTTGCTAAAAACTAATTAGCACGTCTCCTTATCAATACTAATAGAATGTTTTTTACAAATCGTTTGACCCGTGTTCCTGAAATTGTCGACGAAAATTTGTATCCGCACACACACACGCACACGCACCACTTTTTCTAAGGTATGCCAAAATGTTCAGAAGACCTTAAAACGTAAAGATATGCAAAGATTTTTATTTTTGATTTTTTCTGATTAATATAACTTACCCTACGGGAAATTTAAAAAAAGTCGTTTGGCGGTCAAAAAAGATCATTAGACAAATACACATCAAATTATGAGATATTTTATAGAGACTTTAATAATAAGTGAAAATTTTGTTTACATTACATTATCTAAACACATGGTGATGATATAGAGCGCATTTAAGGAATAATAAAGTTGTGGATGTTGATGCTATTCAAACATTGATTTCTGATTTAAATGATTAAATCAAAGATCAATTTTTAAACCTTAATCTTTTGCCAAAAATATTTGGCAGGAATAAACTATTAGGATAAAGAAGTAATTTAACGCGTCATTGTTAAAGATTATTTCTAAAAGTAATTTATAGGATTTCAAAGTAATATTATTAATAAGGGATTTGATCTTGAGTTTAATACTGTACTCAAGTATGTAACGAAAAGATGCATCGTTATTTATTTTTAGAAACTCAAATGATTTATACAACCATATTTTTAACGGAATATAAAAATCTGTTTATCTTGTATTCATAAGTTATTGTACATGTTACTTCCTACAATTTTATAAACATATATTTGCACTTTCAATAAAGATTCTCTTACATTTTGCTTATCAGTTTTGATAGAGTCTCTACCATACTGCTTTCTAAAGAACCGCGTTTGATAGGAACTAGGGTTTATATAAAAACCGACATTTCAGAAAACCGGTTTTCGAATTTTAATTTTACTAAAAAACCGGTTTTAACCGGTTTTCGAATTTTATATAGAAAATAAATTTTTGCTCGAATATTCTGTAATTTATCCGCACATTTAGTGTAATTTAGAGCAGTATTTGACCGGATATATTTATTGTTTAATTTTACAGATAGTAAACAAAATTATTTTAATTTTAATTAGTAGAACTAAAGAATAATAGTTTATCTTGATTAAATAACTTTGAAAATAATTATTCGTTATTCATGCATCATTTTCACATATAAGAATAAAAATATTTTATGATAGTGAAAGAAAAGTTTTCGAATAAATAAAAATAATACATTTTTAAATAAAAATAGTTCATTAAATAAAAAAAAAAATAAAAAAATATTGGATACATGTTGATACATACTTGTTAATATCAATTTTAGTTTTAAAAACAATTAAGCTAAACTTTTATTTCTGTTCCGAGCAATTTTAATTAATTAATTTTAAACATTCTAATTGTTTTTTGTTTAATAAAATATGATTTAAAAAAATTGAGAACGTCTATCGAATTGCTACTTAAACGTGTCTTTTGTTTACTCACAAAATTTTCTGAAATTGAAAATACTCTCATACTTGCGACCAAATTATGCTTAATTGTTTTTAAAGCCTGATATAATAATTTTAAGTTTTTTGTTCTTTAATTTGTGGCTTCTAGAGTTTAAAACTCTTTTTTTTTAAGTTTGAGTAGAGGAAGTTACTTCTTCAAGAAGAAGCCACACTGATTTAAATTAATATATATACACTGGTATAAAAATCTAAATTATTATATACAAAACCTTTCTGGGAACCATTGCAGACTGATAAGATATCAAATGTTATTGAACGAATATGATTTCAAGAATCAAAACGCTTTCATCTATTTTTTATATTTGGCTATATTTTTCATTTTCCATTTATAAAGTGAAAACCGACTTTTTTCACAAAAAAACGGTTTTTGAAAACCGACAAACCCTAATAGGAACGCATCGATTAACTAACTGCCCGATAACATGCTGCCGGATATAACGCGAAGAAAACGCCTGAACTACCGAATATTTTGCAACACTATTGAACTTATTGCACCTTTTTTAAAAAAAACTCTTCAACTCGAATAACAGAGGTTTTCTCATACTCTAGTATATAGAGTTTAGAATTCTAGATAATTTCTCTCCTTCAGTTTACATAAGGTTATAACTCGAAGTCTATGAATGTCTTTTCTCTGCGCCCGTAGCTAATAATTGCAAGCGAAGTATATTCGTAGCATCTTGCTATTGAACTCTATAAAGTTTGTACTCAATCTATTAATTTCTTTCAGATACTCGGGCAACCGAGTACCGAATATTCCACTGCCATTTTAAAAGAGATGTAGAATATCAAAACTTTTTAAGTATTCAAGGCACATCGTTGCCACAAATGAATACATTTGTATATACATACACATTACTTCACAAGTGGACTTGTAGAAGTACCATTGTTCAACTTTTAAAATACAATGATAATATAATCTAAAGATAAATAGGGTACAGCAGAGTTTAAAGGCCTATCATTATTATTTAAAAAAATATAAAGTATATAATTTTTAATGACACTAAAGGCGAAAGACGTGTAACCAGCCACTTTAATTCCGATTATCAGGAGATGAACATAATTGTATCAATACCCATACCAAAAGTTTTTTTTTCTTGGGAGGCGTCCATTAATCACGTAAGCGAGTTTTTAAGGATTTTTGGACCTCCTCTCCCCCTTGGTGATATACAAAATTACCCCCCCTCCCCCACCAAACATCACGTGTATTTTTAGTTACGTGAAAAAACTGTACAATTTTAATTTTTTTTTTGGAAATGTTTGAACTTTTTTTAAAAAATTAGTTAAAACGTGATGTCTTACTATACCCCTACCTGCCCCACGTGATATTTCGTGATTTTTTGTCAAACACCCCCTCCCCTAAAAATCTCACGTGATTAATGGTAGTTTTTGAGCCCCCTTGGTAGTTTTTGAGCTTTTGAATTCAGTTTCCGGTACCAGTATACAATTTTTAGGCATAAGCTATTAAATGGTTGTGCAAGATGTATTGTTATTTTTATGTAAGATTCCACAATTTTTATATAACCTTTATAAGAGCTTATGAGGTAAAAAGGACTTACATTGGCAAATGTGTAAACAATAAGAAATAGTGAGTAAAAAAATAAATTAATTTAAAAAAGCTACCTTGCAAAAACTTGAATTAATAGTTGTTGTTCTACCTCTATTGATGAATATTACTTTCGAAATCCCAGATCTAGGTTATGTACAATGAAATCTTTGTACGTCCGCATTGGCCGGGACAGTCCCGATTTTCCGCCTTGCGTTCCGGCTTTTTCTAAAAGCAATATTTGTCCCAATTTTAGGTGTTTTGTTCCGGATTTTTAAAAATGTTTTGATTGCCATAATTTTTTAAATATTATTCAACTACAAAATTTGAACCGAAAAAATGTGCATATAAATTTTTAGCTCACCAACCCCTCCCAACATGCTCTCAAACACATTACAAACCGTCCCGGATTTCATGCAAAAAAATATCGTCACTTTACTAAAATTTGTATTTCACTTTGGTTAAACAATGTAGCTATTATTTCGTAAAATCTTTTTAAAATTATCAGTTGGAGCTGTTTGTCTCTTCTTATCCTGCCCATGGGCAAAAAGAGATATATGGCAAATTTATATTTTTAACTTCCCGTAGGGCAAGTTATAGTAATCGCAAAAAAATGATAATGAAAATTTTTATATATCTTTACGTTTCAGAGGTTTCTGAACATTTTGGCATACCTTAGAGAAAATGGATGTATGTGTGTGTGTGTGTGCGGATACAAATTTTCGTCGACGATTTCGGGAACACGGATGAAGCGATTTGAATAATTCAAAAAACATTCGATTCGTATTGAGCAGGAGACGTGCTGATTAGTTTTTGGTGAATGCAGGTCCAGCCGTTCCGAATATATGGGGCAAACAGTGCCAAAAACGGTAACTCAGTTTTTAAGAGAACGGAGCGTCCGATTTGAATAATTCATTCACATTTTACTTGTATTGACAAGACGAAGAACTGATCAAATTTCCAGCGGTTTTGGCGGATCTAACAAAAAAAGTAAAAAAAAATGCCATTTGGTGGTCAAAAATGAACATTAGACATTTGCACATCAAATTATCAGATTTTTTATAGAGATTTTAACAATAAGTATAAATTTTGTTCACATTCCTATGGGTTCCGTACCAATGATTACGGGTTAGACGGCGACGCGGCGCTTACGCGCTTCGGTATTTCGTCTTTATGCAGTTAAAGCAGTACGATTGCTTTGAAAAAAACTTCAGAATTTCCAAAATATTTCAAAATAAATGATTTAAGATAGAATGATTTGATATGGTTCGAAATTTTATTAAAAGTTTCAAATCATTGATCAACTTTTATTGATTATTATTATTGATTATTTTTAATTACTCGAATTTTGAATTGCGGTACGGGAAGTTCCAGCAATTTGTTTAAGGCACGATGCCTTAATTGTCTTAAGACAGAATTCCACTTACAGCTAGTTATAATTAGGAGTTAAGTGGAAATTCTACTGAACATCGTTCGATAGTTGTTTGATTAAGACATGTATTTATCATATATACAGTCATGTATTTCATTTAGTTTAGACAGTAAAAGTCAAATTGGGTCTTTGTGCCCCGTTCTACCCTATATATATATATATATATATATATATATATATATATACTCGTATATACCTATGTTTTCTATTTATATGTAGTTCAAACTATAAATAGTTGTATTAGATGTTTAAAGATGTTGGCAAAAGTCCCATCAAATTCATGAATTATGTAACGGCACCAACCAGTGTGGCTATTGCACTAGACCGCTAGACCATTGTGTACGGTTTTCATCTTCATCTGTCGAATTTTCCGCTTTTCCTGTGTCATTGTCAAATATATCAATGTTGCTAATGATTGAAATTAATTTTCTATCGAGGCGGTTGCAATTGGCGGTCAGAATGCATCGCAACTAGTTGCGTATCGTCGCGTGTGTCGTGCGCCAGCAGCGACATAAGCAAATGCATGGGATTATTATCATTCATCAAATGCTGCTATAGGGTTCATTCAAATACTATCCGTCTTATGGTCATCTCATGAGCTGTTTCGTCCAAATATTTTTCTCACATTATTTTCTCATCGGTGATTTTTTTTATCGTGGGTTACACAACTACACTAATTATTAGTGCAATTATTGTTACAGCATTGGCTGTTGTTAATTTAAGTGATATTTTGTGCATTATGGTGAACACACAAAGTGATTTGCTTACTGGAGATATTTGGAAATACTGAATGAAAATTATTTAGGAGGATTTGAATATCAATTGTGCCAACAAAAACACTTACAAATCTTAAACCATTCAACAGTGCTTTCAGAATCTTTGTGAGCTTCATGGGAAAGTGTGTAAAGTGTTAATATTTGTTATATTAGTTACGTCAATTATATATGGCAAGGGGTTTCTGTACATAATTTATGTTTACTACTTTTGTAATGGTCCTATATATACTGGGAAATGAATTTCTTATAGTCCACGCATTTCGTGCCAAAATTACAATATCTCTTAAATTTAACCATCAAATGAAATTATATTGGCTCATTGTACTGAATAATTTTAATTATTTGGATTATTGAAAAATAATATAATTTGGGAATTACATGTACCTATCGAAGGATTTCTCGATATAATTTATTTATACTGCTTTTATTTTCTTTGAAAAAACTGGCATTATACTGGTCCTATATATGCTGGCAAATCAATTTCTTATAGTCCAAGCATTTCGTGCCAAAATTACAATATCTCTTAAATTTAACCATCAAATGAAATTATATTGGCTCATTGTACTGAATAATTTTAATTATTTGGATTATTGAAAAATAATACAATTTGGGAATTACATGTACCTATCGAAGGATTTCTCGATATAATTTATTTATACTACTTTTATTTTCTTTGAAAAACTGACATTATACTGGTCCTATATATACTGGGAAATCAATTTCTTATAGTCCAAGCATTTCGTGCCAAAATTACAATATCTCTTAAATTTAACCATCAAATGAAATTATATTGGCACATTGTACTGAATAATTTTAATTATTTGGATTATTGAAAAATAATATAATTTGAGTATTGCATATGCCTATCGAAGGATTTATTGCATATTCTACTAAGTAGACGCTAAGGCTGGCAGATCAGTTGAGTTGAACGAAATAAGTTGATCTATACCGGAATTGGTTATCATAAAACATACATAGATTACAATTTATTCATATATATATATATATATATATATATATATACAGGGCCGGTCCTGGGGTCCTCAGCGCCCGCATGCAAGATTTGTTCTAGCGCCCCCCCCCCAATAATTTTAACTGTTTTACCAGTTTTATTTAAAAATTATATAAACATTTACGTTAAGTTTTTTAATTAATTTTTAATCATTCTGGATTTAGTACACAAAAAATTAGATATAATCTAAAAGCGCATAGAATACATTGATTTTAAATTTATTTAGAAAATCGAGACGATTCGCGGGTTGATCATAATCAAATATTTTTTAACGTATGGGTAATATTAATATTTAGGCTTTGAAACGTTTAACTTATTTATTACGCGATTTATTCTATAGAGCAAATCACGCCAAAAGAGCAAAAAAAAAAACTAGTCTTTGATTTTTAAATATAACACTCGTATTTCAAGTTTTAAATTAAATTTTATTTTAATTTATTTTTTCACTATTCACAATATCCAAAATTGCATCGTAAACTTCTCCTTATTGGTATCGTAAGGGCCGAATTATATCCAGCTTTACTTTCCCATCAGATTGAGAGTATCAGATTGTTGTTTTAAAGTTAAACTATTAACTTATTTTTAAATTATTGTCCAAAGATTAGTAAAAGATGCAAAAAAAAATTACATATTTCCTTAACTATACTGAAACAAACAAATTATATTTGTATACGTATTATTGCAGTAAATGAGTTCGCCTTTTTTCACCAATAACGCCCAATAATTAATTTAAACTTTCGTAGGTTATAATCTATTAAGTATTTTAGATTTTATATTCAAAAAAATATATAAATAATATATTATAAATTTCATTTCCGAACCTCGTTTTGGCGCCCCCTAAGGCGTGCGCCCGCATTTTTTGCATGCATTGCATTCAAGGTAGGACCGGCCCTGTATATATATATATATACACCTAAGTCTGTTTTCACACGGTAGATTGGTTCCAGAAGAAGCCGTGTAAAAAAGAAAACCGTGTAAAAAAAGACATTGATCTTATACAAAAATGGGTGATTTGTTCCTAATCTCTAAAACCTATTAAAATTAGTGAAAAACAAGAATTTTTAAGAACAAGAATTCATGTTTATTTTATTAAATCAAATATATAATGCTTATTTTCACAAGCATAGTAATTAATGATAAAAAAGATATGCACTCTAATGTTAAAAGTAATATAATATAATAATAATAATAATAATAATAATAATAATAATAATAATAATAATAATTGTTTGTACGCGCTAAAGGGGAATTCACTTAAATCTTTAAGCTAACTATCGATACTATCGATGGTTTCAGACTTTTTTCTTTTATAAATACTTTTTTGTGATATCAACGTACTTCGCAAAAATTAAATTTGACAAAAAAAAATTAAGTACATAACATTTAAAATCGTGCTAAATGGAATAAAATCGTGTAAAAAAATTAAAAATATTCAATTTTCAAACAGTGTTATATCAAAACCGTGTACAAAAAGACCGTGTAAAAACAGACTTAGGTGTATATATATATATATATATATATATATATATATATATATATATATTCATAATTTGTATACGAGGTCTGTTCAAAAAGTACCCGGAATTTTCGTTTTTTCAAAAAAATATTTATTTATTCGTCTACATTAATGTGGTCCCCTTCAAAGTAGTCCCCCCCAGATATAATACACTTATGCCAGCGTTTTTTCCAATTTTCGAAGCACCCTTGATATTCACTTTTTGATATGTCCTTGAGCACTCTCAGCGATTTTCTTCAATCGAGGAAAACCGCCGTCCTTTCATGGGTCTCTTCAACTTTGGGAATAGGAAAAAGTCACACGGAGCCATATCTGGTGAATTTTTGCACTTTGCAACACTTTATTTCATTTTTTACGCAAAATTTAATACAAATTCTTTGACTTTTCAATTCTTCCATTGTAAAAATCGCCGAGCTCAGAAAAACACGTCGAACCTTAGCGACTACCACAGACAAAGTAAACAGTGAATATAGCTGAAAATTTCATCATACTTTAGGGGCATGTATACCAACACAATAAAAAAAAATTTTTGACAATCAGACACTCCAGACCCGCGAAATTTAATTATTAGTAATTCCGGGTACTTTTTGAACACACCTCGTATGTATATTTTTTAATATGCATACATGCTATGTTTGTTCTAGTGCAGAATAAGTGATAAAATTGAAGTAATCGTAGAATTCATGGATATCAAGTGTCATATAATTATCTGCCAGGTAATTACTTTGATGCGATATTGTGAATAGCCTATATCGCAAGCGCAGCAAAATGCTGCCCAGTGTAACATTGTTGAGATAGGTCGAACCTGAGCTTATTTTCGCCAGTGGATAATTAAGGAATAATTCTGTTAATTAACAGTACACTATTGTCCATTCGTCAATCTGTCCGTCCGTCTGTCCGTCCGTTGACGCAAACCGCGCGTCGTAATGCACGTCATAGATATCGACCGATCGTGAGCAGCGGGCCAATTGTGACCGCGCTGAGATTTGTTTTGTGCAAAAACGCTGACTGAATGGGAAGTCGAACGAGCAGAAAGTGTGACTTGCGTGAGTATTACCGGTTGATCTGTCTAAATAAATACATCGGTTTTTATTTATTTATTTTAGCCAAAATCATCTAGAGCCGCAAACATTTTTCTGATCCTATTCCAGCCACGCGCTTTGAATGATTTTGCTTGCTTATTTATTTATACTACAGTAGAACCTCGATTATCCGGACTAATTGTTGTCGATAGGCATCCGGATAATCGAAAATCCGGATAATCCAAATTATGATGAATAATGTTTTGTTTATCAAAAATAACAAATGCATACATAGATATCAATAAAAATCGATGTTTATTAGAAAATTAACACTTACATATTTTCGTAAATTACATTATACATATTATATTAATCATATAAAAAATATTCAGGTGGCAATGAAGAAGAAAAGTTGCTTACAAATAATTTACAAATAATTTGTTGATCGTTTTTGTAAAAACCAACAATATAGAGCTTTTTCTTTTTTTTTTTTTTTTTTTTTGTTTTTTATCATAGCAATCTATACAATGTACATTAGGCTAAAATTTTGACAATTATGGAAAATGGCGTGAGAAGGATAACTACCCACTGAGCTTTTTCTAAGAGTTTATTTTTCGGTCTCTTCACCATTTTCCGATTTTCACTCCCATCTTCACTATCTAACTTGCAAGTGTACGACAAAATTGGATCGGCATTCTTTTTAATATCGCTTATAGTGGATGTATCTACACTACACCATACCTATCAGCTAACTTACGGCCGGTTTCGCCTTTTTTAATGATTCTACAATATTTATTTTATCTTTTATCTTTACCACCCTTTAAAAATGTATATATGCACGTCAAAACAGAGAGTGTATTAATGTATATATGCACATCAAATATGCAAGTTCCGACGCGAAAATGTCCAGATAATCGCGAATCTGTATAACCGAGGTCCGGATAATCGAGGTTCTACTGTATTTTATTTAGGGCATTCGGGGGGCACAACTAGTGTAATCGCCTAAAAAAAGGTGATTTTTGGGAATTTATATATTAAAAAAACTACTTAATCAATCATTTCAAAATTTTAGAAATATATTTATACATGTTTTAAGAATACATAGTAAAATTTTTGAAGAAAAAAATTAAATATTTTTTAAGTTATCGTCGATCTCCAACGGCGCGACAAAAAAAAGGCCCTTAACTGCTTGCAGTGATTCCGGCTTCTACGTGGATGAAATAAAAAAAAAAAAAATTCTCTCCTACTAGATAATATTGTCTGTAAAATGAACTACGATAAAAAAAATAAATCAAAAATTGACAAAATGGCGGCGTTTTAAAAAAAAAGTCGAATTTTACCCCAAAGTTTTGGTCGTTTTTCGCGACTGCCAAAATTCGATTTTTGATTCGATCAAAAAATCGATAGTTCATTTTACGGAGAACTATATAAAGAACATGTAAAAAAATTGATAGTGATCGGATTATTTGTTTTTGAGTAACACTGCAGCAAATTCGGAAAATGCTGTTTCGAGAAAAACGCGTTTAAAA
>NW_020538040.1:171730648-171752771 GCF_003426905.1 Ctenocephalides felis
AATACTATCAAACATGGCTGATCCAAAAATTTCACTTACAACTAAGAATAAATGAATTTATATGAATATAGTATCATAAATTATCAGTTTGAAGTTTTTGGTAATTTTACAGTTTTGCTTATCTTCGAAATTAATATCTAACAAGGATCGTAGCTTTTTTCATTCGACTATTATTAATGCAATTTATTTCAAGAATTTTGCGAATATAAATGGGGAAGCTTTGATTGGCTGATAGTTGTCATCCTCTTATTGTCACGATTTTCATACACCGATGTATATCCGCCTTAGGAAATTTTCTTATCTCGCTAAATTCATTCTATTGTCTAGTTTGGTAGCGAAATTTAATCTGTGCCACTTGAAAGGTAGATCCTCTTTTATACACTCTTTTGTCTATGGGTACATGTTTGATCTCCTTGTTCAATGATTATGATTACGTGCATTTTTTCACAAACGAAGGTGTTTTGTTTTCTAATATAATCGCAGTTAGTGACTTCAAGAAAGTATAGAAATTACATTTCCGTGTGCTTTAATTGAACTTTTGTGTGTTTAGTATCAGAAGGTATGTAAATTTATGTATATTCTAAAAAAAAAAGACATGGCACATTATTTTTTCATTCGAAATACCATTGTATGTGTTTAATAATTTAGCCATTGTCCACTTCAATTTTAAATTCATTTTTTACAAACAATATATAACTTCTGTTTCGACGTAAATAGTCTATAATAAGTACAACCGCATATATTCTTTATTTAACTAAGGTAACAAAGTAAATATTTTGAAAGCTCTAAATTGTCAAACATGGCTAATGCAAAGATTTCGCCACCGACAGTTAGAGCTTAAAATTTGCGCAACTATAAGTTATTAGCAATGATAGAAGAAAAGGATAATATAATTTTATTTAATGGTTCTTAGTATTTAGATAAATTAATTTGATTGAATATTTTGTAAATTTTCAGTTCGATGTAAGTTCAAACTAATTTTTGTTAGTTTTACAGTTTTGCTTATCTTTTAATTATTGTTAAACTCTAACTTTTGTCATTTATTTCAAAAATTTTGTGAATAAAAATGAGATAAAAGGCTTTGATTCGCTAATAGTTAATTGTTATCTTCTTCTTGTCAAAATTTTCATATACAGATGTATATCCGCCTTAGGAAATTTTCTTAGGTCGCTAAATTAATGCAATTGACAAGTTTTTACAAGGTTGGTAGCGAAATTTACTCTGTGTCACTTCAAGATAGATTATCTTTTATACTCATCTTTTATCTATGGATAGATGTTTTTGATCTCCTTGTTCAATAATCATGGTTACGTGCATTGATAAATATACATAAATATTACATTTGTTCGGAAATAACTCTCCTTGGTTATGTGCATTTGATTGCAAGCTCAAGTGGTGTTTTATTTACAATCGTATATATAATATACTTAATAATCAAAGTTAGTGATATCAACAAACGTGTAGAATTACATTTCGGTATAAACTAATCACAAGTTTGTTTAGTTATTATCAGAAGGTATGTAACTAGAAAAAAAGACTTTGCACGTTATTTTTTATTCGATATTCCATTGTGTGTGTTTAATAATTTAGCCATTTTCTGCTTAATTCAATTCTAAATTTCATTATACAAACAGTATCTAATTTTGCACAAATATAAGTTCTTAGCATAGACAAAGGAAGAGTATAATATAAATTTGATTCATTGGCTAAATGAATATTTATTCAATAAATGAATTCAATTGAACATTTTGTAAATTTTCAGTTCGATGTAAGTTCAAACAAGTTTTTGTTAGTTTTACAGTTTTGCTTATCTTCGAAAGTAATATCTAAGGATTGTAGCTTTATTTGTTCAACTAGTTATAATTCACTAATTAATCGCTCGTTAATTGTTATCCTCTTGTCATAATTTTCATACACCGATGTATATCCGCCTTAGGAAATTTTCTTATGTCACTAAATTCATGCTATTGACATGTTTTTACAAGGTTGGTAGCGAAATTTATTCTCTGCCACTTGCAAGCAAGTTAGATGTTTGATCTCCTTGTACAATTATTATGGTTACGTGCATCTGATCACAAGCGCAAGTTGTGTTTTGTTTCTTGATATAATCGAAGATAGTTATTTTGTTAACTGTAAATAAAATACGGTAACCACATTTCGGTTAAAATAATTCAACATTAAAGTAGTGAATGACAGTAGGTATGTAAACTTACATATATACTAGTAAGCCATCGCACTTTATTTTTTTCATTTGAATTCCATTGTGTATGTGTAATAGATTAGCCATTTACTACTTATTTCAATACTAAATAGATAATTCGTTTTTCACGTGACATGTTTGTTTGACGATATTTGTAACGAGAAACTTTACTCGCTAGGTGAACAAGATGAGTGACACTGAAGATAAATCTGCTTACTCACGGAAGGTTAAGGATGATGATAGCGAAGCAGAGCGAAGAGAGTTTAGGGCTCCATCAATTAGATACCCGCGCGCACCACCCCCATCCCATTTACGCATGCATAATACTAGAACTGAAAGTGCAAGGCAAGTCGAGCCGCCCAGACACGCTAGTCAAATTAGAGCTCCCAGACATTTGGTCGGCAAAAAAGCAGCGTCAGACTATCGTCCTGACATGGGCTGCTCTGCCAGTGCGCAGTCTTTGGCAGCGCAATCTACGCTGTCACCATTTGCTGAGGAGTTCATCCCAAGGGACAATACTGTGTTTACGCCAGTTAGCCATCTTCAGCATAATTTTGGAGCTGGAGACTCGCCTTACTATAGCCCTCGCCCTTTCAAATCGTCGATATCTGACCGGCTAAAAGTTGGGCGCAGAGGTTTGGGCTCTTCGGATACTGCTTCAAACCCCGTAACTAAATTTATTCATATAATGGACGAGCTCCAGGCGAGTAGCGCCAACTTTGATAGTGTAAGGGCGACTGTAGCGGAGATAGCTGCTATAGGTGCAAATGACTCTATGATGTTAGACAGACTTACAAAGCTTGCGGTTACTGAAGCAGTAAAACGACCACATTTCCAGTACAGTTGCGCTAGGCTTTGTGCACTCGTTGATGAAACGGCTCCCAAATTCCATCAAATGGTTATTGAACAGTGTGGGCATTTGTATCTACAATATAGAAAAGACACAGATAAGTCTCAAGATTCTTCATTTATGGTAGGACTGGTTACCACTTGCTGTGAATTGCTCTACAATTTTGTTCGCGAGAGAAAGTTGCCATTAAAAGACTTAGTAGAGTTCATGGAGTTAATATTTCAGACTATGACTGATGTGATCAATTTGAATTTTAGCCAAGAGAATAATATCAAGGCAGTCTGCCAAGCACTGAAGCTAAGTGGTTATTATATGCATTTAGCTTGCCCTAAACTTATGGAACGCTTACTTAAGGACCTTAAACACAAGATGACGGACAACAAGTCCAAAACATCAATACTAATTCAAAGTGTATTAAATCTTTCTAGTAGTGGGTGGGGTTACGTGTCTGATAGTGGTGACAGCCAAGAAAGTGACCCGGGAGCTAGTGGTGATGCCGAATGCATTGGATATTCGGAGTACAACTCGGAAATTACTGATATCGATGATACAGTCTATTATGGACCAGATGGGGAAGTGTTGACTGCTGAGGAAACTTCCTTTTTATACTGTAATCTTAACGACAATTCGAAGGCTGAAGTTGATGATGATACTTTGTGGGACCCGGACAATGAACTAGGAGCTGAAATGCAACAGGCGTTTAAAGATTTTGTGGAATATTCAAGAAAGAATCCCAATAATTGAATTAGGGCAGGGCCTTAATTCCTAATGAACTCTTACTGCATTTATAATCTGAACTTATCAGAAAAAGAACTTTGTTTAGTTTAATTTATTTTAATTTGTTTTATATGAGCTGAATACAATATGGACAATTTAAAACAAAGTCTCATAATTTTTATATTTTAAGATATCAATGAAATGTGATTAATAATATTTACACATATATATGAATTTATGATTATTCATATAATTGTAAAGGTTAATTTAATGCATTAATTATATGAAATGTTATTTCATAGTTTAAAATTATATATGGGCGAAGTGGAGATGCTCTAAGGAGTACCTTTCAAAAGCTAAGATTGTGATAGACATATTATCTATATATGTTAGTTTTTTTAAATTAGTAGATGTAAAATATACTTTTAAGTATTTTTTTTATCGTGATGATGCTCTTAAATTGTACATAATAAATAGAACATAATAAATGAGTTCTATAATTTTACAATAAATCTGTTCTTTGAATTATTGGGTTAAATTATATTTTTCAGAAACTAATTGCAAAAGATAATTCAAATAGAAACCTATAAGAATATTTGAGGTAGGTTAAAATAAAAAGGCTTGCTTCCAAAGAATAAATACTCTTAAATTCCTGTAAAAAATATTTTGTAAAATGCAGTTCAAACAATTGAAGTAAAACCCACATATTATTATACTACTGTTTATTATTTACATAAAACAAAATATGAGATTCTATGTTTTTGCAAAATGGTAAATAATTGTAAAATATATACATTAAAGTTAGATATTCAGTATTGATATACTACCAATACGACTAGTTTCATTTCAGATATAAGAAATGTTTGTAATAAAATAAATGCTGATAAAAAACATTCAAGTCAGCAATTTTTAAGATTCTTTAACACTATCAGTAATCACCTTCCATAATAAATTATCTTAACATAAATATATGATTGATTGATTAATCAAACATATAAAACTATTCTGTTATTTGCAAATTACTGATGCAAATATTTTATAAATACTATAATTATTTACTCTGATTTTGTTGGTATTTGATTAATATATCACAAAGCGATCAGATACATTAACATTTTCTTACATAACTAAGTGTAAATATTATTTGAGAGCAAATGTTGCAATATGACGTCATATTCTTTGGTATATTGATGTCAATAAAATAGTATATAAATAAATAATAAGAGTGCTAATTATGTTACATCTTTAACTTCACTAGTATCCAAATGCTGTATTAGCATGCGCATAAAAGCCATTTCCTTTCTGGCATTTTCTAATATTATTCGAGGATCAGATGATGTGCATCTCAAACAATTGGGAGCAAACACCATGGCCAAATTTGCTGAGTCCATTTTCGTACTTGCCACAACATCAGGTTGAGAGAATAGTTGCAAAAAATGGACCAAATATATAAGAACCTATAAAATAAATATTATATAATAATATTACTGCTATAAATGCTTTCAACATATTAGTCCAGTGAATTACAACTCGTGGAGCGCGCCTCCTCAGGGGGGCGTTTCCAAAATATTAAATTCGAATATAAATAAAAACAAACAGATAATTATTTTATATATATATTTTAATAATATTATCAGCTTTATTTTAATCATATGCTACTAGCCTATAAAATTGTATAATTTTGATTGCTATTCATAATATCAATAAAAAAAATATATAGATAACTTTGAAAAAGGAATTTAATCACCATTGTAGAATTTAATTTAACAAATATAAACTCTAAACAAAAGTATAAAGCTAAATATTAATGAAATTTGTAATTTATAATCGATCACATTTTAATACAGTTTGATACTTTTGTAGAGTTTGTTTATAATAAATTTAGTTGAGTATTTATCAAATTATTGTTAGAAAAAATAATTTTGCGCTATAATAATTAAAACAATAAGGCTGAAAGTCACTATGTCGGTCATTTAAATAAATAATTAGTTGCTTACCACTCGGTTTAATGCAGGTAATCTGTTTACTATATCATTAGCATGTTGTGGCGTTTCAGTAGTGACACATTCATTATACAAAACATCAGGTATGAGAGGCTCATACAATTCCCTGTACCAAAGTTTTAGTAAGCTTGCTGGAGCATGGGCATCTTAAAATTTAATACAAAATATTATTGATTGTTCAAAAGTTAGAATCTTTGGCCAAAAATGGAAACAAACTGACCCATACTACTGCTTAATTCTGGTAACTCCCATTTATCTAATTTGCTTTTCAACGTATTTACTTCATCTACATCAGCTGATACTCTGAATATACCTTCTGTTTGAAAGCCATTCAATCGTAAAACCTAGAATAAAAAAGTCATATTATAAAAGTTATATCTTAAAAATATTTAAGTATATTTAATGAAATTTTAACTATGATAAACAAAATACACTATGATAAAGTAAATCTCTTACTTGTTCAGATAAAGCAACTTGAACCCAGGGTAATTTTTTGTGAGGGAATTTAAGCTTTTGTAACTCCATAACTTCAGCCAGTGTGTTTCCGAACATTGATGGGTGAAATATTTGTAACTGAAAAAATCAAGTTTTCAATAAACAATGTAAATGCATGATTAAAAAATTGTTGTGAGTTTAGTATTTTGCATACTTAAACCTAATCAATGCGATATTCTATTAATATTACAAATGTTCACAAACAAATAATATCTACAATTGTGTAAATTAAATTATTTTATTTAACACATTTTATTATACTTCGTTTTCTAAAAATATATTTTACTGGAGTGTGAACGTAAATGATAATTAGCAGTTCTAACTCCAAATTTTGATGAGTTTTTATAATTCAACCAATTATTTTAGGTCTATAATTTAGCATGTTATTTCAGACCATGAAATCAGTCGTCGCACAAAGCTTTACAAAAATCGTCAAAAAAACTTTCTTTCAACAGTTTCAACAAAGAAACCTCCCAACAGATCTTTACCAAAAACTAATCTTTGGAAGGAATTTTGAATTTTCAAAATCGGTTGAAAATTTTTGCGAAAACGCTGCGCAAAAATTTTGAACTTTTTTGGACATTCTAAAAAAAACGGCTATGGCGATCACTTGCAAAACTAAAACATAAAATCACTGCAGTCGATTTTTAAGAAAACGTCGACGAAAAAATGACTTGGAATGTCGAAAAAACTTAAAATTAGTAAACCGGATTCTCTAACTAAATACTTCTGTTGCAAAAATACTTCTAAATTACTCTTATTATTACCATTTTTATAATTACAATTTTTATATAACTATTATTGTTAAAATACGTATTAATTATATAACTAAAAACTTATAATTTTGAAACACTTAAAAAATTCAGAAACAAAATATTTCTTTCATAAAAATACCTAAAAATTTGTAAAAAAAAATACTTATATTGTAAAAATACTTATCACATTGTTGGTAAAAAAATATTAATAATATTAAAAAATATTAAAATTTCTTAAACAAAATAATTATATTATAAAAGTAATGTGAAGCTTAATAATATATTTAAAAATAATTAGTTTATCTATATTTAAAAATAATTAGAATCAACTAAATATAAATAAGTTTATAGTAAATACGAGTTATTTAAATTGTATTAAATCTGCTAAAAATTGACTTGAGCCTTATTATAATATCATTATACTGACGGCTTGTAAAATAAATAAATAAATAAATAAATATAAACTTCTCATTCGAGAAGTTGATAAAATTATTTTGTAAGAGGTAATTTTTTTTTGCTTCCCCATAATCATTATTTTATTTGAAATTTCAAATAAAAGACAAAAGTATGAAAATGACCTTACTTATTGTCAAAAAAAAAACTAATGCTCTTGAAATAATTCGATATTTTGATCCTAGACATCACAAAATCAATGTGATCAACATAAATGTTTGATCAACTACTAAAAAAAATTGGTTAATAAAATTATTTTTAAAACATTTTAAAATTTTATTGCATTGCCCTAATTATATTTTTTGTTTGGAATTTGAAAAGCATGAAAATAACTATAATTTTCATAAAAAAAAATTGAAAATCTAAACGTTACTATAAAAAAAATATAAATTAAGTTTTTCTTACCCGTGACTGATCAATTTCATCAGATGATGCTCTACGTGCTTGTTTCTTACCCGCACAACCAATTCTTTCCAACCTATTACAAGCAACAGTTGCATAATGTGATACTTGAACATGTATGGGCCACTTTCCAACCTAGCAGAAATAAGTCATAAGTCAAAATTATTATAAATACAAAATTACAAAATATAAGTACATGATATAAAAAAGAATCATACTTCTGGAAAACTAGTAGCAAAAGCTGGATCTCTATGCCTATTCATGTAACCAAGTAAAGCAGCTTGAAATGTTGATGATGGGGGTATAAAAGATAAACAAATGGCTAGTAATTCCCAACCACGAAGCAAGGAGTCCCTCTGAGGATTCTCTGTAGTTTGACGGCACAATTGCACATATAATTCATCTCGTAATCTGATAGTAAATGATTATTTATTAAAAGTTACAGACATTGTTAATAATTAATAGTAGATTATTAAGTAACATTATTAAGTGTTAACTTTGTTAACATTACATACTTATTATATATTATATTATATTATATCTCCCGCTTTAAACAATATTCGTTTTACACTTTTTCAATCTTGCAAGGATTTTGAAAATAATTTTTTTATTTTATTTATTTGCACAAAATTATAAATACTAAGCTATAATTTTTTTATATCTACAATGACTTTTTCAATGTTTTACTGTCAAAATACAATACTACAAAATATATGTTTCAGTTACAAATTCTTAGTAGTTTATGTCTATAATGGAAATATGTAGATAAGATGGAAACTCCCCTTTTTATGATTGAAACTAAATTTATATGTGTATAAGCTGGTTTGTTTAGATACCAAAACAAAGAGCGTCAATGTTTTTAAACTTAGTTTTTGATTAGTTTTAATATATAATTGATAGTGTAAATTTATTCAAGGTGAGCAAATAACAATTATTTTTTACAAAATCTATAATTTATAAAAAAAATTATAGTTCATCAATGGCAAAAGATAAAAATAAAAAACTAGAGAAAAAAAGAAAAGTTTTATCTTTAAAAACCAAAATTGAAATTTTTAAAGGTGTCTGTAATAATGAAAGAACAATGGATGTTGCATTTTTTATTCAATAAAAAAAATTAGTTACAATGAAAACAATCAAAAAAACTAAGACTCAATTGGAAAAAGTGCATCTGTTGGAATGTCTACAATTTCTCATTGTAGAAATGTTGCAATGAAAAATATAGGGAACTGACAAAAAGGGTTTTTTATAGTGATTTTCGTTTAGCACGTTTTTTTCATATAAAAGTGAATTTTTTGAGTTGACAATTTTTTATGGAACCTATTTCTTGTGTAAGGGGTCAGATGATATATATATATATATATATATATATATATATATATATTAAGGTGGTCCTTAAAATGGTCATTTTCGAATTTCTTGCTCCCAGGGGCTCAAATGGTTCCAAATAGATAAAAAATATTCTCTGAAAGTTTTAGCTCTTAATATTAACGTTTAGATAGAGCGCAATTCAATCAAAGTTTTGTATGGAAATAGCATGGAAAAATTTTCAAAAATTTTAAAAATGTTTTTTAGATGTAATTTAGCGAACAAATGAATAAATAAAACTCATTCATTTGTCGCTAACTTATACCTGAAACATTTTTTTTTAATTTTCAAAATTTTTTCCATGCTCTTTCCATACAAACTTTGATTGAATTGCGCTCTATCTAAACGTTAATATTAAGAGCTAAAACTTGTAGAGAATTGTTTTTTATCTATTTGGAACCATTTAAGCCCCTGGGAGCAAGGAAATTCGAAAATGACCATTTTAAGGACCACCCTAATATATATATATATATCAACAGAATCTAATAATATGTTTATAATTAGAATAGAACAATTTTCATATCAATAATAATTTTTAAAATAGTTTTTTTTACTCACGCTGGATTACCAAAAGCAGTAGCAATAATTTCCATTGCGACCGAATTTAATGTCATACCAGGCCTAGCTTTTCGATCACCCATATAAATTTGTACACGTTTAAATAATTCAATTGCATCCTTCTTTGCTATTTTATCTCTAGAAAGTGCCAACATCGGTCTGCTTATAGCATTTCCTGTCCAACTCAACATATCACGAACACTTGACTGAAACAATTATAAAGTTTGTAATTGATATTAAAAAATACAAAAGAAAGTAATGAATAAAAATTTAAAATAAAAGTTTCGGATTTTGTATAGAAGTATGGACAAAATGCCATGGCATTTTGCTTTTTAATGTTATTTATTTATTTAATGATACTGTAATCGTTTTTACTCATCTTAATTTTATTGAGTACCAGTAACATAGACTTTTAATCAAGCATGAACTATAATAAGGAAAAATGCAACCAATTACAAATACCATTTTGTACATATACTATGGACAAAATGACAAATAAGGTAAAAACAGTGAGATGCAAATTTTAAAGAAGACCATTCATATCTTTTGTTTCTCTTTGAGACATCAGCACATGAAGCATGATTACAAAGGGAACAAATTACACATCATAACTAACTATTAAAAAGCTCTGAATGTGAAACTAGGTCTTTGAAAAAAATGCAAGTCTCTTCTTATTATAGGTGGATCTTTTGGTCTGTCCTTAAAAGTAGTTATAGTAAAAGTTAGTTCAATCACTCTTTACTAGTTTCAATTGTCTTTCTTTTAGCCCCGAAAAGAAGTAGCCTGTAGTTCTTGCAAAATAGTATTTTGTCATTTTCCCCAAATGTGAACAAAAATGCAATAAAATTGTTGACTTCAATAGAAATAATTACAAATAACAATATATAAATCCCCAAAAAACATGACAAAACGACCCTCAAAATAAACTTTTGAAGGTGAGATACATGTTTGAATTGACTACTACGACAAGACTGTGCCACGGATGCTCAACATCTAACAGGATTGTGATTGTAGCTTTTCTCACATTATACAGTTGCAGCAATGTTACTAAAACTAGCCAATTTTTAAATAAGGCCACTGTGTCATTTTGCAGTATATACGAACTTGTCCATATTTCACCTACTAAAAAAACTGCTTACCTTTTTCCTGAATATGCCTTTTGCATGTAAATTCAGATTGTCATGAGCAAATTGTTCTATATCGCACTCTTTTACTGGTAATGAACTAATATTAATAGCTGTTGGTTTCGAAAGCGCTTGAACAGGACTATATAGTGCTTGTTCTTGAGATAAAGTTACTGCATCCAAAGAATCTGTATCTATTGAGAGCCTTGTAAGCTCGGGTTCCAATTTATTTTCGGAAATAGGTTGTTTGCTTGAATTATCGTCATGTTTGGAATCTGATATTTGCAGAGTAGTATTGTAGTATGCAACACTATGGGCACCATAATCTAAAAATATAAATGAATCAAGTTTAATAACTTTATCATATTAAATTAATAATATTTATTACCTTGTGCAGAACTGTAGTGATGTGTTAAATAATCATCATTGCTGCCAGAATGATCTGAATCTTCATTATCGGGTTCATGACCACTAAGTGATTCTTCTGATTGACTGTCTGAATGTAAGGAGTCACTATCTAAAGGATCACCCGCACTGTATGAATAACCTGTGATATATTTGTTGTTATTATAAATACCATTTGATAATGTTAATAAAAATTAACTGTTAGCTTTTATTAAGTACTGAATGTATGTTAAAAATAATTGATCCTATTTACCTGATAATTTAGCTTGCTCTAATATATAATGTTGCAAAGGCAATAAGTGTTCTTGCATTTCTAAGTCCCAATTGGAGTACAATGGTGATGTATTATTACCATTATCATGCTCAATGGTATATTTCTGTTTACTTCCATCTACCTTAACATCTAATTCAAGTTTAGATTGTATTGTATTTTTTTCCTTATTTTTCTTATCACTTTTTGAGTATTCTAAGTTGTGCTTTTCTAAATTTGGTTTACTGAGATATGGTCCTGAACTAATTTTTGACAAATAATTATCTGATGCAGTTTTTTGACTCTGCTGTCTATAACCTTCAGGAGCTGAGTTATGCTTTATCTTACTAAATGTTTCTACATCAGACTTTGTTTTGTTACGTGAATTGGAAGAATATTTAAAATAATCAGCATCAGAACTTGATGCATCTCTATCTAAAGAATATGAAGTTTTAGCACCAGTTTTATCATCAAAGTTAAATTTATCTAAATATTTCGATTGTTTTTCAACATTTTCAATATCAATGTTTTTGTCATGGAAGTACCTACTGGTAACATCTGAATTATGTTTATTACTGGAACATTTAATGTTGTATTTATCTATCCCATAATTGAGTCGGTCTATACTATTAATATTCGACTTGACAGGTTGGCACAGAGATTCAGTGGCAAGGGATATAGAACTGACTAGACTAGGACGGTTTGGTTTTGTTATCTGGTTACATTTATGTTCTCCTCCTTTAGCTGCAAATTGATTTTCTATGTGGGGTACATGCCTGAAAAATTCAAACAATATCTGTTTTTTCATTCAAAAATAAACAATTTTAGTATATATATATAATAGAATTTTGTGATATGAGTGGAACGAATATTAAATGTTAAATATGAACAATACAACACTCAGATTTTTAACACACACATTATTTAATAAATAATTACAGACGTTTCAAGACCATGGTATGCCTCATCTTCAGGGTAATTTCAAAACAGTAAAACTTATATACTAATACATTTTTAATATTTTAATAATTTCAAATAATAAATAATATATTAGTATATAATTTTTTCTGTTTTGAAGATGAGGCATACCACCGTCTCAAATCGTCTGTAATTATTAAATAAAGGGTGTGTTAAAAATCTGAGTGTTGTATTGTTCATATTCAACATTTAATATATATATATATATATATATATATATATATATATTAAATGTTTTATATATATATATATATAAAATAATTGTATTGACTTAAATTGTAAATATTGAATTTGAATAAAGAATCTATCTATCTATCTATCTATATATTATATAGTAATTTCTACACCTGTCCTGAAAATAAACAAGTTAAACTGTAGGATTAAAAAAGAAAAGACTTTTAATCTGGCCCTGGTAGTGTTGTGACATAGTTATCTGGTACAGTAGAACTCCAATTATCCGAATTAATGGGGACCGGGACCCATTCGGATAATCAAATATTCGGATAATCGGAGTTTTTTTTAAAAATTGCCATTGGAGAGAAAAAAAGTTACGTTTTGATATTGCACTATTTTTTATTGAATTAAATAAAAGAAACATGATATTTTTACATGTTTTAAATATAAATAAAATGTACTTATGTACAAGTTTAGAAATAAAAATCATTGTTTATTAAACATCTCCGTCAATGTAAGCTGTTTTAACTGTAACTTAGACCTTTTTTGGACAATTTTTTTTCTGAAAGTGATTCGGATAATCGGAGTTCGGATAATTGGAGTTGTACTGTATCAATAATATATACATAAATAGTGTGAAAAAGAAGATTACCTATTAATTTTATTGTGATCAGGACTATGTGGACTAGAATCACTAGAACTCTGGTTGGAAGTTTTTGTGCTTCTTCTACGGCTTACAGGAGTATTTTCAACAGATTTAAAATATTTCTCATGCATTGAATCATCACTGTTATCAACTCTCGAAGACATGAAACTACCAGATCGCGCCAAAGGCATTTGATTTGGACCTGTAAATTGTTAATAAGATGCAATTGATTTTCATAATCAATAAGGATAATAGTAGTATCTCTAGAATATTAAACATCTAGAGCTTGTTTAAACAATACATTTGAGTTATTTTTTAGTTGACTATATTTAAAATTATAGGATTACCTATATTTGCATTTTTATACTGGTCTTTATAAGATTCCTTATGGTTTATTCCTTGCACATAGCTACCACTGGCATGTTTCTTTTTGAGTTGTGGAGTACTTGCAGAATGTGGTGGTCCACTGTGGATAAGAGGCTCATATTTAAATGCGGGTAAATTATTTGAACTTGAACTTTCTTGTAGCATTCTATAGCTAAAAAGAATTTTGATGAAATATTTCATAATAATGAATATATTTTATAATAAAAAAAAAAATACTTAGATACCAAGTTTGTTTTCTTAATTTTTTTATGAATAATTTTCTAATTTTATAATAAATCAAATAATTACATATTTATGTATAACTGTTAACTGGAATTTCAATACTTTTTAAAACAAATTCTTATGACAAAGAAATATTACCCAGTATCTGATTGTCCACGATGTCTTTGTGATGATGATGCCCCTGATGAAACACGTAAGTGGCTAGACTCTTGTAATCGCCTATAGCCATGTGCACTAGATAAACTGGAATCACTAGATCTGCCGCTATCTGTATGTTTGTGACCTGAATGTCCAACATGTGAATGACCATGTTTGCAATACCTATGTGAACTTTTTTCAGATCCACTTGCACGAGTACCATCAGGTGTGACACGATCTCTGAATAATTTAAGTTTTATTAAAGATTATTTATACATGAATTGTTTTGAGAAAACCTTTCCAATATTAAGTTTTTATAATTTATTATACTAATGTGACTAAATCACTGAAATATAGAATTCTAAATTGTAAATTGATCATAAAAGTGATATTGGTTTAACATGAAGCTAGAACATTAATAACCAAATCTAATCCTGATGTTCTGTGATCCTTTCTTAAAAAACTTCTATACCTACTGTCCTCAGTATGGATAAAATACATCATAATAACTACATGAATTCCACACCATATGAATTTTTGTGTAACACATGTAATAAACATTGTTCATCTTTTAGGCAATTCATAATTTCTTTCCAAAAAGATGTATTTTTATAAGTTAATTAAGTTTTACATTATTACCTGTTGTAGCCTGATGGACTTGTAAGCATTTCACAATTCGAATCAACGCTTGAACGAGTTGTTGTAGCATCTGTCTTCATAGCACTGGTGCTACATTTTTGATCCCGTTGAGAAATCTATGAATATATGTTCATATATAAATATATATATATATATATATATATATATATATATATATAAAATTTTAATTATTTTTAGATATACTACCTGTAAAAGGGCTTTTGAATTATGTGTTGTGCTGTCATGTTTTTCACAAGGATCAGTATTTTGTTTCAATGTTTGTAGCTTGGCAAGAGGTATGATGTCGCAATTCATAGGCCTATGCCACACGGTGCTTTGTGAAGCGGCATTGTAATAATAAAATCGACTAGTATGTACATCAAACAATTCCCACCACTGCGAACTATCTGTTCGTTTCACATTCACACCCTAAAAAATATAATAAGCTTTTACTCTATATTTCATTTTATCGTTTGTAATGAAGTTGAATTTTTACAAATAAACATTCTTGGGAGATTAAAATACTATATTTTATATGAAAATCTGTAGTTTGTTTCATTAGCTAAAAATAACCAAGTATTACAGCTAAATCTTGTATAATGATAGTCAGACAGACACTTCTCTATTGAACTATCAAACAATTGCTATGTAAAATCACATTGACATAAAATTATAGAGAAAAGCTCTATTTTTAAAATTCTGTCTTCAGAATCATAAAAATGTATCAATATTAAATATTTGCAACTGTTAGTAGCATAACTTTCACTCTGCCTGATTACATTTAGTATAAACTTGAATAAGTACTTTCTCTCCAAAATGATATTTATAAAAGCACAAATTTTTAAATAAAATCACAATGCACAAAAGGAGACCCAAAGTCTTTGACACACTATCGAAAACATATTCACAAAATTCGAAAGTTTATGGGCAAATCATAATTTTGTAGCACTTTGTCTTACTTCTGGAGGATCCCAAACACATTCTCCCGTTGTCAGATTTGCGTACATATGTTCCTTAGTTCTTGGTTCAATTATTTCAACCCACTCCATTCTAAAAAAATAAATCCAAAGCATATTATAATGAATTTAAATGAAATTGTCACGCCCAAACGGGGTGACAATTTTTATCGGGTATCGATTGTAATAAGGATATATAAAATAAAGTTTAAATACCTTTCAGATGACATTTTCATAAATTACTTAAAAATAGTTGCTTATAATAAATTATTGAATTATTGTTATACTACATAACGAACTATAATGATTAAGACATGGAAAATAGAGCCTCTCCAGTAAATAAAACATTTTTCACAAGCGCCATGTTGGATATGGAAGTAGAGCAAAACATATAAAAGCATTGAAGGCAAAGGCGAAAAATGTCCTTATACCGGTTATGAAATGAATAGTGTCATTCATAATGAAAACAGTTTGTAGTATAAAAACTATGCAAAATTTATTCATTTTATTATCTTTCAAGTCTCTACATTTATTATAAATATTGAACAAGAAGTTCCGCCAGTTTATAAATCATCTAAGCCATAAAATCTGATTTTGAGAACTGTCATTTTAGTATAATATGCATATTCTACCCACGTTATGAACGTGGTAAAAGATACATAGATAAATAAACATACATAGATAGTTGCATAGATACATAGATAGTTCCAAATACTTATATGTAATAGAAGTCGTTCTGAAGTGTTGCATGATCAAGTATAAACAAATGAACTTTAGAATTATCATATCAGTTTTCATTGATGTTTTTTTGATCATTTGTATGTTGTATTAGAAGTACAAAATTTTGCTGAAATTTTATTCAAAAGTAAGTTATATCTTGCATATTATATATTTTGAGTACTAAATTGTATTCGGCAGCTAATGATTTTGAACAACAGTTCTAATTAAAGCATTTAATACAATTTGTTCATTAGATTCTCTGTTCTTTCAATTGTGTTTTTCATTATTAGTCATTTGTTTTATGGTGCGGTCTCATTGGACGAACATTGGCGAATCCTGTTCGCAACGTGCGCGCGATTTGCTTTTGTTTGCAATAATTTTGTCTGTGCATAGAAGACGAGTCATTGGATGTAAAAAATTTCGCAAATTTTAATAAGAAGTGAGTTATTTATATCTTGTGTACTACATATATTAGCTTATATTTTGAGCTGAATGATATTTATCAGGTACGTTTTGAACCATAGTACCAATTAAAGCATTTAATACAATTTGTTCAAACTATGATTAGATTGTGTTTTTTCAATGGTGCTTTTCTTATCATTAGTCAGTTCTTTTAGACGTACAAATTTTTGCTGAAATTTTAATAAGAAATAAGTTATTATATATTGCATATTAAATGTTTCGAGTACTAAATTGTATCAGCGGCTAATGGTTATGAACAACAGTACTAATTAAAGCATTTAATACAATTTGTTCAAAGTGTTTTTTTCAATTGTTTTTTTATCATTAGTCATTTTTATTATGGTGCGTTCTCATTGGACGAACGCGCACGGCGAATCTTACTCGCAACGTGCGCGTGGTTTGCTTTTGTTTACAATAATTTTGTCTGTGCATAGAAGACGAGTCATTAGTAAAATTTTCGCAAATTTTAATAAGAAGTGAGTTATTTATATCTTATGTATTTTATATATTAGCTTATATTTTGAGCTGAAAGATATTTATCAGGTACGCTTTGAACAATAGTACTAATTAAAGCATTCAATATAATTTGTGCAAAGTATCATTAAATTCTGTGTTCTTTCAATGATGCTTTTTTATCATTAGCCAGTTGTTTTAGATGTACAAATTTTCGCTAAAATTTTAATAAGAAGTAAGTTATTATATCTTGCATATTAAATGTTTTGAGTACTAAATTCTATTCAGCGGCTAATGGATTTGAACAACAGTACCAATTAAAGCATTCAATACAATTTATTCATTAGATTCTGTATTTCAATTGTGTTTTTTATCATTAGTCTTTTGTTTTATGGTGAATTCTCATTGGACGAACGCGCACGGCGAATCTTGCTCGCAACGTGCGCGTGGTTTGCTTTTGTTTAGAATAATTTTGTCTGCGCACTTTGCAAACAGATTCGCCGGGCTGATTCGTGCAATGGAAACGAGACATTAGATGCACAAATTTTCGCTGAAATTTTATTAAGAAGTGATTTATTTATATCTTGCGTTTTACATATGTTATATTTTGAGCTGAATAATATTTATCAGTTAATAACAATAGTACTAATTAAAGCATTTAATACAGATTTTTCATAGCATTATTACAATATTCTGTATTCTTTCAATGGTGTTTTCCTACTATTAGCATGCTGTTTTAGACGCAAAATTTCGATGAAACTTTGATAAGAAGTGAGTTATTTATATTTTGTACATTATATTGGGTTATATTTTTAGTACTAAATAGTAATTGTAGTAATTCAATAATAGGTAGTAATTAGTAGAAAGTTGAGAAATAGTAGTAATTTCAGTACACTTTAGTCTGTTTTTACACGGTCTTTTTGTACACGGTTTTGATATAACACGGTTTGAATTAAAGATTTAAGTGAATTTAGCGCGTACAAACAATTTTTACTGGTCAAAGCAAATGTGAATAGCACTAATTTAGGGGAATTATTATAAAAATAAACATGAATTCTTGTTCTTGAAAATTATTCTAATTTTAATATGTTTTAGAGATTAGGAACAAATCACCCATTTTTGTATAAGATCAATGTCTTTTTTTCCCCTTTTTTTTACACGGCTTTTTCTGGAACCAATCTACCGTGTAAAAACAGACTTAGGTGTATATCATTAGTTTTTGTGTGCTTTTGTTGGTGTTTTTTTATCATTAGTCTATTGTTTTAGATGTAAAAATAAATAATAAGCAGTGAGTTATTTATGTATATTCATGTGATGGATTTAGAAAATAGTACTAATTCAAGCATTGAATACAGAATATTTAAGGTAATTAAATAAATATTCAATGAGTTCATCTGCTCTATTCTTTACAAAGAATAAAGCAAATGAACGTAAATACGGTCCGGAGCCGTTTTATGTTCATCACTGACAGATGTAGAGATACTTTATGCCATGCGCGATCTTAAATGTTATCTTACTGTCATTCGTACGGGCGCCATTTGTTCATGTAACAAAATTCACTCATATACAAGTTTAATCAAAATAACAAGTGAATTGCAATTATATGTCAAAATTGTCCAAGTGAAAAGTGATCCCAAACAATGTCTCTATAAATCAATTATTTAAATTATTCATGTAACATGAATCATCTTGTTTATACATCGCCAAAAGTTTTTGTATTCCTTGATATGAGTCTAAAATTTAGATGTCCAGTAATTTCCTCAGACATACTTTCATCATAACATCAAATTATGTGCTTGGTAGATTTTTACGGATCGATTCTCTACCTGTGCGGAGACACTGCAAACTGGCGCCCGTGTTACCAGTGGAATTTACAAATAAATCATCGCAAATTGCCGCAAACGATAACTGCTTTGAACAGTCAAAGGAGAAGACACCTAGGCTATATTCTAGGAGTCAACAAATCGCCCTTAACCAGTCCCTTTCGCTATCACTGTCCCCTCCTATCCAAAGGAGAAGAGCTATGCCTTCTTTACGAGGAGCATATTTGAGCCTGTAAGTGATATAGATTAAGATTTCGATAATTAATTTCATAATATGTTTACTAGACAATTGTTTACTCGCACTCTTGCCGATATTCAAACCGACTACTTACTGACCTACCTTAATTAGCGGTTTTGCGCGTATGTACATATATTATAAAATTGTATGAACACTGATGAATAAAGTAGCACATTTCAAGGAGAATGCGTGAGCAAAATATTTAAACAGATGTTACTAGAAAATAAAATAAAACAAATCGTCAATCTATTGAACCAGTTTTTAACTTCCCGTAGCGTAAGTTATTGTAATGGGCCGAAAATCGAAATTGAAAATTTTTACATTTCTCGACGTTTTGAAGGTTTCTGAACGTTTTGGCATACCTCAGAAAAAATGGATGTCTGTGTGTGTGTATGTATGTATGGATACAAATTTCCAGTCACGTTTTAGGGCGCACGGATCAACCGATTTGAATGGTTCAAAAAACTTTCGATTCTTTTTGATAGGGAAAAGAGCTGATTAGTTTTTGGCGAAGGCAGGTACAGCCGTTTCGGAGATACAAAGCAAAGAGTGCAGAAAATAGAAATCGACTTTTTGAGAGAACGGAGTATCCGATTTGAATGGTTTAAAAAACATTCAATTAGTAATCATTGGGAGAAGTGATTATTAGTTTTTGGCAAAGGCAGTCTAGCGGTTTCGGAAATACATAGCTAAATGTGCAAAAAATGGCAGTTTTTAAGAGAACGAAGCGTCCGATTTGAATGATTCAAAGAACTTTCAGCTTGTTTTAACAAAATAATTGATTTTGGAAAAAACAATTTTGTATCATGTTTTTTTTTTTAGTTTTTTTTTTTGTATATCGAAAATAATTCAGATTTTATTTTTAATTCTGACTAAAATTCTAATATACTTTATTGAAATAATTTTAACTTTGCAGTTCAGTTTATATAATTCTTATGAATATTAGACAACGTTCCAATATTTATAATAATCTATTTGAAAACATTCACTATTCCTCGAACATTTCGTTACGGTACGGAAAGTTCCAGCAATTTTGCCTTAAGGCACGATGCCACCCACCCCACTAGTTACCGTTTGTATCAACTTCCTGTAGGGTAAGTTATAGTAATCGAAAAATCGAAAATGAAAATTTTTATATATCTTTACGTTTCAGAGGTTTCTGAACATTTTGGCATACATTAGAAAAAATGGATGTATGTGTGTGTTATGTATGTATGTGCGGATACAATGTTTTCGACGATTTCGAGAACACGGATCAACCGATTTGAATTATTTGAAGAACATTCAATTTTTATTGATAAGGAGACGTGCTGATTAGTTTTTGGCAAAGGCAGATCCAGACGTTTCAAAGATACGGGGCAAAAAGTGCCAAAAATGGTAATTCAGTTTTTGAGAGAACGGAGCGTCCGATTTCAATAGTTCAAAAAATATTTTATTTATATTGACCTAATGAACAACTGATTAAATTTTTGGGAAGACAGGTCCAGCGGTTTCGGAGATTCAATAAAAATAGTAAACTAGTGGTACATGGCATTGTGCCTTAAGGCAAATTGCTGGAACTTCCCGTATTAAAAATTACATTTTTTTAAATAAGATTAAATTTTCTTTTAGAACTCTGGAAAAAATTGATTTTTGGGATTTTTAAAATTTTTGGAAAGAATTGACCTTTTTGAAAAATTTGATTTTTTATACTTAAATATTTTAATACGTTAGCTGCGTAGAAACGAAATATCGAAACGCGTAGGCGCTGCGTTGCAGTGTAACTGATAAACATTGGCACGGAACCCATAGAGAAGTAATCAATATTTATTCTTATTATTAAAATATCTATACGATATGTGATAATTTCATGTGCATATGTCTAATGATCATTTTTGTCCGCCAAATGGCATTTTTTTCACTTTTTTTATTGGATCTCCGAAACCACCAGACCTGCCTTTCCAAAAATTTCATCAGTTCTTTATTTCGTCCATACAAATAAAATGTTTTTAATGTTTTGCTAAAAAATCAATTACCATTTTTGGCACTTTTTGCTCCGTATTTTCGAAAAGACCTGACTTGCCTTTGCTAAAAACTAATTAGCACGTCTCCTTATCAATGCCAATAGAATGTTTTTTGACAAATCGTTTGACCCGTGTTCCTGAAATTGTCGACGAAAATTTGTATCCGCACACACACACACATATATACACACACGCATCCACTTTTTCTAAGGTATGCCAAAATGTTCAGAAGACCTTAAAACGTAGAGATATGCAAAGATTTTGATTTTTTATTTTTTCTGATTACTATAACTTACCCTACGGGAAATTTAAAAAAAGTCGTTTGGCGGTCAAAAAAGATCATTAGACAAATACACATCAAATTATGAGATATTTTATAGAGACTTTAATAATAAGTGAAAATTTTGTTTACATTACATTATCTAAACACATGGTGATGATATAGAGCGCATTTAAGGAATAATAAAGTGTGGATGTTGATGCTATTCAAACATTGAGTTCTGATTTAATGATTAATCAAGATCAATTTTAAACCTAATCTTTTGCCAAAAATATTTGGCAGGAATAAACTATTAGGATAAAGAAGTAATTTAACGCGTCATGTTAAAGATTATTTCTAAAAGTAATTTATAGGATTTCAAAGTAATATTATTAATAAGGGATTTGATCTTGAGTTTAATACTGTACTCAAGTATGTAACGAAAAGA
>NW_020538040.1:171753771-171769178 GCF_003426905.1 Ctenocephalides felis
GCATTTTGCTTTTTAATGTTATTTATTTATTTAATGATACTGTAATCGTTTTTACTCATCTTAATTTTATTGAGTACCAGTAACATAGACTTTTAATTAAGCATGAACTATAATAAGGAAAAATGCAACCAATTACAAATACCATTTTGTACATATATATATATATTATGACAAAATGACAAATAAGGTAAAAACAGTGAGATGCAAATTTAAAGAAGACCATTCATTGCTTTTGTTTCTCTTTGAGACATCAGCACATGAAGCATGATTACAAAGGGAACAAATACACATCATAACTAACTATTAAAAAGCTCTGAATGTGAAACTAGGTCTTTGAAAAAAATGCAAGTCTCTTCTTATTATAGGTGGATCTTTTGGTCTGTCCTTAAAAGTAGTTATAGTAAAAGTTAGTTCAATCACTCTTTACTAGTTTCAATTGTCTTTCCTTTTAGCCCCGAAAAGAAGTAGCCTGTAGTTCTTGCAAAATAGTATTTTGTCATTTTCCCCAAATGTGAACAAAATGCAATAAAATTGTTGACTTCAATAGAAATAATTACAAATAACAATATATAAGTCCCCAAAAACATGACAAAACGACCCTCAAAATAAACTTTCGAAGGTGAGATACATGTTTGAATTGACTACTACGACAAGACTGTGCCACGGATGCTCAACATCTAACAGGATTGTGATTGTAGCTTTTCTCACATTATACAGTTGCAGCAATGTTACTAAAACTAGCCAATTTTTAAATAAGGCCACCTACTAAAAAACTGCTTACCTTTTTCCTGATATGCCTTTTGCATGTAAATTCAGATTGTCATGAGCAAATTGTTCTATATCGCACTCTTTTACTGGTAATGAACTAATATTAATAGCTGTTGGTTTCGAAAGCGCTTGAACAGGACTATATAGTGCTTGTTCTTGAGATAAAGTTACTGCATCCAAAGAATCTGTATCTATTGAGAGCCTTGTAAGCTCGGGTTCCAATTTATTTTCGGAAATAGGTTTTTTTGCTTGAATTATCGTCATGTTTGGAATCTGATATTTGCAGAGTAGTATTGTAGTATGCAACACTATGGGCACCATAATCTAAAAATATAAATGAATCAAGTTAATAACTTTATCATATTAAATTAATAATATTCATTACCTTGTGCAGAACTGTAGTGATGTGTTAAATAATCATCATTGCTGCCAGAATGATCTGAATCTTCATTATCGGGTTCATGACCACTAAGTGATTCTTCTGATTGACTGTCTGAATGTAAGGAGTCACTATCTAAAGGATCACCCGCACTGTATGAATAACCTGTGATATATTTGTTGTTATTATAAATACCATTTGATAATGTTAATAAAAATTAACTGTTAGCTTTTATTAAGTACTGAATGTATGTTAAAAATAATTGATCCTATTTACCTGATAATTTAGCTTGCTCTAATATATAATGTTGCAAAGGCAATAAGTGTTCTTGCATTTCTAAGTCCCAATTGGAGTACAATGGTGATGTATTATTACCATTATCATGCTCAATGGTATATTTCTGTTTACTTCCATCTACCTTAACATCTAATTCAAGTTTAGATTGTATTGTATTTTTTTCCTTATTTTTCTTATCACTTTTTGAGTATTCTAAGTTGTGCTTTTCTAAATTTGGTTTACTGAGATATGGTCCTGAACTAATTTTTGACAAATAATTATCTGATGCAGTTTTTTGACTCTGCTGTCTATAACCTTCAGGAGCTGAGTTATGCTTTATCTTACTAAATGTTTCTACATCAGACTTTGTTTTGTTACGTGAATTGGAAGAATATTTAAAATAATCAGCATCAGAACTTGATGCATCTCTATCTAAAGAATATGAAGTTTTAGCACCAGTTTTATCATCAAAGTTAAATTTATCTAAATATTTCGATTGTTTTTCAACATTTTCAATATCAATGTTTTTGTCATGGAAGTACCTACTGGTAACATCTGAATTATGTTTATTACTGGAACATTTAATGTTGTATTTATCTATCCCATAATTGAGTCGGTCTATACTATTAATATTCGACTTGACAGGTTGGCACAGAGATTCAGTGGCAAGGATATAGAACTGACTAGACTAGGACGGTTTGGTTTTGTTATCTGGTTACATTTATGTTCTCCTCCTTTAGCTGCAAATTGATTTTCTATGTGGGGTACATGCCTGAAAAATTCAAACAATATCTGTTTTTTTCATTCAAAAATAAACAATTTTAGTATATATATATAATAGAATTTTGTGATATGAGTGGAACGAATATTAAATGTTAAATATGAACAATACAACACTCAGATTTTAACACACACATTATTTAATAAATATTACAGACGTTTCAAGACCATGGTATGCCTCATCTTCAGGGTAATTTCAAAACAGTAAAACTTATATACTAATACATTTTTAATATTTTAATAATTTCAAATAATAAATAATATATTAGTATATAATTTTTTCTGTTTTGAAGATGAGGCATACCACCGTCTCAAATCGTCTGTAATTATTAAATAAAGGGTGTGTTTAAAAATCTGAGTGTTGTATTGTTCATATTCAACATTTAATATATATATATATATATATATATATATATATATATAAATGTTTTATATATATATATATATATAAATAATTGTATTGACTTAAATTGTAAATATTGAATTTGAATAAAGAATCTATCTATCTATCTATCTATATATTATATAGTAATTCTACACCTGTCCTGAAAATAAACAAGTTAAACTGTAGGATTAAAAAAGAAAAGACTTTTAATCTGGCCCTGGTAGTGTTGTGACATAGTTATCTGGTACAGTAGAACTCCAATTATCCGAATTAATGGGGACCGGGACCCATTCGGATAATCAAATATCGGATAATCGGAGTTTTTTTTAAAAATTGCCATTGGAGAGAAAAAAAGTTACGTTTTGATATTGCACTATTTTTTATTGAATTAAATAAAAGAAACATGATATTTTTACATGTTTTAAATATAAATAAAATGTACTTATGTACAAGTTTAGAAATAAAAATCATTGTTTATTAAACATCTCCGTCAATGTAAGCTGTTTTAACTGTAACTTAGACCTTTTTTGGACAATTTTTTTTCTGAAAGTGATTCGGATAATCGGAGTTCGGATAATTGGAGTTGTACTGTATCAATAATATATACATAAATAGTGTGAAAAAGAAGATTACCTATTAATTTTATTGTGATCAGGACTATGTGGACTAGAATCACTAGAACTCTGGTTGGAAGTTTTTGTGCTTCTTCTACGGCTTACAGGAGTATTTTCAACAGATTTAAAATATTTCTCATGCATTGAATCATCACTGTTATCAACTCTCGAAGACATGAAACTACCAGATCGCGCCAAAGGCATTTGATTTGGACCTGTAAATTGTTAATAAGATGCAATTGATTTTCATATTCAATAAGGATAATAGTAGTATCTCTAGAATATTAAACATCTAGAGATTGTTTAAACAATACATTTGAGTTATTTTTTAGCTGACTATATTTAAAATTATAGGATTACCTATATTTGCATTTTTATACTGGTCTTTATAAGATTCCTTATGGTTTATTCCTTGCACATAGCTACCACTGGCATGTTTCTTTTTGAGTTGTGGAGTACTTGCAGAATGTGGTGGTCCACTGTGGATAAGAGGCTCATATTTAAATGCGGGTAAATTATTTGAACTTGAACTTTCTTGTAGCATTCTATAGCTAAAAAGAATTTTGATGAAATATTTCATAATAATGAATATATTTTATAATAAAAAAAAAAACTTAGATACTGAGTTTGTTTTCTTAATTTTTTTTATGAATAATTTTCTAATTGTATAATAAATCAAATAATTACATATTTATGTATAACTGTTAACTGGAATTTCAATACTTTTCAAAATAAATTCTTATGACAAAGAAATATTACCCAGTATCTGATTGTCCACGATGTCTTTGTGATGATGATGCCCCTGATGAAACACGTAAGTGGCTAGACTCTTGTAATCGCCTATAGCCATGTGCACTAGATAAACTGGAATCACTAGATCTGCCGCTATCTGTATGTTTGTGACCTGAATGTCCAACATGTGAATGACCATGTTTGCAATACCTATGTGAACTTTTTTCAGATCCACTTGCACGAGTACCATCAGGTGTGACACGATCTCTAAATAATTTAAGTTTTATTAAAGATTATTTATACATGAATTGTTTTGAGAAAACCTTTCCAATATTAAGTTTTTATAATTTATTATACTAATGTGACTAATATATGAATTAATTAATACTAATGTCACTGAAATATAGAATTCTAAATTCTAAATTCATCATAAAAGTGATATTGGTTTAACATGAAGCTAGAACATTAATAACCAAATCTAATCCTGATGTTCTGTGATCCTTTCTTAAAAAACTTCTATACCTACTGTCCTCAGTATGGATAAAATACATCATAATAACTACATGAATTCCACACCATATGAATTTTTGTGTAACACATGTAATAAACATTGTTCATCTTTTAGGCAATTCATAATTTCTTTCCAAAAAGATGTATTTTTATAAGTTAATTAAATTTTACATTATTACCTGTTGTAGCCTGATGGACTTGTAAGCATTTCACAATTCGAATCAACGCTTGAACGAGTTGTTGTAGCATCAGTCTTCATAGCACTGGTGCTACATTTTTGATCCCGTTGAGAAATCTATGAATATATGTTCATATATAAATATATATATATATATATATATATATATATAATGATAAAAATTTTAATTATTTTTAGATATACTACCTGTAAAAAGGCTTTTGAATTATGTGTTGTGCTGTCATGTTTTTCACAAGGATCAGTATTTTGTTTCAATGTTTGTAGCTTGGCAAGAGGTATGATGTCGCAATTCATAGGCCTATGCCACACGGTGCTTTGTGAAGCGGCATTGTAATAATAAAATCGACTAGTATGTACATCAAACAATTCCCACCACTGCGAACTATCTGTTCGTTTCACATTCACACCCTAAAAAATATAATAAGCTTTTACTCTATATTTCATTTTATCGTTTGTAATGAAGTTGAATTTTTACAAATAAACATTCTTGGGAGATTAAAATACTATATTTTATTTGAAAATCTGTAGTTTGTTTCATTAGCTAAAAATAACCAAGTATTACAGCTAAATCTTGTATAATGATAGTCAGACAGACACTTCTCTATTGAACTATCAAACAATTGCTATGTAAAATCACATTGACATAAAATTATAGAGAAAAGCTCTATTTTTAAAATTCTGTCTTCAGAATAATAAAAATGTATCAATATTAAATATTTGCAACTGTTAGTAGCATAACTTTCACTCTGCCTGATTACATTTAGTATAAACTTGAATAAGTACTTTCTCTCCAAAATGATATTCATAAAAGCACAAATTTTTAAATAAAATCACAATGCACAAAAGGAGACCCAAAGTCTTTGACACACTATCGAAAACATATTCACAAAATTCGAAAGTACATGGGCAAATCATAATTTTGTAGCACTTTGTCTTACTTCTGGAGGATCCCAAACACATTCTCCCGTTGTCAGATTTGCGTACATATGTTCCTTAGTTCTTGGTTCAATTATTTCAACCCACTCCATTCTAAAAAAATAAATCCAAAGCATATTATAATGAATTTAAATGAAATTGTCACGCCCAAACGGGGTGACAATTTTTATCGGGTATCGATTGTAATAAGGATATATAAAATAAAGTTTAAATACCTTTCAGATGACATTTTCATAAATTACTTAAAAATAGTTGCTTATAATAAATTATTGAATTATTGTTATACTACATAACGAACTATAATGATTAAGACATGGAAAATAGAGCCTCTCCAGTAAATAAAACATTTTTCACAAGCGCCATGTTGGATATGGAAGTAGAGCAAAACATATAAAAGCATTGAAGGCAAAGGCGAAAAATGTCCTTATACCGGTTATGAAATGAATAGTGTCAATCATAATGAAAACAGTTTGTAGTATAAAAACTATGCAAAATTTATTCATTTTATTATCTTTCAAGTCTCTACATTTATTATAAATATTGAACAAGAAGTTCCGCCAGTTTATAAATCATCTAAGCCATAAAATCTGATTTTGAGAACTGTCATTTTAGCATATTTATGCATATTTTACCCACGTACCCAACGTGGTGTGGTAAAAGATACATAGATAAATAAACATACATAGATAGTTGCATAAATACATAGATAGTTCCAAATACTTATATGTAATAGAAGTCGTTGTGAAGTGTTGCATGATCAAGTATAAACAAATGAACTTTAGAATTATCATAGCAGTTTTCATTGATGTTTTTTTGATCATTTGTATGTTGTATTAGTAGTACAAAATTTTGCTGAAATTTTATTCAAAAGTAAGTTATATCTTGCATATTATATATTTTGAGTACTAAATTGTATTCGGCAGCTAATGATTTTGAACAACAGTACTAATTAAAGCATTTAAAAATACAATTTGTTTAAAGTATCATTAGATTCTGTGTTCTCTCAATGGTGCTTTTCTTATCATTAGTCGGTTGTTTTAGAAATATACATTTTCGAGAAGAAGTAAGTTATTATATCTTGCATATTATATATTTTGAGAACTAAATTGTATTAAGCAGTTAATGGTTTTGAACAACAGTACTAATTAAAGCATTTAATACAATTTGTTCATTAGATTCTCTGTTCTTTCAATTGTGTTTTTCATTATTAGTCATTTGTTTTATGGTGCGGTCTCATTGGACGAACATTGGTGAATCCTGTTCGCAACGTGCGCGCGATTTGCTTTTGTTTGCAATAATTTTGTCATAGAAGACGAGTCATTGGATGTAAACAATTTCGCAAATTTTAATAAGAAGTGAGTTATTTATATCTTGTGTACTACATATATTAGCTTATATTTTGAGCTGAATGATATTTATCAGGTACGTTTTGAACCATAGTACTAATTAAAGCATTTAATACAATTTGTTCAAACTATGATTAGATTGTGTTTTTCAATGGTGCTTTTCTTATCATTAGTCAGTTCTTTTAGACGTACAAATTTTCGCTGAAATTTTAATAAGAAATAAGTTATTATATATTGCATATTAAATGTTTTGAGTACTAAATTGTATCAGCGGCTAATGGTTATGAACAACAGTACTAATTAAAGCATTTAATACAATTTGTTCAAATTGTTTTTTTCAATTGTTTTTTTATCATTAGTCATTTTTTTATGGTGCGTTCTCATTGGACGAACGCGCACGGCGAATCTTGCTCGCAACGTGCGCGTGGTTTGCTTTTGTTTACAATAATTTTGTCTGTGCATAGAAGACGAGTCATTAGTAAAATTTTCGCAAATTTTAATAAGAAGTGAGTTATTTATATCTTATGTATTTTATATATTAGATTATATTTTGAGCTGAAAGATATTTATCAGATACGCTTTGAACAATAGTACTAATTAAAGCATTCAATATAATTTGTGCAAAGTATCATTAAATTTTGTGTTCTTTCAATGGTGCTTTTTCATTATTAGCCAGTTGTTTTAGATGTACAAATTTTTGCTAAAATTTTAATAAGAAGTAAGTTATTATATCTTGTATATTAAATGTTTTGAGTACTAAATTCTATTCAGCAGCTAATGGATTTGAACAACAGTACCAATTAAAGCATTCAATACAATTTATTCATTAGATTCTGTATTTCAATTGTGTTTTTTATCATTAGTCTTTTGTTTTATGGTGAGTTCTCATTGGACGAACGCGCACGGCGAATCTTGTTTGCAACGTTGCGCGTGGTTTGCTTTTGTTTACAATAATTTTGTCTGCGCACTTTGCGAACAGATTCGCTGTACGGATTCGTGGATGCGTGGAATTAAGACGAGCCATTAGACGTACAAAGTTTTGCAGGAATTTTAATAAGAAGTGAGTTATTTATATCTTGTTTATTATATATATTAGCTTATATATTGAGCTGAATGATATTTATCAAGTACGTCTTGAACAATAGTACTAATTAAAGCGTTTAATATAATTTGTGCAAAGTATCACTAGATTCTATGTTCTTTCAATTGTGCTTTTATTATGATTAGTCATTTATTTCAGACGTACAAATTTTCGTTTAAATTTCAACAAGAAGTAAGTTATTATATTTTGCATATTATATGTTTTGAGTACTAAATTGTACTCAAACAGTACTAATTAAAGCATTTAATACAATTTGTTCAAAGTGTTCTTTCAATTGATTTTTATCATTAGTCATTTGTTTTATGGTGCGTTCTCATTGGACGAATGCGCACGGCGAATCCTGCTCGCAACGTGCGCGTGGTTTGCTTTTGTTTACAATATTTTTGTCTGTGCATACAAGACGAGTCATTAGTAAAATTTTCGCAAATTTTAATAAGAAATGAGTTATTTATATCTTGTGTATTTTATATATTAGCTTATATTTTGAGCTGAAAGATATTTATCAGGTACGCTTTGAACAATAGTACTAATTAAAGCATTCAATATAATTTGTGCAATGTATCATTAAATTCTGTGTTCTTTCAATGGTGCTTTTTTATCATTAGCCAGTTGTTTTAGATGTACAAATTTTCGCTAAAATTTCAATAAGAAGTAAGTTATTATATCTTGCATATTAAATGTTTTGAGTGCTAAATTCTATTCAGCGGCTAATGGATTTGAACAACAGTACCAATTAAAGCATTCAATACAATTTATTCATTAGATTCTGTATTTCAATTGTGTTTTTTATCATTAGTCTTTTGTTTTATGGTGAGTTCTCATTGGACGAACGCGCACGGCGAATCTTGCTCGCAACGTGCGCGTGGTTTGCTTTTGTTTAGAATAATTTTGTCTGCGCACTTTGCAAACAGATTCGCCGGGCGGATTCGTGCAATGGAAACAAGACATTAGATGCACAAATTTTCGCTGAAATTTTATTAAGAATTGAGTTATTTATATCTTGCGTTTTTACATATTATGTTATATTTTGAGCTGAATAATATTTATCAGTTAATAACAATGGTACTAATTAAAGCATTTAATACAGATTTTAGAATTAGCATTATTAGAATATGTTGTATTCTTTTAATGGTGCTTTCCTACCATTAGTATGCTGTTTTAGATGCAAAATTTCGATGAAACTTTGATAAGAAGTGAGTCATTTATATTTTGCACATTATATTGGGTTATATTTTTAGTAATAAATAGTAATTGTAGTAAGTCAATAATAGGTAGTAATTAGTAGAAAGTTAAGAAATAGTAGTAATTTCAGTACAATTTAGTCTGTTTTTACACGGTCTTTTTGTACACGGTTTTGATATAACACGGTTTGAATTAAAGATTTAAGTGAATTTAGCGCGTACAAACAATTTTTACTGGTCAAAGCAAATGTGAATAGCACTAATTTAGGGGAATTATTATAAAAATAAACATGAATTCTTGTTCTTGAAAATTATTCTAATTTTAATAGGTTTTAGAGATTAGGAACAAATCACCCATTTTTGTATAAGATCAATGTCTTTTTTTCCCCTTTTTTTTTACACGGCTTTTTCTGGAACCAATCTACCGTGTAAAAACAGACTTAGGTGTATATCATTAGTTTTTGTGTGCTTTTGTTGGTGTTTTTTTATCATTAGTTTATTGTTTTAGATGTAAAAATAAATAATAAGCAGTGAGTTATTTATGTATATTCATGTGATGGATTTAGAAAATAGTACTAATTCAAGCATTGAATACAGAATATTTAAGGTAATTAAATAAATATTCAATGAGTTCATCTGCTCTATTCTTTACAAAGAATAAAGCAAATGAACGTAAATACGGTCCGGAGCCGTTTTATGTTCATCACTGACAGATGTAGAGATACTTTATGCCATGCGCGATCTTAAATGTTATCTTACTGTCATTCGTACGGGCGCCATTTGTTCATGTAACAAAATTCACTCATATACAAGTTTAATCAAAATAACAAGTGAATTGCAATTATATGTCAAAATTGTCCAAGTGAAAAGTGATCCCAAACAATGTCTCTATAAATCAATTATTTAAATTATTCATGTAACATGAATCATCTTGTTTATACATCGCCAAAAGTTTTTGTATTCCTTGATATGAGTCTAAAATTTAGATGTCCAGTAATTTCCTCAGACATACTTTCATCATAACATCAAATTATGTGCTTGGTAGATTTTTACGGATCGATTCTCTACCTGTGCGGAGACACTGCAAACTGGCGCCCGTGTTACCAGTGGAATTTACAAATAAATCATCGCAAATTGCCGCAAACGATAACTGCTTTGAACAGTCAAAGGAGAAGACACCTAGGATATATTCTAGGAGTCAACAAATCGCCCTTAACCAGTCCCTTTCGCTATCACTGTCCCCTCCTATCCAAAGGAGAAGAGCTATGCCTTCTTTACGAGGAGCATATTTGAGCCTGTAAGTGATATAGATTAAGATTTCGATAATTAATTTGATATTTGATGTTTACTAGACATTTGTTTACTCGCACTCTTGCCGATATTCAAACCGACTACTTACTGACCTACCTTAATTAGCGTACATATATTATAAAATTGTATGCACACTGATGAATAAAGTAGCACATTTCAAGGAGAATGTGTGAGCAAAATATTTAAACAGATGTTACTAGAAAATAAAATAAAACAAATCGTCAATCTATTGAACCAGTTTTTAACTTCCCGTAGCGTAAGTTATTGTAATGGGCCGAAAATCGAAATTGAAATTTTTTACATTTCTCGACGTTTTGAAGGTTTCTGAACGTTTTGGCATACCTCAGAAAAAATGGATGTCTGTGTGTGTGTATGTATGTGTGGATACAAATTTCCAGTCACGTTTTAGGGCGCACGGATCAACCGATTTGAATGGTTCAAAAAACATTCGATTCCTTTTGATAGGGAAAAGAGCTGATTAGTTTTTGGCGAAGGCAGGTACAGCCGTTTCGGAAATACAAAGCAAAGAGTGCAGAAAATAGAAATCGACTTTTTGAGAGAACGGAGTATCCGATTTGAATGATTTAAAAAACATTCAATTAGTAATCGTTGAGAGAAGTGATCATTAGTTTTTGGCAAAGGCAGTCCAGCGGTTTCGGAGATACATAGCTAAATGTGCAAAAAATGGCAGTTTTTAAGAGAACGAAGCGTCCGATTTGAATGATTCAAAGAACTTTCAGCTTGTTTTAACAAAATAATTGATTTTGGAAAAAAAAATTGTATCATTTTTTTTTTTTTTTTTTTTTTGTATATCGAAAATAATTCAGATTTTATTTTTAATTCTGACTAAAATTCTAATATACTTTAATCAAATAATTTTAACTTTGCAGTTCAGTTTATATAATTCCTATGAATATTAGACAACGTTACAATATTTATAATTTGAAAACATACACTATTCCTCGAACATTTCGTTACGGTACGGGAAGTTCCAGCAATTTGTCTTAAGGCACGATGCCACCCACCCCACTAGTTACCGTTTGTATCAACTTCCTGTAGGGTAAGTTATAGTAATCGAAAAATCGAAAATGAAAATTTTTATATATCTTTACGTTTCAGAGGTTTCTGAACATTTTGGCATACATTAGAAAAAATGGATGTACGAGTATGTGTGTGTTATGTATGTATGTGCGGATACAATGTTTTCGACGATTTCAAGAACACGGATCAACCGATTTGAATTATTTGAAGAACATTCAATTTTTATTGATAAGGAGACGTGCTGATTAGTTTTTGGCAAAGGCAGATCCAGACGTTTCGGAGATACGGGGCAAAAAGTGCCAAAAATGGTTTTCAGTTTTTCAACTGAGCGCCCGATTTCAATAGATCAAAAAATATTTTATTTATATTGACCTAATGAACAAATTTTTGGGAAGACATGTGCAGCGGTTTCGGAGATCCAATGAAAATAGTAAACTAGTGGTGCATGGCATTGTGCCTTAAGGCAAATTGCTGGAACTTCCCGTATTAAAAATTACATTTTTTTAAATAAGATTAAATTTTCTTTTAGAACTCTGAAAAAAAAAATTTTTTGAGATTTTTAAAATTTTTGAAAAAAAATTGACATTTTTGAACAATTTGATTTTTTTATACTTTGAAATATTTTGGAAATTTCGAACTTTTTTTCAAAGCAATCGCGATACTATAGAAACGAAATATCGAAGCGCGTAGGCTCCGCGTTGCAGTATAACTAATAAACATTGGTACGGAACCCATAGAAAAGTAAACAAAATTTATTCTTATTATTAAAGTATCTATAAAATATGTGATAATTTGAATGCCATTTTTTAACTTTTTTTATTGGATCTCCGAAACCGCCAGACCTGCCTTTCCAAAAATTTCATCAGTTCTTTATTTCGTCCATACAAATAAAATGTTTTTTGTATAATATAAATCGGACGCTCTGTTTTGCCAAAAAATCAATTACCATTTTTGGCATTTTTTGCTCCGTATTTTCGAAAAGACCTGACTTGCCTTTGCTAAAAACTAATTAGCACGTCTCCTTATCAATACTAATAGAATGTTTTTTAACAAATCGTTTGACCCGTGTTCCTGAAATTGTCGACGAAAATTTGTATCCGCACACACACACGCATCCACTTTTTCTAAGGTATGCCAAAATGTTCAGAAGACCTTAAAACGTAAAGATATGCAAAGATTTTTATTTTTGATTTTTTCTGATTAATATAACTTACCCTACGGGAAATTAAAAAATAGTCCTTTGGCGGTCAAAAAAGATCATTAGACAAATACACATCAAATTATGAGATATTTTATAGAGACTTTAATAATAAGTGAAAATTTTGTTTACATTACATTATCTAAACACATGGTGATGATATAGAGCGCATTTAAGAAATAATAAAGTTGTGGATGTTGATGCTATTCAAACATTGATTTCTGATTTAAATGATTAAATCAAAGATCAATTTTTAAACCCTAATCTTTTGCCAAAAATATTTGGCAGGAATAAACTATTAGGATAAAGAAGTAATTTAACGCGTCATTGTTAAAGATTATTTCTAAAAGTAATTTATAGGATTTCAAAGTAATATTATTAATAAGGGATTTGATCTTGAGTTTAATACTGTACTCAAGTATGTAACGAAAAGATGCATCGTTATTTATTTTTAGAAACTCAAATGATTTATACAACCATATTTTTAACGGAATATAAAAATCTGTTTATCTTGTATTCATAAGTTATTGTACATGTTACTTCCTACAATTTTATAAACATATATTTGCACTTTCAATAAAGATTCTCTTACATTTTGCTTATCAGTTTTGATAGAGTCTCTACCATACTGCTTTCTAAAGAACCGCGTTTGATAGGAACTAGGGTTTATATAAAAACCGACATTTCAGAAAACCGGTTTTCGAATTTTAATTTTACTAAAAAACCGGTTTTAACCGGTTTTCGAATTTTATATAGAAAATAAATTTTTGCTCGAATATTCTGTAATTTATCCGCACATTTAGTGTAATTTAGAGCAGTATTTGACCGGATATATTTATTGTTTAATTTTACAAATAGTAAACAAAATTATTTTAATTTTAATTAGTAGAACTAAAGAATAATAGTTTATCTTGATTAAATAACTTTGAAAATAATTATTCGTTATTCATGCATCATTTTCACATATAAGAATAAAAATATTTTATGATAGTGAAAGAAAAGTTTTCGAATAAATAAAAATAATACATTTTTAAATAAAAATAGTTCATTAAATAAAAAAAAAAATAAAAAAATATTGGATACATGTTGATACATACTTGTTAATATCAATTTTAGTTTTAAAAACAATTAAGCTAAACTTTTATTTCTGTTCCGAGCAATTTTAATTAATTAATTTTAAACATTCTAATTGTTTTTTGTTTAATAAAATATGATTTAAAAAAATTGAGAACGTCTATCGAATTGCTACTTAAACGTGTCTTTTGTTTACTCACAAAATTTTCTGAAATTGAAAATACTCTCATACTTGCGACCAAATTATGCTTAATTGTTTTTAAAGCCTGATATAATAATTTTAAGTTTTTTGTTCTTTAATTTGTGGCTTCTAGAGTTTAAAACTCTTTTTTTTTAAGTTTGAGTAGAGGAAGTTACTTCTTCAAGAAGAAGCCACACTGATTTAAATTAATATATATACACTGGTATAAAAATCTAAATTATTATATACAAAACCTTTCTGGGAACCATTGCAGACTGATAAGATATCAAATGTTATTGAACGAATATGATTTCAAGAATCAAAACGCTTTCATCTATTTTTTATATTTGGCTATATTTTTCATTTTCCATTTATAAAGTGAAAACCGACTTTTTTCACAAAAAAAACGGTTTTTGAAAACCGACAAACCCTAATAGGAACGCATCGATTAACTAACTGCCGACGATAACATGCTGCCGGATATAACGAAACGAAGAAAACGCCTGAACTACCGAATATTTTGCAACACTATTGAACTTATTGCACCTTTTTATAAAAAAAAACTTCAACTCGAATAACAGAGGTTTTCTCATACTCTAGTATATAGAGTTTAGAATTCTAGATAATTTCTCTCCTTCAGTTTACATAAGTTATAGTTATAACTCGAAGTCTATGAATGTCTTTTCTCTGCGCCCGTAGCTAATAATTGCAAGCGAAGTATATTCGTAGCATCTTGCTATTGAACTCTATAAAGTTTGTACTCAATCTATTAATTTCTTTCAGATACTCGGGCAACCGAGTCCCGAATATTCCATCCACTGCCATTTTTAAAGAGATGTAGAATATCAAAACTTTTTAAGTATTCAAGGCACATCGTTGCCACAAATGAATACATTTGTATATACATACACATTACTTCACAAGTGGACTGTAGAAGTACCATTGTTCAAACTTTTAAAATACAATGATAATATATCTAAAGATAAATAGGGTACAGCAGAGTTTAAAGGCCTATCATTATTATTTAAAAAAATATAAAGTATATAATTTTTAATGACACTAAAGGCGAAAGACGTGTAACCAGACACTTTAATTCCGATTATCAGGATATGAACATAATTGTATCAATACCCATACCAAAAGTTTTTTTTTCTTGGGAGGCGTCCATTAATCACGTAAGCGAGTTTTTAAGGATTTTTGGACCTCCTCTCCCCCTTGGTGATATACAAAAATTACCCCCCCCCCCCCTCCCCCCACCAAAACATCACGTGTATTTTTTTAGTTAAGTAAAAAAACTGTACAATTTTAAATTTTTTTGAAATGTTTGAACTTTTTTTAAAAAATTAGTTAAAACGTGATGTCTTACTATAACCCCTACCTGCCCCACGTGATAT
>NW_020538040.1:171770178-171812379 GCF_003426905.1 Ctenocephalides felis
CCTGTGTCATTGTCAAATATATCAATGTTGCTAATGATTGAAATTAATTTGCTATCGAGGCGGTTGCAATTGGCGGTCAGATGCATCGCAACTAGTTGCGTATCGTCGCGTGTGTCGTGCGCCAGCAGCGACATAAGCAATCATGGGATTATTATCATTCATCAAACTGCTGCTATAGGGTTCATTCAATACTATCCGTCTTATGGTCATCTCATGAACTGTTTGTCCAAATATTTTTCTCACATTATTTTCTCATCAGTGATTTTTTTTATCGTGGGTTAACACAACTACACTAATTATTAGTGCAATTATTGTTACAGCATGGCTGTTGTTAATTTAAGTGATATTTTGGTGCATTATGGTGAACACACAAAGTGATTTGCTTACTGGAGATATTGGAAATACTGAATGAAAATTATTTAGGAGGATTTGAATATCAATTGTGCCAACAAAAACACTTACAAATCTTAAACCATTCAACAGTGCTTTCAGAATCTTTGTGAGCTTCATGGGAAGTGTGTAAAGTGTTAATATTTGTTATATTAGTTACGTCAATTATATATGGCAAGGGTTTCTGTACATAATTTATGTTTACTACTTTTGTAATGGCCTATATATACTGGGAAATGAATTTCTTATAGTCCACGCATTTCGTGCCAAAATTACAATATCTCTTAAATTTAACCCATCAAATGAAATTATATTGGCTCTATTGTACTGAATAATTTTAATTATTTGGATTATTGAAAAATAATATAATTTGGGAATTACATGTACCTATCGAAGGATTTCTCGATATAATTTATTTATACTGCTTTTATTTTCTTTGAAAAAACTGGCATTATACTGGTCCTATATATGCTGGCAAATCAATTTCTTATAGTCCAAGCATTTCGTGCCAAAATTACAATATCTCTTAATTTAACCATCAAATGAAATTATATTGGCTCATTGTACTGAATAATTTTAATTATTTGGATTATTGAAAAATAATACAATTTGGGAATTACATGTACCTATCGAAGGATTTCTCGATATAATTTATTTATACTACTTTTATTTTCTTTGAAAAACTGACATTATACTGGTCCTATATATACTGGGAAATCAATTTCTTATAGTCCAAGCATTTCGTGCCAAAATTACAATATCTCTTAAATTTAACCATCAAATGAAATTATATTGGCACATTGTACTGAATAATTTTAATTATTTGGATTATTGAAAAATAATATAATTTGAGTATTGCATATGCCTATCGAAGGATTTATTGCATATTCTACTAAGTAGACGCTAAGGCTGGCAGATCAGTTGAGTTGAACGAAATAAGTTGATCTATACCGGAATTGGTTATCATAAAACATACATAGATTACAATTTATTCATATATATATATATATATATATATATATATACAGGGCCGGTCCTGGGGTCCTCAGCGCCCGCATGCAAGATTTGTTCTAGCGCCCCCCCCCAATAATTTTAACTGTTTTACCAGTTTTATTTAAAAATTATATAAACATTTACGTTAAGTTTTTTAATTAATTTTTAATCATTCTGGATTTAGTACACAAAAAATTAGATATAATCTAAAAGCGCATAGAATACATTGATTTTAAATTTATTTAGAAAATCGAGACGATTCGCGGGTTGATCATAATCAAATATTTTTTAACGTATGGGTAATATTAATATTTAGGCTTTGAAACGTTTAACTTATTTATTACGCGATTTATTCTATAGAGCAAATCACGCCAAAAGAGCAAAAAAAAAAAACTAGTCTTTGATTTTTAAATATAACACTCGTATTTCAAGTTTTAAATTAAATTTTATTTTAATTTATTTTTTCACTATTCACAATATCCAAAATTGCATCGTAAACTTCTCCTTATTGGTATCGTAAGGGCCGAATTATATCCAGCTTTACTTTCCCATCAGATTGAGAGTATCAGATTGTTGTTTTAAAGTTAAACTATTAACTTATTTTTAAATTATTGTCCAAAGATTAGTAAAAGATGCAAAAAAAAATTACATATTTCCTTAACTATACTGAAACAAACAAATTATATTTGTATACGTATTATTGCAGTAAATGAGTTCGCCTTTTTTCACCAATAACGCCCAATAATTAATTTAAACTTTCGTAGGTTATAATCTATTAAGTATTTTAGATTTTATATTCAAAAAAATATATAAATAATATATTATAAATTTCATTTCCGAACCTCGTTTTGGCGCCCCCTAAGGCGTGCGCCCGCATTTTTTGCATGCATTGCATTCAAGGTAGGACCGGCCCTGTATATATATATATATATACACCTAAGTCTGTTTTCACACGGTAGATTGGTTCCAGAAGAAGCCGTGTAAAAAAGAAAACCGTGTAAAAAAAGACATTGATCTTATACAAAAATGGGTGATTTGTTCCTAATCTCTAAAACCTATTAAAATTAGTGAAAAACAAGAATTTTTAAGAACAAGAATTCATGTTTATTTTATTAAATCAAATATATAATGCTTATTTTCACAAGCATAGTAATTAATGATAAAAAAGATATGCACTCTAATGTTAAAAGTAATATAATATAATAATAATAATAATAATAATAATAATAATAATAATAATAATAATAATTGTTTGTACGCGCTAAAGGGGAATTCACTTAAATCTTTAAGCTAACTATCGATACTATCGATGGTTTCAGACTTTTTTCTTTTATAAATACTTTTTTGTGATATCAACGTACTTCGCAAAAATTAAATTTGACAAAAAAAAATTAAGTACATAACATTTAAAATCGTGCTAAATGGAATAAAATCGTGTAAAAAAATTAAAAATATTCAATTTTCAAACAGTGTTATATCAAAACCGTGTACAAAAAGACCGTGTAAAAACAGACTTAGGTGTATATATATATATATATATATATATATATATATATATATATATATATATTCATAATTTGTATACGAGGTCTGTTCAAAAAGTACCCGGAATTTTCGTTTTTTCAAAAAAATATTTATTTATTCGTCTACATTAATGTGGTCCCCTTCAAAGTAGTCCCCCCCAGATATAATACACTTATGCCAGCGTTTTTTCCAATTTTCGAAGCACCCTTGATATTCACTTTTTGATATGTCCTTGAGCACTCTCAGCGATTTTCTTCAATCGAGGAAAACCGCCGTCCTTTCATGGGTCTCTTCAACTTTGGGAATAGGAAAAAGTCACACGGAGCCATATCTGGTGAATTTTTGCACTTTGCAACACTTTATTTCATTTTTTACGCAAAATTTAATACAAATTCTTTGACTTTTCAATTCTTCCATTGTAAAAATCGCCGAGCTCAGAAAAACACGTCGAACCTTAGCGACTACCACAGACAAAGTAAACAGTGAATATAGCTGAAAATTTCATCATACTTTAGGGGCATGTATACCAACACAATAAAAAAAAATTTTTGACAATCAGACACTCCAGACCCGCGAAATTTAATTATTAGTAATTCCGGGTACTTTTTGAACACACCTCGTATGTATATTTTTTAATATGCATACATGCTATGTTTGTTCTAGTGCAGAATAAGTGATAAAATTGAAGTAATCGTAGAATTCATGGATATCAAGTGTCATATAATTATCTGCCAGGTAATTACTTTGATGCGATATTGTGAATAGCCTATATCGCAAGCGCAGCAAAATGCTGCCCAGTGTAACATTGTTGAGATAGGTCGAACCTGAGCTTATTTTCGCCAGTGGATAATTAAGGAATAATTCTGTTAATTAACAGTACACTATTGTCCATTCGTCAATCTGTCCGTCCGTCTGTCCGTCCGTTGACGCAAACCGCGCGTCGTAATGCACGTCATAGATATCGACCGATCGTGAGCAGCGGGCCAATTGTGACCGCGCTGAGATTTGTTTTGTGCAAAAACGCTGACTGAATGGGAAGTCGAACGAGCAGAAAGTGTGACTTGCGTGAGTATTACCGGTTGATCTGTCTAAATAAATACATCGGTTTTTATTTATTTATTTTAGCCAAAATCATCTAGAGCCGCAAACATTTTTCTGATCCTATTCCAGCCACGCGCTTTGAATGATTTTGCTTGCTTATTTATTTATACTACAGTAGAACCTCGATTATCCGGACTAATTGTTGTCGATAGGCATCCGGATAATCGAAAATCCGGATAATCCAAATTATGATGAATAATGTTTTGTTTATCAAAAATAACAAATGCATACATAGATATCAATAAAAATCGATGTTTATTAGAAAATTAACACTTACATATTTTCGTAAATTACATTATACATATTATATTAATCATATAAAAAATATTCAGGTGGCAATGAAGAAGAAAAGTTGCTTACAAATAATTTACAAATAATTTGTTGATCGTTTTTGTAAAAACCAACAATATAGAGCTTTTTCTTTTTTTTTTTTTTTTTTTGTTTATTTATCATAGCAATCTATACAATGTACATTAGGCTAAAATTTTTGACAATTATGGAAAATGGCGTGAGAAGGATAACTACCCACTGAGCTTTTTCTAAGAGTTTATTTTTCGGTCTCTTCACCATTTTCCGATTTTCACTCCCATCTTCACTATCTAACTTGCAAGTGTACGACAAAATTGGATCGGCATTCTTTTTAATATCGCTTATAGTGGATGTATCTACACTACACCATACCTATCAGCTAACTTACGGCCGGTTTCGCCTTTTTTAATGATTCTACAATATTTATTTTATCTTTTATCTTTACCACCCTTTAAAAATGTATATATGCACGTCAAAACAGAGAGTGTATTAATGTATATATGCACATCAGAATATGCAAGTTCCGACGCGAAAATGTCCAGATAATCGCGAATCTGTATAACCGAGGTCCGGATAATCGAGGTTCTACTGTATTTTTATTTAGGGCATTCGGGGGGCACAACTAGTGTAATCGCCTAAAAAAAGGTGATTTTTGGGAATTTATATTAAAAAAACTACTTAATCAATCATTTCAAAATTTTAGAAATATATTTATACATGTTTTAAGAATACATAGTAAAATTTTTGAAGAAAAAAATTAAATATTTTTTAAGTTATCGTCGATCTCCAACGGCGCGACAAAAAAAGGCCCTTAACTGCTGCAGTGATTCCGGCCTTCTACGTGGATGAAATAAAAAAAAAAAAAATTCTCGTTAAACTAGATAATATTGTCTGTAAAATGAACTACGATAAAAAAAATAAATCAAAAATTGACAAAATGGCGGCGTTTTAAAAAAAAGTCGAATTTTACCCAAAGTTTTGGTCGTTTTTCGACTGCCAAAATTCGATTTTTGATTCGATCAAAAAATCGATAGTTCATTTTACGGAGAACTATATAAAGAACATGTAAAAAAAATTGATAGTGATCGGATTATTTGTTTTTGAGTAAACACTGCAGCAAATTCGGAAAATGCTGTTTCGAGAAAAACGCGTTTAAAGATAAAATGATCGTTGTGCTATATACTATATATATATATATACTTTATAAATAGCTTTAACTCAAAAACTATTTGAGATATCGATTTGAAATTTTAATATGTTGTTTTTAAAAAACAAAAATTGATTTTTTCGAAATTTCACACTAGTTGTGCCTCTTAATTAAACAAATGATGTAGTAATTTTAACCTGAATTTTGAAACTATTTTTGCTACGATGCGATCTAATTTTTACAGTAGGGGAGACTGGGTACGGTTGTGCCACCTTTTTTACCAGCAAAAAGTTTTTTTAATTTACCAGCTAGGAGTAATTTGAACATTTGTTTTCGGAGAAATATTAAAATACAGGAATACCCCGTTTAACGCGGGGCATACGTTCCATCAAAGTAGAGCGCAATGCGAAACCGCGTTAAACGAGGCTATCTTTACATGTAAATATTGAGCTAGCCAATATTGAAAAATTGGATCGGTATTAAATTTAAAAACTATGTTTTTTTTTTCAAAATAAAACCAAACATTTATTTTTTAAAGCCCAAATTAATACCACATTGTTATTTCTTGCAAAAACAAAAACAAAAACAAAATATAAATACCAAAACGAATATTCTTGAAAAACAAATAAAATTCTAAGCCACTCATATTTAGTTAGCCTTCCACGTTTTCACTGTTTTGCCTTTTTGTGACAAAAGCATCTAATGTTGTTTGCCTTTGTTTTACGTTTTCCTGTTAAAAGTTCTTCATGAACGGATTGAGCATCTCTAATACCATGCTTTACTTTTAAGCTCTTGTCAAAATTGGGATAATTTTCAATGAATTGATTCATTATTTCAGTTATGGTAAACAAACTCCTTTTTACAAGTGTCATCCATTTTTCACCATAAGAAAGTGTGCGCTGCTTTTTGAATTAATTCTTTGACATCTTCCTCATTTATCCTTTGAAAACCTGGGTTGAAATAACAGAGCTCTAAACCGAAATTGCGCTAAATGATACGGCGTTAAACGGGGTATTATTGTATTGTTCTTAAACACGATAGATTTGTCATAAAATCAAATTATACAAGAAAAGGGCGAGTGTCACAAAAGTCTACATTCCAGGGACGGTTGTAACATGCATAAAAATAGGTTAAAATACAATAACTATAAACACCAAAATGGTTTATAATGACTTTTATTGTCGTTAATAATAAAAATATGTACCACAACGCAACATAAACATTTGAACAAAGCTAATGAATAAAATATAACAATATATAACAAACCATAGTTTTTTAAACAACGTTAACAGAGTTCTTTATAAAATCTTTTTTTTAATTGAATTTTTCTTTTTCTTTCTTTTTGGTATTTTGTCTTAGTTAAGTTAGTTAGTTTTAATCTGTTTAATCTTCGTTTAAAATGGACAAAAATTACATGTCACAAGAGTATATATATTTGTCACAACCGTACCCAAAGCACACATTATGACTAAACTAACTTATCTAAGCAAAAACTAATTGCTGGTAAATAACTACTAATGTTCAACTTACAGAAAAATAACAAACAAAGTGATCTATCTGTTATTACAATTAACAGTTATTATTAAAATAATTCGAGCATAAAAACTGTAAGGCACTGACTGAAAGCAATACTGGAACTTGTTCGAACAATCATACTTCATCTTTCTCCCTTTGGACCCTATCTCATAATCACTATAGTTCAGCTTTTATGACCAATGCCACTACTGACCCTGGGACAACCGTACCCAGTTTTCTCTAACTGCCAAACAATTTCTTGAAGATTGTTTATTTTATTTGACGTTAATATTGAATCAATAATAATATTGTTTTAATTAATTAATACATTGATTATACGTTATTGATTTACGATATTGATATATGTGCACTCTATTTCAAACAACTCTACGCTCCAAACTTTATAAATATATTATTTCCATAACGAAACTAAATAAATAATTGTAGTGTTTTTATACCCTTTAATTGTATCTGATTGTTACGTTTTGTGAAATTTGTTTATTTCATATTTACATTATAATAACTGCACGGCTGAACTTTTGGCCATCAAAGTTTTATGAAAAAAGTTTTAAAATTTTGATAACCTTTGATCTGATGACCTGCCTAAGATGCATTTCTTATCCCTGCCTTTTCACACTTATCTATAATTAACCATTTATGGATGTTGATTAAAAAAACAGTAATGAACGATCAGCTGTGTTTTACGAATTATATCATTGAAATAAGAGTTTTAAAAATATATGCAGCTTTTGCCATTTTTATAATGATTACAATTAGAAATATAACATATCGTACCCAAATTTTAATTGACATAACTACTAATATGATTTCATTGATATAAACATTTATTGTGTTTATCTTTGTTCATTCCTGAATTGTAGAGAAGCCAAAATGTTCAATATTCATATATTTATATACCAGCAGTTATATTTTATATTTTACATCACTCACCGTTGGTTTTTCTTATCATTTCTTCAATAAATACACATCTATATACAACTTTTGTTTTTTAAAAACGGTAAATTTTTAATTAAGGAGATAAATTATTATAAGCAATTTTTTTTTTATTTGCGAAATAAAATCACATAGTCGCTTTTCTTGCAGTGCTTTGAGACATTTTATAGAACTAGGTTAATTAAAATAAATTGTTTCCTGCGAATGCATCCTGCCGATTATTTATATTATTAACAAATGGCTTTATTTAAGAAAAATATATTGTGGGATACTGTAATATGATATCTTCTCGCGGTGATAACATTTAAAATTTGGTCGAGAAACTTGACTTGTAATTAATACTACATAATTGGTGGCATGATTATTATTTTGTACTTGAAACAGAAGTTATTTAATACTAATGTGACATCTAATGCTTATAATTTATCATCAGGGATATCGTATTTATAAAATGTAAAAAATAAAAAATCTGATTATGAAATTAAAGGATCAAGCGATATTTGTTAGATTTGTAACGTGTTTTCCAATAAAAATTTCAGTCTGATTTTTTTTAGAAAGAGTAACGTTTCCCAAAGCACCGCGTTATCGGAGGATTGACTGTATAATGAAATTGTTCTTGAAATACAAATATGAAATAAAATACTAAAATACTAATGATAATACTAAAATCAAATATATAATTTCATGCGATTATGATTGAATTTTTTGTACCGAATTTGAGCTTAAAGTATTTGTAGAGTTCTTTACAATGTGTAAATCTATTGCTTTCTTTAAATTACAATTATAGATATTGATTTTGTTCGATATTAAATGTTGTTTGGAAGCCAAGGCTAAAAAACATCAATTGACTTGATAACAAGCAAAATATGATTTTTACATATATTTTACAGATTCATGATCGCAAAACATTTTAAATATACATACATATTAATATAAATATGTAAGCGTATAAAGATAAAAAATATTTATGTATGTCTTCAATTATTAAGAACTTTCATAGCAAGATCTTAGAATATAATTTTTTATTTGGTTTGGTACAGATAGATATCGATTATTGTTGTTTGATTTAATTATTGGAAGTGTTTTTTCGAAGATAATTCTTGTATTTTCTTATATATTTTGGTGATCAGTGAATTTTACCATATATAGCCTAATCTAAATCTCTTTAAAGAGAATAAAGAGGAGTGAAATTAATTAGCGTCTAAAAGCAAGGATTTTTCTATTTACGTTGTAAATTCTATTAATCTGATTCAGGTCGACTTAGTTTCATTTATTTTTTATTAAAACGTGCAACGATGCATGAAACTATACGATTTTATTTAGCTAAACGTGTCAGTGATTTGTAGACATTTCATCAAATAAGAAAATAATATTTTTAATCGTAGGCAGTTATTTGTTGCATAATAATAACTGATATATGCTGATTAATGTTTTTCTTCATTGAATTTATCGGCCTTGTTAATTAATGCTTTGTTATATTGATTACGACACATTTAACGTTTCTATTTATATAAATCAAATTATAAACAATTTCCTATTGTTTTCAAATACCTCATTAGTTAGTTGATTAGAGCATGAGAAATACGCTAGATTTAACAAGTTTGCATTCCATTGATATTGCCAATATCAGAAATTTAGTTTTTCTATTGAACAATGAAGTATTTACAATTTGATAATAAATATCATGCCATAACATTTCGTCAAAAATATTTGCATTTATTGCACGATTTGCCTTACCGCAATTAATGCAGCTTATCAAATATTTATCGCTTATTTATATAATAAATGTTGGAATGACTAGCCATAATCAATTTGTTTAATTTTATTACCACCAGAAATTATAATAACTTAGCACCAAGCATGATTCATGATATAAACATTTTAAGTAACTGCTGAAGAAATTACCAAGAATAGTGTGCGTCATGAATTTTCTATTTTTTCACAGAACGCGCTATTTTTCTAAACAAACATCAATGCATTTTTATGCACAACTTTCACGTCAGTATGCCTTGATTGCATAGACACACGATATACTTCGATATTGATTTTTTTAGAAACGGTATATTCATTTATACAAAAACTAGCTAATATCAGCTAAAATCTTCACTTAAGTCGCAATGAATAACATATGGTATATATATATTATTGGCGTATGCACATACATGCATGTATATTATATTGATTTATGTTCGTCTTATGAATATAGAATCCAATCATAAAAAAATAAATCAGGCTTTCTGTCAAAAACAAAATATTAATGAACGATTTGGTATGGCATATGTTAAAAAGAAAACAAACATCTATATTTGTTTTGATCTATAATGGTTTGAATTATTGTAAATTTATATTATTAATTTACTATCGATTTATTAATATAAATATAATTTTTTTCTCTATATGAAAACTTTTAATCCAATATTATTATTATTGTTGGGAATTTTATTACTTCCAGAGCAAAGTAAATTAAATTCAAATGGAGAATTAATTCTCTGTATTAATTACACGTGCACATAACCATATTACTAATACATATGTAAACAGAACGCTTTTGATCTACAATCTGCATTTCACTCGAATACATTCCCTCTCGAAACTTAATTAAATTTATCTAAACTTAATACTTGAATATTTTCTTCAATTTTTTTATTTCTTCAAATTAATAATTTTAATTACCGTCAAATATTCAGAGCCTCATAATTTATTATATTAATAATTATGCCACAATTTAAAAGAATATGGCTAAGGATTTTTCTGATTGCCAGGAACGAATACAATTTGAGTATTGTGAACTGAAAATTTGTCTATTTATTCATAGATATCATATTACAATTGTGTCTTGATTTTGCCATGAATGTTACCAAATTTTCAATAACTCTTTGTTTTAACAATGATCTTCAAAAATATTTACTGATTCAATATTAGCACTTCCGGGTTGGGTTCGTTCGCCACAGCAGTCGCCTTACGACACACAACAATGTCAGCGGGTCTCAGCAAGTCGATTCACAACGAAAAACTTGCAAAAATGGTTGGATTTGACCATACTGGAACACGGAACATCCACAACTGGAGTAATGCCGAAAAGTCAACCAAAAGATGATGGCACCTCTTGGTTTTATGGCTACACCAATAGTTATGAAGAAGAATTCGATTGGCTGACCCACTATGGATGTGGATGTCTGCAAATAATATCGTTCATTGCGATTTTAGCGATATTTTCTCATGGCTTAGGAGTGCGTGTGATATCAGGCGGTTTATTTCCTTCGAAGACGCATCATAGTTTACGAAACGATGTCGAATTATGGGACCTGGGTTCAACACCTATTTCTTCAAATACTTCCAAAACATCTGCACCAATGAAAAGTGATAAGGGGCCTGATAGTTCGATGAAAACACAATCATGCATCGAGAAGCAGAATTCTATCAAGAGGAAGTGCGTCTCTGCTGGACCTGTGCTGGGAAAACGTATATGGTGCGGTTTTTTTAAACAATGCTTTTAATATGTGCACCGCTTATGTGAGTTGCCTTCTGCCTATAGTGGGACAACTAACAGCAAAGAATTATTGACTAATGGAGCAATTTCAGGCACTTTTAATATATCATTCTAATGTGTGAATTTCTTATCTCATAATTTCTCAAAATATGTGGTTCTTAATGGATTTTATGTCATGCGACTGCACATGGATTACACACTAAGTTAATTATTGTTTTAGCAATACTACCAATACATTTTTGATCAAGACTGTGTGAAAATTATGTATTAACAAATAATTGCTAAATAAAATGATTGATACTAATACAATAAGTTTTGAAATTGTGTTATTAAATATAACCCACACACTCACACACCCACGCCCACCCACACACACATACACACATATACATGTGTGTGTGTTGTGTGTATATATATTAGGGCGGGTCAATTTGTATGGATAAAAAAGTCGCATAGGCACATACGATTTTTGGATAATAGGGATCAAAATAAGATCTTATGGGGTAACGATGGGCATGGGTAGATCGGCCTTCAGAAGTTAGTGGAGTCGCTCATACATTTGGACACTATTGGGACGCTCTAAATGGGCCAAAACGGGGTTTTTCAAAATTCAACCCTTATCTTTGGGTCAATGCACGAGACATCAGAATTCATTTTAGAGATATGATTTCTTCGGCAAAGTATCTTATTTTGATTTCTAGTATCCAAAAATCATATGTGCCTAAGCGACTTTTAAATCGAACCGCTCTGATATATATATATATATATATATATATATATATATATATACATAGAATAGATAGTTTTGATGTTGAAATGTAAGAAAGAAATCTTGGAGGGCATAACATCAGTAAAAAAGATTAAAGTTATTTTTTCTGACGTTTTGACATAAAGTTCTATGTCTATTGATATTTATATTATAAGATTTGCACGTAATACTACACCGTCAGCAATAACTTTTTAAATAATTTGTTTTTCCAGAACACAGAGCAATCTATCCATCCAAGGCAAATTCAGATTCTGTATATTTAAGATTTTTGTGCTGATGGTGACATAGAATTTTATGTCGAAATATAATGATGCTTTAAAATATCCAGGATTTCATTCATATATTGCAACCTATATAACGAAATCTATGTTTTATTGATAAAGCAATCACATTCTTTTTCAACGATCGATCACTTACTAAAACGTTTTTATTAGCTATTTAGATCATTTCTCAAAAAATATGTTTACTTTTACCACCATTTCTAAAATTAATTTGCAAATTTAGAGCAGTGAAGTGGCTTGTAGATCTTTGTGACTTCTGAATCTGAAATATGTTGTGAAATATAAACACCCAGCTTCATTTAACAAGCACATGAGTACGTGTGGTCGTGTTTTGTAAGATTCTGATTTAAAACAATGAATGACTGACTGCATCCGTTTTCTGTAACACCCTACAAATCTAATACTAACTAAACAATGATCAATTGCAGTGAACCTATTTTATCAAAGTTGAAGAAACTGTTAATTTGTGTATGAGTATGTACGACATATTTAAAAGTCAGAGGCGTAGCGTGACTTGAAGGGTAAATGTTTCTCACAAATTTAAAAAAAAATATTTATTTATGTTATTATCATTCGCTCACAGCTTCCCAAAATTTTTTTTTAATTTTTTTGGAAAACTAATATATATTGATAATGAGTGAGGATTTTCATAAGATTTTACTTATATATACTTATACGTTGTGAGACTCCTTAGCTACGCCCCTGGTAAAAGCGTATTGTTTTTTTTTTTTTATTTGAAATACTCAATGAGTATTACGGACTTAAGCTAATTTTTCGTTAAACTTTAAAAGACAAGTTATATCTAAAATTTTGTAAATTTATAATGCAATAATATAAAAATTTAATCAACCATATCTATTTGTAGTTCGGAGCCGCGCCAATTTTCCTGCACGGACAATGCTGAGACTAATGAAGATGACTTTCAGACATCGGATGAAGAACAGGAAGATCCACGTGACTATTGCCGTGGAGGCTACCATCCAGTTAAAATTGGCGACTTATACAACCAGAGATATCATGTTGTGCGAAAATTGGGTTGGGGGCATTTCTCCACAGTTTGGCTTTGCTGGGATTTGAAGTAAATACATTTTTGATAACATATCCTTTAGTTCTTGGAATATTGTCGTGCTAAATAAAAAAATACAATAGATAATATTAAATTATTACAACATTATCATCATAAATATTATTATCTTATTCAAAAATTTTAAATTTGGCTTGTAATAATATCTTTCTAAATCTAAATCGTTTCTCGTAGCCGTTGGTGATGTCCACCACAAAACCCACAAGCACTAAATTATTGATCATTATACATTTGAAATTTTAACAAAATATTTTTTCATGTTGTAAATGAAAACTTATTACTAATGTCAAAATTTTGATAAATTTTAACCCGCTAGGAGCAAAAAATTTGTGGCTCTGAAAGTTGTGAAGAGTGCCAAGCATTATACGGAGACAGCTCTAGATGAGATAAAACTACTAAGATGCGTAAGTTTTAGAATTATTTACCTGCTAAAACTTAAAATGTTTAAATCTAAAAACGTTTACTGGAACAATATATATTAAATATATTTGGAATGTTTTTTTTACATTAATTCAAAACTCTAAACCGCGAAATATTAATTTTGATGAAATGATCTTATACTATTTTTACAGGTGAGAGAAGCCGATACAGCTGATGTCAAACGAAATAAAACAGTGCAATTGTTGGACGATTTTAAGATATGTGGTGTTAATGGCACACATATATGCATGGTGTTTGAAGTTTTAGGCCATAATCTATTAAAACTTATTATACATAGCCGGTATCAAGGCATTCCTCTTAGCAGTGTTCGTGTGATAATAAGACAGGTAAAATAGATATTATGATATGAAATTCAAATAAATTATAATTTTAATGTATGCTATATATGCATCCAGCAATATATATATATATATATATATATATATATACCTGCTAAAACTTAAAATGTTTAAATCTAAAAACGTTTACTGGAACAATATATATTAAATATATTTGGAATGATTTTTTTTACATTAATTCAAAACTCTAAACCGTGAAACATCTTAATTATGATGAAATGATCTTATACTATTTTTACAGGTGAGAGAAGCCGATACAGCTGATGTCAAACGAAATAAAACAGTGCAATTGTTGGACGATTTTAAGATATGTGGTGTCAATGGCACACATATATGCATGGTGTTTGAAGTTTTAGGCCATAATCTATTAAAACTTATTATACATAGCCGGTATCAAGGCATTCCTCTTAGCAGTGTTCGTGTGATAATAAGACAGGTAAAATAGATATTATGATATAAAATTCAAATAAATTATAATTTTAATGTATGCTATATATGCATCCAGCAATATATATATACTATATAGACATGTATATATATATATATATATATATATATAATATAAATCATTACAAAAATGCAGGTTCTGGAAGCATTAGATTATTTACACACTAAATGTCACATAATCCATACGGACATAAAACCCGAAAATATTTTAATGTGTGCCGAAGAAGAATACGTTAGACAGTTGGCGGCCGAAGCAACTCAATGGCACAAAATGGGTATTAAGTTACCAAAGTCATTTGGTGAGTATTAATACCTTTGAAGTATTACTCCTATCAGTATCCTTACGACAAAATACATTTTATTGTGTTGAACATTGTTTAATTTTCATTTTTCATATTTTGTTAGCAAAAAATATTTTTTAAGTTTTTGGATTTTTGAGCCGTTTAGAATTAACTAACAACGTATTGAAATTTTATTTGAATTACAGTCAGTATGGAGCCACTTTATAAGAAGTCAAAGTCTCCCAATTGTGAGATGGATTCTAGTGAATCTATAGATAAATTCAGATCGAAATGCGACACTATGGACATCGATTTTCGTACCATAGACAGTTCTGATAGCCCCATAAAAAGTGATAATGTGACTCCTACTCCATTTGAAGACATCAGTAGTTCCACTGATGTAGCACTGAGCGCGGAGGAGACATCAACGAGTCTGACAATTCCATCAAAAGGTGAGGATGTTTCGAATCTGTACAGTACAGAATCTAGTACTCCTAATGTTAATTCCGAAATGAACGCTGAAGCCAAAGGCGATATGGTAGTTATGCAACCCGAAAAGGGAATGCAATTAGATATTACTAAACCCCAATATTCCGATCGAGTGAACATACCGAAGAGACACCAATTAAAATGGATCCTAAAGTGGAGGCGATATTAACCTCTATATCAAAATTCACCGACGAGAATAATTGTGCGAAATTTGATAGCGCGATCTGCAAAATGGAAGAGAATTATGTGCCATCCCCAAGTTTGACGGCTTTGACGAAAACCTTAGAAAAACTAAAAGAAGAAAACGAGGCCATATTAAACAAGAAAACGAAACCGTTGATGGATATTTCATCATCTATTAAGGCTGAGCTGGCAGACGTTAGAAAGGACATTGCCGAAGATTACAAACAAACGTCTAACCAATCATTCGATTATTTATGTTCGGAAGTTGCTAATTTAGCGACGGCTATGCAGCACGAGGAAGCCAACCATATGGATAAAGATGGTAAACTCGTGAAGCGTATGAGATCAATTGAAAATAAGATAGTGGATCCCACTGCATTGGGCGAGAATCTCGGCGTGAAGATTGCTGATTTGGGAAATGCTTGCTGGACAGTAAGTTTATAATATTTAAATTAATATATGTAAATAGAAAATAATCTGCCTATTACAATCTATTCATGGTTCAATTTTACTAGTTTATTTTAATATGTGATTTTATGGAATTTATTCTTCTATGGGACTTACAGTTTATTATTTTTATTTTAGCTAAAAAATGTTTTCTTAATAATAAATTTTACTTCCGTAGAATAGCTAAGTAATAAAAATTATTTATTTTGTAGCGTCATCACTTTACGGAAGATATACAAACAAGGCAATACCGTTCTTTAGAGGTGATTTTGGGCGCCGGATATGATACTTCGACTGATATCTGGAGCACAGCTTGCATGGCTTTTGAACTTGCGACTGGTGACTATCTATTCGAACCACATGCTGGCGTAGATTTCACTAAAGATGAAGATCACGTAGCGCACATAGTTGAATTGTTGGGAATAATTCCTAGGCATATAGCATTCTCTGGGAAATATTCCCACGTCTTCTTTAACAGTCAAGGTGAAGAAGTTTGTAAATGAATAGTGCATTTAATCAACTACTTTTGCTTTATATATATTCTGTATTGCTTCAGTGATATTTACATATTGCTAACATGTAATACTATAATAATATTTTTACAGGCGAGCTACGTAACATAACGCGTCTGAAACCCTGGAGTTTATTCGAAGTTCTCACAGAGAAATATGAATGGGATCCTGAGGATGCACAGAAGTTTACAGACTTTCTTCTGCCCATGCTCGCATTCGACCCCAACGAACGTGCAACGGCTTCTGAGTGTCTCCAGCATCCATGGCTGTATATGTAGCAAACACCATATGTAACCCATGTATTTGTAATGATTGTTCAACCTTGATGCTTCCTGAATTGTATGTTTAATTCATTTCATTAGATAATTAAGAAAAAGTAGTTGTGATGCATTTTTTGTTTACCAAAAATCTTTCATTAATTTATTTATTTTGAGAATCTCAATATGTATATCTTAAGATAATTGTTTGTTTTGCAATGATTTGTTTCATCGTACCTTACAGTATACTGATTTTTATTAGATAATGTTTAGTGTTGTGCACAAACGATTATGAGAAAAAGCTATCTTAATATAAGATGTTGCAACCTTATATATATATATATATATATATATATATATATATATATATATAAATATATATATATATATATCAGTGGCGTCGGAACCAAATTTTTGATGGGTGGGCTCGTTTTTTTTTTAGATAGACAGCCAGTGGTCTCGTTTTTTTTTTTTTTTAGAAGTATTAGCCAATATAATTTTTTGAAGTTGATGGGTGGGCGTCGGAACCAAATTTTTGATGGGTGGGCTCGTTTTTTTTTTAGATAGACAGCCAGTGGTCTCGTTTTTTTTTTTTTTTAGGTATTAGCCTATATCATTTTTTGAAGTTGATGGGTGGGTTCAAGCCCACACACCCCACGCGGTTCCGACGCCACTGTATATATATATATATATATATATATATATATATATATATATATATATATATAATTATATACATATATTGAGCATTTCTCCTATTTATAAAAATGGTTTTATAAGATATTTTACAAATCTATTACATAAAAACGTGCATTTTTACCTTAGTGCTGATTACGAAATAAGTTTAAAGTAATTTACCATATCAATGATTTTGATGCTGCTTTAATGGTTTACATCAATTAAAATAATACGATACGACTTCTGAAAATTATGTAGTACATAAATAAATTGTACGTTTATACTTTTTATATATAATATATACATATATGTAATATCATCAAGGAATACTTGTCGAAAATTATTATTAAGGTACTTGCACAAATCTTTTACAAAGTAATACTGTAAGAATTTAAGACTACTACTTATATTATTACATTCGTGCTAGGATCTTCGTAAAAAAAAACGAAAACTTTGAAGCCTTACCTTGTACATAAAAATATGATTACATTAGCTATATTCAAAAGTGAATTAATTCACAAATTTGCTAACTACCAATGTGTATTACTTAATTACTGAGATTATTTGAGATATTAATACCTTCATGGACCAGTTTCGATAATGTTCTCTTAATAGTCACTAATCATAAGTTGTTATAAAATATATTTATTTTGGTCAGAACAATTCTACCACAATGAAAATTGAGTTATTGCACAAATGTATTTCTTGTGTAGAATAATTACTAGTCTGGCGCTGTTTTATTTAATTGAAAGAATTTTTCATTGTTCAACATTAAAAGAATAAAAAATACAAAAACTTACTGTCGAATAAAATAAGTATTTTCGGAAATAGTAAAAGTAATCAATTTACTATTACTGGTACACACATGCATATATATTATGTAGAATTGTTAAATTAACAATCACATCAGACAAATAAATAACATCAGTTATAAATGCTTTATTGATGGCAATTTATATATTTCTGCAAGAATAAAACTTGCAAATATTACATTAACCTACATTAATACAATTACACTAGTTATTGTATGTGTGATTGAAATATCAAGCTATGATGTTTGTTATAAAAATCATTGAAAAAATTACAATGTATAACATGTGAAATTAGCTAAATACAAGGACTGAGTATTCAATAGCAATAGTGTTAGTAAATGTAAGTCATCAACTGTATTTTCTTGATTTAACAACTGTACCGATATATATCAATGTCAAATGGATTAAATGTATTTGGAGAAAAATATTTTAAGATTACAATCACAAAAGTTCAAAATTATGTATATATGAAAACATACCTATGAAGGTCAAAATTACGATAAAGTGAAGTTATCAAATTGGACTTTGAGATTTCATTGGAACTACTTTTTACTAAAAATAGTTTTTGAACTAAACCCCTTTTAATATATCATAGATTCTTTTATTACTAAATTGTACTAAACTAAATTACTAAATTGTAAAAACTCTATCACTGCCAATAAACCCATAAATTTAATCTTTATAAGATAATCATAGTAGTATTTGCATATTTATTAGTTCATGATATTTCATCTTTGACACTAATAAATGACAAATTGTAAAAGGTTTCCACTAATAAAACTTTGCATCCTTTTCGAGTAAAATTAGGAATACGCTGCCAAAATTAAAAGTAGAATTCAAAATTTTATTCTTAATCGCATGCTTGCTTTTGTGGCTAAAATATTTAGTTTAAGTAGTTCTCATAGAGAGACAACTAATTGAATTTTAAACCTTTGTGAAAAGAACAGTAAATACCAGTATTTTCATAAAACTCGAACTATATCTGGGTCCTTCGAATTCGACAATTTAGCTTCTTAATTCATTTCAGGTTCAGGTTCTCTCTATTGTCATGAAATTTCAAAGTCGTAACTTCTTCATTCCTGTTTGTATCAATTCTTGCACAACTAGAAAGAAATTTAATATTTGGACAAATATAAATATTATAGCAGAATGCTTTAAAATATCCTACTGATACTTTTGCTACATTACATTTGAGAGGAATTTTAAAAAGGTACCAGAATTTTACTATCCGATACTCTCTCGCAAAGCTTTCCATAACGAATTTATCAAACGGCTTTTGAATTTTTAAAATTGGTGAAACCGTTTTTTCAATCATAGATAAATAAACATAATGGATCAAACGTTAGTCACAACACAACACGCTACCAACGTAATCATTCGAAATCAGTGTGTGTTTTGTGACTATTCACTAGAAGTGAGTCTGTAAAGAAAATGTTACAATTTTTTATCGATTACTTCATTTATCTATGATTACATTTTGCATAAAGGCCTAATACTTATTTATATATGGGCCTTATTTATTTATGAATCGAGACATTTTGACTACTCTATGGTTTCATGCGCCCGCGTCCTAATAAAAGACTTTTATTTTGTTGACAGTTGAAATAGAGTGAAGTTTGTTGGGTGCTTTACGGTGTTTATAGGTGTTTATGCCCAGCAGAACAGAAGTATATATGATGAGTATCAGTGCAATTTAATAATGAGAGAACGTTGTTTCAATTTTATTAGTACCATATACCATATAATGAATTAGTAGAAAAAAAATTGTTGTAGTGTTTTAGTATTTTCGGACATCAACTCATTAAATTCATAGTACGTATTACCGAAGAATTGTGATGATTTATTTTGTGTTTGCCATGTTCAGCTGTCAAACACTTCTCAATTTTATGCGAATATAATATATTCACAATTTTTTTCAGATGTCTTCAGGTAGACCTATAAAATGTGTTGTCGTCGGCGACGGAACAGTGGGAAAGACATGCATGTTAATATCATACACAACTGATAGTTTCCCAGGAGAATATGTCCCTACAGTGTGAGTATTACTATTCCTGTAGCTTTAAAATAATAGTTGAAATATCTATATGATAAACGTTATATTATCGTAATAAAAACCTTTGCTATTCTATTTAATAATCCTGACATAGGTTCAAACTTGATTGACATGTTAATATGAAAAATGCATTTAGTTACATTTGTGGTTTTTAAACATTTTAGTTTTGACAATTATTCAGCACCTATGGTTGTTGATGGAATCCCTGTTTCATTGGGGCTTTGGGATACGGCTGGACAAGAAGATTATGATCGATTAAGGCCGCTGTCTTATCCCCAAACTGATGTATTTCTCATATGTTTTAGTGTTGCAAGGTATGCTTGATTAACCAAATTTATTTTTAGTTATTTAATTTTACTTGTTTTTAATCCCCTGTGTGACAAAGAAATATGTTCATTCTTGACCCAGCATTTGAATAATTTATTACACCTTTTGCTTATTGTTAGTGTTAGAATTAAACTTGAAATATTTAATTTCACATTTAAAAGTGCATAAATTTGTAGTCCGTCATCTTTTGAAAATGTCACTTCAAAGTGGTATCCTGAAATAAAACATCACTGCCCTGATGCACCTATAATACTTGTTGGTAAGTACTCAAATGAAATAATTTAAATTATTTAAAAAATAATTTAAATTAATAAATTAAATTTTATTGGAATTCATTCAAATGGTTTTTAGGTACCAAAATAGATTTAAGAGACGATAGAGAAACCTTAAGTTCTCTAGCAGAACAAAATTTATCACCTATGAAACGTGAACAAGGCCAAAAATTAGCTAATAAGGTTCGTGCTGTAAAATATATGGAATGTTCAGCTCTCACACAAAGAGGTTTGAAACAAGTCTTTGATGAGGCTGTTAGAGCCGTCCTCAGACCAGAGCCTCAGAAAAGACGTCAAAGGAAATGTATAATGCTTTAAAAGTTTTATTTTATATGAAAGTGTTGAGATCTGCAAAAAATGACTACCTAGAAATATTATCACTAAATTATTTATACATTGAATAAGGTTTATAATTGTCACTGCATTTTCATTACCAGTTTAGTTCATTTTTATCTTATAAATTTAGTTCATTTTTATCATGTATACATTATGTATATATTTTAAATTTCATATAATTTTGTATGTGCCACAATTTTCAGTAAATGACAGTTTGTGAATGATAAATGCCCAAACCAATTATGATGAATTTAAATTATTATAGCTCTGATTTAAAGCATTATTATCTAAAAATGATTTCAAATGCTATTATTACATTATGTGGGAGCAACTTTTTTTTGTTTTTTTTTTTGGGTGATGGTGTTTTGTTTTTGAATAGGTTTTTTATTTTTGAGTACTCACGGCTAATATTTTTTTTATAAAATGTTTCAAGAATTATAACTTTTTAAACACAAGTTATAAGCGCATTCTTTTTGTGTGCAAAGCATAAATATTGTCTTTGTACTGTTTTTGTTTTCAACTTACTAAAGTGAAATTAGAAGGAATGCAAAAGCACTAACTACAAGACTTAAAATTACTGAATTGATGATTCTCTAATTTTTAGTTTTGGATGAATGTGTTCATGATTCTCCGATATCCAAATGCACATTAAAATAAACAATTTTTTCTTAAATAATACAAGTTTATCTTTTTAGTACAGATTATATTTAACAGTAAATAACAAACATTTGCGGCAAAGTGAATATCATATATTTCATGTAAAATTGAGATCTTAAATATTATGGCTTATTGTGTACTTCTTATTAAATAGTTCGATCTTTTGTATAAAAGTTGTGGGGTATTTGGAAGGAATAAGTTCAAATTACGGTACAGATTACTCTTTTCCAGATTTTGTTTTTATATTGTGTTATGTTATTGGACATTTGGTGCACCACCTATGTTAATATTGCACATAACTTTACAAGAAATATAAGATATATACAACACATAAATTATAACTTGGTAAATACTTCAGCATTTTTATTAATAGAACCAATGTGCACATTTCTTGCTCTCTTGTATTGCTAAGAATTGCAAAAATAATTGTATAATACGGACATTTGATTTACTGATCAGCTGGTTTATGTTATAAACCATAGCCAGAAGTTTCAGAAGAAATTGTATCTTCGTTGACATGCTTACAGCATGATATACGTGATCGGGTTTATTTGCAACTCAAACCCAATTTATCTTAACATAACTTTAAATTTGACTGATCTTGGATAAGAATTTTAAATATTAACGTCATTTTTCAGTTGTCATATTTAGAACTACATAGCATTATTCATTTGTTGTATAAATGACCAATTAACTGAATTTTTATATTGTTATATTGCAAATCCTCATCTTACTACAAGTCTCTCCTATTTTTCATTAAAAATTTATAATTACTAAAACGTTAATGTATATAATATCCATTTATACGTTTATTATAAAATAGCAATGGCCTATTGTTATAATACACTATAATATTTTACAAGTAAAAACAAATTTTGCAAATGTTAATAAATATTATGATGGTACTTTATGTGATTACATTGAAAAATACAGAAATATGTAAATTGGTAATATGAATATATTCATAACAAACCACTATAGTGGTTTACAAAAATTAAGCAGAATGTTAGAAATGAGTTTATTTCTTAATATATTATTTAAACAATTTATTTTATAACATACTTCTTGATGATTTATTGTGATACTTTTTATTGTAATATGAGTTGCAAATGCCAGCAATTTTTAACAATTTTCTATCAAATTAATGATTAACATCGTTTTAGTGTATAATATACCATAATTTTTGAAATATATACATATATATATATATATATATATATATATATATATAAATTATTAAATACAAGCATCAATATATTTATTAAACATATAATCTACATATTCGTAATAAATATTATTAAATATTTCAACTATTTTAAAAATCTAGCTATTTAGTCTGCTTGTAAATAAATATTCAGCTTAAAAATCGCAGCCAATAAAAGATAATTTGTAATTTAAATAAATTATTTTATGTATTTAAAATTTAATAATGATAAATTTGTAATGCTAATAATATAAATATTTCATATAAATTTACTTATACTAATATAATATTCGCTTACACAATGCTATTTGGTATATGTGTGTTGACAACTTATCATAAATGGATATTTAATTTGAATTATCAATTTTATACTGATAAGACTGGTTGGCAGTAATAAATTGGCGATCTGTGCTAAAATGCAATTAAGAAAAATGTATACGATTTAAAAATTTCACTCACAAAGTTAAGTTCACTTCGTCATACGAATCTACGGTTGCGTTAAACGTGTCAGAAATATTGACTATTGATTATAAATGTTGATTGTTGAACTTTTAGCAATGTATTTGCTTTTAATTTATATTTCAATTTATGCGATTTTTCTAATAAGGAAAAACTTGCAACATCTTCGTGTATACAGCTTTGTGCAATTTTAATTGTTTCATATGATATATGAACTTTTATTGCGTTATTTTTTTAAAACAAATTTATTGTAATTTATTATATTTGGACTATTTTTATTTAAGACGAAGTATTTTCGTATAGTTCTAATGCATTTTAACCTGATTTGATGAGTATAATTTAACAAGAGTTTTAATTAATAAACATTGAAATAATTTCCTTTTCAAAAACAAAAATGCTTAGAAAAATTTAATTTTTCTATTTATAGCATTTAACTATGTTGGTTCGAATTAATTTTGGCGTATGCTACGGAAACTTTAAAGTTATCTTGGATAAAATGTGCATTGTAAATGTACACAAATTCATATAAACAAAATCATTTAGAATGAACTGGTATGAACTCCTTACATTGGTTATTTCCTAATAATAAAATTTCTGATAATTTATCTCGTTTATCAATAATCTGGATATAAATGTTTATCAAAAGTTAACGTTCTTCATTGTCTTAACCCTGTCGCGACGAGCGTCGCTTATGGGCGACATCCAAGATTATGATGGTCAACCCTTGCATCGCGATATATCACTCCGAGTGATATGATTGAGAATTCTAATTTGTTATTGTAATTCTTCAGAAGCGCAATTTTTAATTTCTAAATATAAATGATTGATAAATCTCAAAATATGTTGATGTGCCTGATTCGTTCAGTAGCGCTACTGAACGGTTTGCTGGCCCGTACAGCAGTATCTCTCCGGTAACGAAAGGGTTAACTAGGATATACCATCAGAACTTTTACCATTCGAAAAAGTCCAAATAACTACTATTATTATCGCATATGAACTGACACTGGATGAGCCCCACATACTTCTGCACGCACTCCACCTAGGCCTTTGGAACTGAATATTTTCCTAGCTGCATAGGTTATTAATTATAAACATTATCTACAAAATTTCTATCTACTGGATTTCTATGAAGTGGATACTGGGTGTTACAAACTTATTATCTATTGATTTTGTAATAATAATTATTTTTTATTATTATAACTAGCTATATTACTAATAAAGGCATTCCAATGATGACAGTAATTGTGGAGAAGTTAGAAAATAACCATTGTATTGTATTTTGCCTGACATTAAAGTCTGCATAAACATATGTGCAAATGGGGCCCCATCGGTAATTGAGTGCGATTTTTTTTTTAAGAAATTAGGATATTACACAAAGTCGCTCACACAAAACAGCAAGATTTACTTTTACAATACTAATATTGATTTTGTATTACGTGGTTACAATATATTTGTTTTTTAATTCGTAATAATATTTTATCTAATAAAATATAATTATTCATTAACCCTGTTATCGAACGTTATCAAAATAATGGAATAATTTAATTTATATATATAAATATAATTTTTGCGCATCAAACTACGATCAGTGATGGTATAGCTGTTCCAGATTTATTATAATTTATACTGTGCCAATTTGGCATGTCGTTTACCGGCAAAGGATGATATTTTGTTTGAAAATAAAAGTCTAATAATTAATAAATAAAATTAAAAATTTTGTTAATAAATAAAAGTATATAAAAAAGTGAATTTTTCATATTGATGAATGTTAAATAAGGGAGAGGACAATACATCCTAATTTAAATGCCTTACATATAGTATATAAATATGGGGTATATATTTTTAATAATTATATTGTTTAATAAAATCTTCCAATTAAATATAATGTGTGAACAATTTCAATTCGAATGTCGTAGTCACCCAACTTTCCGACCAGCACAGTATAAATACATTCTGATTACAATTTATACCTTCATAAAAACATGATTATGTTATAACATTTCAAATTTATTTAGTTTAACCCAAGGGGCCCAGAAATACCAGTCAAGAATATATTAACGTAAACCGTTTACGGTTTAGTAAATTCAATGCCTATCTAATAAAACTTATTATAAAAAATAATGGGCTTGAATCTAGTCGCTAGTTGCTTAAACATCGTCGTCTTTGGAATCCTTTCCCCAGAATTTGTCAAAACGCGTTCTTGCTTTTTCCAACACTTCAGATGCAAGAGAACGTCCAGTGCCTGGTGACACCACGCTCTCCACAGCATCTGGTTTTGCTGTAACTGGTGCTGTATCACCTAATTATTTATTAATAAACTTTTCTCATTAAAATGTTTATGCTGTTTATTCTACACACCTTTGGTAACATGCTGGAGGCTCAGTGTTTTTCGTCAAGTGATCAAGTTTTTGCTCTTACCATCAATTTACCTGTTACCTTCAAATCAAAAATTTTGAAAGTGATCTATTCATTTTGGCTTATTACTGTCCTGATAAACAATAGCCGTTTTGGAGTTTTTAATACAATACCAAAGATTTTTTAAATTTCGGCCTAAAAGATGAATCAAATAGAGGAATCCGAAAAGTACGTCCATATTCATACGTGGTCATTGTGTATGTGTAAAATAAGTTTTTGTGGCTAATACAAGATAGCTCTGATTTTCAATTTTCTAAGTTCAATATTTCACTCAGAATGATTTACGGAATATATTTCCCTTGAATTTACTTCACTTGTTTCCAACAGACCTGATACACCGTTCGAAAAACATTGTCAGGATGAATAAATGATGTACTTATATGCCAAAAATAATTAACAAAAGGTTTGAAAATGCATGCTTGGTTGGGCTAAAGCATAAAAACATGCACAGCGTTTAAAATTTTGAAAAAATCTCTTACTAGTCGAATAAATTTTATAGAATTTCATGAGAATGGTTTGGTAGGCAATTTAAATTTGAACAAATAAAAAACATATAGTATAATATTTTTATTAAATAAAAAGTATTTTATTTACATTTAATAAATTATAAAAAAATGTATACCAATTATTTCAACATATAAATTGATGTGGGCAATATTTTTATGAATTTATACCTAGCTTAAACATTGAACAATAACTTATCATATTAAAATTAAGCATGAAGATATAAAAATAGAAATGGAATAGAACCGCAATGTAACGGAAAAGAAAATCTCATTTATGGTAGTCGATATGGTTGATGAAGATTTTGGAAATTTAACTGATCGAGGATATCAATCAGATTTATAATTTATACTTAATGTTGTCCATTTCATAATCATTGTTGGTGAAAAGTGTGGAAATTGTATAAAGTAAAATTCGACAACGCTGTCGGTTCTCATAATCATTCTCAGAAAATAATTACATATTCAGATTTGATGATTCTGAATGTAGTATTTTTACTTCGAATTTGAAATTTTGAAATAACTTCCGTTTCATTTCGGTTCTTATCTAAACATTCAAGCAAACAATTAGAACGTTCATTTATGATTATAAACTATCAAATGTTTAACTTTTTATATAAAGATAATTTTCAATTTCGAATAGATTCATAATTATTAAAACTATTGTTATCATTATAAATAGACATATTTTTATTAATGTATATTTATTTCCTCACAAATTCAACTGCAAAGGAACGCTATTTCTCTACATTATAAATAGGGTGTCAGCTAGTGCAACATTTATGTCCACTTAGATCGTACGAAAGAAATTTCATTATTTCTGAAGTTTATCTATCGGGCAAAAATTCTATATTAACTATATCAATACGTCTTACAGACTGTGTATAAAAATAATAAACTAATCCTATGAACTTAGGTATAACTGAAAATCTTATAAAATACTTAAAACAAAATTTTTATAGCTTAAAAAAAAACGCGATCACGTGTACGGTATTTGATTTTTGCTGAATCTCAGACTTGGCTTACGAAGAAATTAATTTCTGCGATTGATCGTATAAGGATAATTCGATCGTAACCAAAAAAAAAAACAAATAATAATATGATTACAAAGCGCTTTTATTTTCTCCCTGTATCATTTGTTATAAATATCTATATTTTTAAATAAACCAAATATTTTCTAAAAAATGGTAACGTCAAATTTTTATCTTGGATATTATATTCAACAGTTTTTGTATTTTGTTTTGAGTTAAATCTTTCAAATCAATCGGATTTAATATCGGCACTTCAAAATCGTATCAGAGCTGAGAAAAACAGTTTGGGTAATTTTACGATTGGTTTATAACTAGATAATGATATTTGATCATCTAAGACTGGTCGTGTTGTATGGCCAGTTCAACAAATTACGTATGTTCAAAAAAATAAGTATAAAACATTATATTTGCCCCGGATATTCTGATAAGCGAAAGTCAGCTGATGACTGAAGGATAATTATTAGAAATGGTCCTAATGTGACATATAAAAAGTTGGAAAACATTTATAACAAAAAAATGAGTATATGTTGATGACGTCGATGGAAACATCGAATGGATTTGTATCTTATAGGAACTTAACATTTCAGACACTACCATCGTAGAAACATACTGGTTACATGAATGCCATCGCTGTTCAAGCGGCAATGTATTTTTGCATTGTTAAAAAATATGAAAAAACTAAACGATCGATGCTATTAGCAAGCAGCTTCAGTAGGGCCACCCACCTCGGTTGTCCGTTGAGTTGCCATTAACTAGTTCGTCCCTGTGCGAAGACGTAGCCGATTGGGGGGCGCTGGGCGGCAGATCTCGGGGGCTACGAGCCTTTATTTCGCTTTGAGGACGTGGTGTTGGCGTGCTCACTGCATCGCCTCCTAAGAAGTAATAACGATTAATCATTTAGAAAAGGCTTTTCATTTTACATACATGTACCTATTTTTTGGTTGCTTTAAGGGGTTACACCACTGTAAAGTTTTCGAAAAACCAAAAAAAAAAATTTAGGCTTAAAATATATATTGAACCTTTTAGAATATGAGGAAAATATTTCATACCTAAAACTTTTTTTTTACTTGTAAATATGAGCTTTTTCCACGCGCGTCGGGCTGCTTCGAACCGACACCGCTCAAATACATTAACAAACTAGCTGTAAGTGGAATTCTGTCTTAAGGCAATTAGGGCATCGTGCCTTAAGGCAAATTGCTGGAACTTCCCGTACCAAAAATTATTTTTTTTTTTAAAAACGATTAAAATTGAAAAATTGAAAAAAATCTACTTCGAAAAAATAAGATTTTTGAGAAACTATAAATTGGACAAAACATTACTTTTTTTTGAAAAAAAAATTTTTTTAAAAAAAATTAAAAAAAAAAATTTTTTTTTAATTTTTTTTTTTAAATGTTTTCTTTATTTTGACATATTTTGGAAGATCTGAACTTGTTTCTCAGAGCAATCGTACTGCTTTAACTGCATAGAGACGAAATATAAAGCGCGTAAGCGCGGCGTCGCTGTCTAACGGGTAAACATTGATACGGAACCCATAGGAAAATAAACAAAATTTATACTTATTGTTAAAATCTCTATAAAATATCTGAAAATTTGATGTGCATATGTCTAATGATCATTTTTGACCGCCAAATGACATTTTTTTTACTTTTTTCGTTATATCTCCGAAACCGCTAGACCTGCCTTTATGAAAATTTGATCAATTCTTCATCTTGTCAATACAAGTAAAATGTTTTTTGAATTATTAAAATCGGACGCTCCGTTCTCTTAAAAACTGAGTTACCGTTTTCGGCACTTTTTGCCCCGTATCTCCGGAACGGCTAGACCTGCCTTCGCCAAAAACTAATCAGCACGTCTCCTTATCAATACGAATCGAATGTTTTTTGAATTATTCAAATCGGTTGATCCGTGTTCCCGAAATCGTCGACGAAAATTTGTATCCGCACATACATACACACACGCACACACACACACACACACACACACACACACACACACACACACACACACACACACACACACACACACACACACACATACATCCATTTTTTCTAAGGTATGCCAAAATATTCAGAAATCTCTGAAACGTAAAGATATATAAAAATTTTCATTTTCGATTTTTTTGCGATTACTATAACTTACCCTACGGGAAGTTAAAAACATTATAAAGCAAAATGACAACATGTATGTTTTTGAATATATTATTATATGTTATTATTAACTATTAATATTCTATAAATAAACTGCAAAGGCATTTTTAACCAATAGATGATCAGTGCAGAGCAAAAAACATATAAGCATCGACCATATTGCGGCTGATATTGCTGGGGTCAGTTTCAACGATGGTCTAATCAATATTTTATAAATGATAATAGTTTTGGAGATTAATATTGGCATCTAAACAAGTAATTTTTGTCTTAAAGTAGATTATAAACGGCTTAAACATGTCGAACGGTCTTTGACGGATGCGCCAAAAGTAGGACGCTCTGATATAAAATCAAAAGAAGAAAATAAAAATAAAAGGGCATCTGTATGTTGATGGGATATCAGATTAATAGTAAAACTAGTGGGGCGCATGGCATCGTGCCTTAAGGGAATTTGCTGGAACTTTCCCGTACCAAAAATTATTTTTTTTTTAAAAGATTAACATTTTTGAAAAAAATTTACTCTGAAAAATTAGATTTTTGAGAAACTATACATTTTTGACAAAATTTTACTTTTTTTTGAAAAAAATACTTTTTGAAGAAAAGTGTATTTTGAAATATTTTGGAAATTCTGAACTTTTTTTCAAAGCAATCGTACTGCTTTAACTGCATAGAGACGAAATATCGAAGCTCGTAAGCGCCGCGCCGCCCACTACCGGAAAGCATTGGTACGGAACCCATAGGAATGTAAACAAAATTTATACTTCTTGTTAAAATCTCTATAAAATATCTGATAATTTGATGTGCATATGTCTAATGATCATTTTTGACCGTCAGATGGCATTTTATTTTACTTTTTTTTTACTAGATCTCCGAAACCGCTAGACCTGCCTTCATGAAAATTTGATCAGTTCTTTATCCGGTTAATATAAGTAAAATGTTTTTTGAATTATTAAATTGGACGCTCCGTTCTCTTAAAAACAGAGTTACCGTTTTTGACACTTTTTGCCTCATATCTTCGGAACGGCTAGACCTGCCTTCACCAAAAACTAATCAGCACGTCTCTTTATCAATACGAATCGAATGTTTTTTGAATTATTCAAATCGCTTCATCCGTGTTCCCGAAATCGTCGACGAAAATTCGTATCCAAACACATACACATACACGCACACACACATACACACACACATACATCCATTTTTTCTAAGATATGCCAAAATGTTCAGAAAGTTTTGAAACGTAAAGATATATAAAAATTTTCATTTTCGATTTTTTTAACTTCCCGTAGGGTAAGTTATAGTAATCGCAAAAAAATCGAAAATGAAAATTTTTATATATCTTTACGTTTCAGAGGTTTCTGAACATTTTGGCATACCTTAGAAAAAATGGATGTATGTGTGTGTGTGTGTGTGTGTGTGTGTGTGTATGTACGTGTGTGTATGTATGTGCGGATACAAATTTTCGTCGACGATTTCGGGAACACGGATCAACCGATTTGAATAATTTAAAAAACATTCGATTCGTATTGATAAGGAGACGTGCTGATTAGTTTTTGGCGAAGACAGGTCTAGCCGTTCCGAAGATACGGGGCAAAAAGTGCCGAAAACGGTAACTCAGTTTTTAAGAGAACGGAGCGTCCGATTTGAATAATTCAAAAAACGTTTCACTTGTATTGACAAGATGAAAAATCGATGAAATTTTCATGAAGGTAGGTCTAGCGGTTTCGGAGATATGGAGGAAAAAGTAAAAAAATGAGCCATCTAGCGGTCAAAAATGATCATTAGACATATGCACATCAAATTATCAGATATTTTATAGAGATTTTAACAATAAGTATACATTTTGTTAACATTCCTATGAGTTCCGTACCAATGCTTATGCGTTAGACAGCGAAGCGGCGCTTACGCGCTTTATATTTTGTCCCTATGCAGTTAAAGCAGTACGATTGCTTTGAAAAAAAAGTTCAGATCTTCCACAATATGTCAAAATAAAGAAAAAATTTTTTTTTTCAAAAAAAAAAAATTAAAAAAAAAACTTTTTTTTCAAAAAAAAGTAATTTTTTGTCCAATTTATAGTTTCTCAAAAATCTTATTTTTTCAAAGTAAATTTTTTTCAAAAATGTTAATCGTTTTTAAAAAAACAATAATTTTTGGTACGGGAAGTTCCAGCAATTTGCCTTAAGGCACGATGCCTTAATTGCCTTAAGACAGAATTCCACTTACAGCTAGTTGCGATTACTATAACTTACCCTACGGAAAGTTTAAAATATACGTTTTTTTTTTGGTTGCTACAGTGGTGTAACCCCTTAATGATCACATGGGAAATATAAGAAGAATTCGATTATACTTAGATACAATAATATCTATGTCAATGCTTGCAAATAATGTTTGGTATATTTTGGTACGATTTGATTGACTCGTTTTTTAGACTTGTACTTGGAATGTAGAGTTGAGTAAGATTTTAGTTTTGAAGAGTTTTCTATTTCACCTTCTCGTACATTCTGCGTGACTGTAAAAGTCTTTCCTGTATCCAGCGGCACCGTCCAATTCACAGGATCGGGCGATCGCATTATAATTTGTTCCGGTGATTTAACCCGCGTTGGTTCCGGAGGTGACTTGACAATTTGCTCTCTGGGGGTCAACGCGCTGCCAGCACTCGAAGATACCGAGGCAGCATCGCGTTCTACTGATCCATCGTCTTCAACTAGAAACGAATAGTAATTATTATGATGAAAATATCGAACTGTTTCAGCTTTTTCGATTTTGCTACAACTGTTTGTAGACATTTGACGTCCAACAGGCATGGTGCAAGTCCATTTGCCCTAATGATAACGCTAACAACGATTACTGATGGTAATATGAACATATTCGGAATAATTTATATACATTGTAATTAACGACAAATTGATAGTTAAATTGATAGTTGAAACACTAAACATTTTCGGTGTATAACGTAACTTCTAGACAAATTATTCTAAATATTTGCTAATAATTACTACTTGCACTATCCCTATAGCTTTCTACAAAATATAATGAAAACGAGTATATGATATGATATATAACATATATATATGATATGATATATAACATATATCATATATTGAATATATATATAGTAATTAATGAATCTAGTGATTAAATTATTTTTAATAAAATACATATAGTTTCTATGGTGGTTACTACATATATTTTTGTATCTTAAAGAAACAGAATTTGAGATATATAAAAATTAAAACGATGAAAATTAAGCTCAAACCTCCAACATTGAGATTGATTCATATACTATTTAAATTGTGTACAAAATAAATATTATATAAAAATAAAACATGCGTTTAGTATAATATATGCGTAGCATTTGTTCTACATAGTAAAATTTAAAATATGGTTAGTGCCAAAGTAGTGCCACACAAACACCTCGTTTGTGAAGAAGAAACATTTCAGTTTTTTTTTAAATACTAATACTTCATAACACCCATGCAAATTGCTTTGTTAGCAAATGTTTTCGTATACAAATTTTAATTCGTTTGTATAAACATCCATGTTTAATTTTTTGAATTTCAAAATTGGCTTACAGCCTTTTAACAGTTTTATTCCTAAAATAGGATCCAGACCTTAACGTGCTAATAAAGCATATTTTGTTATATGTTCTATTGAACAAATCCATGTTTAAAAGGCACGTAGGAAGGAACGTATATATAATTAAATATATTCATGCATGCTAATTCAAATTAAATATTTTTACTATTATATTAAAGTTGTAGAATCCGTAACTTGGTATCAATTAAATTAAATATTGAAACATGTATGTGTGTATATATATATATATATATATATATATATATGTATGTACATTAGGGTGGTCCTTAATATGGACATTTTCGGATTTCCTTGCTCCCAAAGGCTCAAATGGTTCCAAATTCATAAAAAACAATTCTCTGAAAGTTTTAGCACTTAATATTAACTTTTAGATAATGCGCAATTCCATCAAACTCCGTATGGAAATAGCATGGAAAAAATTTTGAAAATTTAAAATAAATTTTTTAGGTATAACTTAGCGACAAATGAATTAAAAGTGAAAATTCGTCATTTTTTATTAAAATTCGACGCTCTGCAAAATTTTTGGAAGTTTTTTCATTCTATTTCCATACAAAACTTTGATTGAATTGCGCTCTATCTAAAAGACCAGAACCATTTGAGCCCTTGGGAGCAAGGAAATTCGAAAATATTTATATTAAGGACTACCCTAATATACATACATATATATATATATATATATATATATATATATATATATATATATAAGTTTTTTACGTGTAATAATGCTTATTCATTATAGAAGCATCTATATAAGAATTTTGCGTGTAAATATTTTGCTTGTTTGTCATTAATTAAAATGACTATGTACTTGTGTTTGAATTACTTATTATTCGATTTGAAAAATATACTTACATTCCAATTATTGCATTCCAATACACATAAAAATAAACATAATATAATTGTTCAGACAATTAGATCTTGTCTGTAAAAATATTCAAACGTGAGTTTGAACCTTCGTTTACTTATTGGTAGTAAGTTAGATAGCAGAAAGATTAAGAAATTTAAGAAGAAGGATAGAAACATGCTTTTATAATAAGAATATCACATATTAAACATCCAGAGAATGACACATTGCATACGACATCTAGTAAATGAAAGATTTTTTAGTAACGAACATAGCCAAAAATACTTACATACATCCTTTTAAAACATAGATAGAAAAAACGTCGTCACTTTAAGTAAGTAACTTTTGAATATTTAGGACACAAAACTCTTGGAATAATTTGTCAACAACCACATACGGTTCGAAATAACTGAAGGCTGTCCTAAAATATTGACAAAAAAGTTCTGAAGTTTTTCAGTGTTTTACGAGAAAAATTAAGTAAATTTAGCTTAGAGCCACAATATCTATTTCGAACCACATATAAGTAACCACAAGATGAGAGGAAGGGATGTTTTGCTTGTCTTCGATGGTGATTGGTGGTTTTGGTGGTTGACGTGCTTGGGGTGTTATACTTACTTTCAAGTTTTGGCGTTTTGTCCTCGCCAATTTTGGTGCTTACGGGGCCCGTGGCAACAGGGCCGGCTGCAGGCGCCGATTTCGGCGTCGGCGTCGGCGCTTGTTTTGCCGACGACGGCGTTTTTGTTCGTGATTGTTGCTGCGCTTCCGCGTTTCGATTAACGACGGTTGAGGATGATGAGTGAGGTTTCGGGGGCACCGAACTACTTTTAGAACGGGACGGGACAGTGGTGGATAGGGAGGCTAGAAAACCGGAAATCTAAATTAATATTGATTATGGATTAAACAATGTATGAGTCGACGTTGAATGATTGATTGATTAATTTGAAATTTTTGATCGTGTTTAATTGTGATTCGTTTCCAGTTACTGTAAACGAAGAACTTTTCAAATGCCACATTATAGTGTTTTGATATATTTGCCAATTGAGTGATATTCTTATTATGTATATTGTTGGGTTACTTCATAAAAACTATAACCAGTTAAAATCTAAATAATGTAGTACTTTATTATTTGTTATAAATATTATAGTTAAGCAAAAGCAAATAAATGTTAAGGCTGAAAAATATTTGAAGCATAAAAATTACCTATATTTTACTATGAATTAAAAAGCTGTTACTGTTAGTACAATTACTTCTACTATTAGTCCAGTAATTTGGTGCAAAAAAAGGCTGTTTCCGGTACAGTACTCCGGGAATTCTGAAAATTGGTAATTTTATAGATTTCGAGGCGCTCTTTACGAAAATCAACTTTGCGACCTCAAATTTGAACGGCAAATTGCGTCAAACAACAGCTTTTTAAAAATATCTCCTTTCTGGCTGATTCTGCGATAAAAGTATCTATGTACGAATTAAACTAGAGAAAATTTCTTACAATTCTTCAGAAAACCGTTTTTTTTGTAAAATTGATAGTTTGAGAGTACGGCCGCCTCGAAGTCTTTGCTGCTCTCGCCGTGGTATCAAATCTCTCCACATCTGACAGCACTTCGAACATGACCACATTCTCTCTAATATTTAATATTTTCAAAGTTAAATTAAGCGAATAAGATCTAGAAATAAAATAATTCAAATATTTTTCGTTTTTTTTTTGCTACTTTATTAACACTTCAATGGCAAAGTAGCTATAAGTATACTTATAGCTTGAGTAGCACCTTATAGCTTCAAGTAGTTTGAAGCGTTAAAAAATCAGCAAAAAACAGAAAAATATTTGAATTATTTTATTTCTAGATCTTATTCGCTTAATTTAACATTGAAAATATTAATTGTTAGAGAGAATGTGGTCAAGTTCGAAGTGCTGTCATATGTGGAGAGATTTGATACTACGGCGAGAGCAGCAAAGACTTTGAGGCGGCCGTACTCTCAAACTATCAACTTTACAAAAAAACGGTTTTCTAAAGAATTGTAGGAAATTTTCTCTAGTTTAATTCGTACATAGATACTTTTATCGTAGAAAGAGCCAGAAAGGAGATATTTTAAAAAAGCTGTTTTTTGACGCCATTTTTTTAATATGGCGGCAACTTGCCGTTCAAAGTTGAGGTGGCAAAGTTGATTTTCGTAAAGAGCACCTCGAACTCTATAAGATTACCAATTTTCAGAATTCCGGGAGTACTGTACCGGCAAAACGACCAAATGACTGGACTATATCGCCTGTAAGATACTTATTTTTATCTTGTATGATTGTTTCCCATAATAAGTGTTTTAAGGAATTGTTTCAACGTCTAATGAACTTATGTTTTGTGGTTGGTTTAGGATAGTCTTTATATTATTGTTAAACTGAATTAGAGAGTAGAGTGGAGGTTGAAACTTTTCCAGTTTGATCAGAATGTTGAAATGATAAAAGTCGAAAATTTATTGATCTGTAGTAAATATTTCAACTCACCTTTATCTCGATATTATGATATAATGAAATGTTTCTAAACGTTTAACTCATATTCAACATTAATTGGGCGATTTATGGGCAAATAGTCGCATGCATTATGACGAATAAAAATCATTCAGAATAGATTGATTTTCTAAGCTAATACATCGCAAGAACAATTTCGATAAACGTCCAAGTATAAATAATATAATAAAAATTATTTTAAGTGAAGGAAATGTACTGAATGAAGCTCAACCTCCACAATCTACTTAATTTTTATATTATCATTAAATTCACGACAAATAATCGAATATATAAAATAAATTTTGCCAAGAAGAACATTGATGATCCGGTGATGCACCAATTATTATTACTTGGACAATTAATAGTTTAATTGACGAAATTAGCATGAAGGGGGTATCACAACTAGCATGCTCCAGTCACCAAGTTTTTTTATACTAGTTTGTGACATGCTAATATGACAATCATATTCTATTCTAACAAATCCTATTCCATAGAACAATTATTGAAAGAGAAAATATCTATAGGTCGATGTTATCTAATGTGAGTTGGTAAATGATTTCGTACTAGTACTAGTGTACATCAATTTTTCGATGCTACGGAAAGAACATGAAATGTCTATATTAAGAAATAAATATAAAAGTGCTTTACGGCGTATTTGAATTTCATATATAATCTAAATAATAAATATTTTGACCACCTTTAACACAAACTACTGAATATATATAAAATTTTCAAAAATATATTTAATTCAACTAGACTGCCACCGTTGTATGATTTCATTTAAAGATTAGCATTTTTCGCAGAAAAAATTACGTATTAATATAATCAAGTTACTATTATAACCGCCAAATTCTATTATAAAGTATAATATAATTATGTTTATGTGCTTCAGTCAAGGGAGTAAAAAAATCAAAAGTTTAAAAATTTATTTAAATCGCTAAAACGGGTATTGTGAAATGTAGTTCATACCAATTGTTTTTACATCTTGGACTATTATAGAACTTAAATTTATTTATATCATTTTCATATGAACTATTTGAAAAATTTAAACTAATACCCTTCTTCCATAACGTACGTAAACTAATGAGCTAAAATGATGTGAAAATCATTAATGAAATGATATATAATTCAAATTCGCGCAACGACACTTGAAATCGTTTTCATAGCCATTTCCTTAGCAAAATTGGCGGTTCCCAAATAATTGTAACTTTCAAAAATGAAAAGAATCTATCACGATTTTGTAGAAACACCAGAATATAATCATTATTTAAACCATACTTGTTGTACAAAAACTCACTAGGTCTTGGTCTACGTTCAGCAGATACTGCCATTGTCGGGCTTTTCTTCTGTTTGGCGGCCGCCGAGGCGGTTGTGGCGGTCACCGTGCTTCCTGGTCGTGGGGTTCGTTTTGGCGATAAATTTTCACTTTGGATTACTCCCGGACCCACCGAGTGCGAACGGCCTATTAATTAAAAAAAAAGTTAATTATATAATACATTTTCATTAAAATAAAATTCCCTTTCGATAAGGGATCGTTCAAGTATTACGTAAGCAGATTTATTACAATTATTTCCCCCCCCCCTCCCTTTTGTCAGCAAAATTAAGCAAATTTCTTACCCAAAAATAAGCAAAATAAGCAAATCAATAATCCCCCCGCCCCCCATAGTGCTTACGTAATACTTGAATGGCCCCTAAGTGTTATAGACAATGTTATTCATATTGTGCAAACTTCGTAAAAAATAGCATGGTCAGATGAAAATTTTGACCAATGCCATATATAAGTATTGTTCTGAAAATTATTTTCTTTATATTTTTCTTGCGTCATTCGGTAAAATTTGTTCCTGTTTAGACACAATAATGAAATTGATACATATTCTAGACCAAAATTGTTTGTTCTAAGTCGAAATTTCTTTTCTAAGTTTCTTTTACATCAAATCATCATATTGTTCTGTACTTCTAATAAAATGACTACAAGTAATAAAAAGTAAAAGCTGTGTAAAAACGAATATTAAAATGTGCAAACATAATAAAATTTTAAATTAATATGTGTTTGCTAAATATAAAACTGTTCATGCCATGTATCGATTATAAGTGTTCGGTTTCCAGTAGAAACCACGCGCAAGTGTGTCTGTGTTATAAAATAAAAATGCAACCTATATTAATAATGTTTTTTGGAAATACAACCACGATCGCTTATTGACCGTGAATATTTAGATATAACTAGCTGTAAGTGGAATTCTGTCTTTAAGCAATTAAGGTAAATTGCTGGAACTTCCCGTACCGCAATTCAAAATTTGAGTAATTAAAAATAATCAATAATAATAATCAATAAAAGTTGATCAATGATTTGAAACTTTTAATAGAATTTCGAACCATTTTAAATCATTCTATCTTAAATCATTTATTTTGAAATATTTTGGAAATTCTGAACTTTTTTCAAAGCAATCGTACTGCTTTAACTGCATAAAGATGAAATATAAAAGCGCGTACGCGCCGCGTCTCCGTCAACCCGTAAACAGTGCTACGGAACCCATAGGAATGTCAACAAAATTTTTACTTATTGTTAAAATGTCTATAAAATATCTGATAATTTGATGTGCATATGTCTATTGTTCATTTTTGACCGCCAATTGGCTCATTTTATTACTTTTTCCGCCATATCTCCAAAGTCGTTGGAACTGCCTTTCCAAAAATTTGAACAGTTCTCTACAATAAACTACAGTTCAATACAAATAAAATGTTTTTTAAATTATTCAAATCGGACGCTCCGTTCTTTTAAAAACTGAGTTACCGTTTTCGGCACTTTTTGCTCCGTATCTTCGGAACGGCTAGACCTGCCACCGCCAAAAACTAATCAGCACGTCTCCTTATCAATACGAATCGAATGTTTTTTAAATTATTCAAATCGGTTGATCCGTGTTCCCGAAATCGTCGACGAAAATTTGTATCCGCACATACATGCATACACGCTCACACACACACACATACACACACACATACATCCATTTTTTTTTCATTTTCCAAAATTTTCCAAAATGTTCAGAAGGTTTTGACACGTAAAGATCTATAAAAATTTTCATTTTCGATTTTTTTGCGATTACTATAACTTGCCCTACGGGAAGTTAATAATTAATTCTGTTCACTTACATGCATCGATTTTATACACAATGAATCAGATTTCAGAAAGTCTAGAATAAAAAATGTTGCATTCATTGTACAAAAATAAAAAACACAGTTTTAACAACACGGACACAGTAGATGATACGCGTGGTTAATCTCACCAGATCTCGGACTGCTTTTAGATTTCTGCGGACTACTTTTTTGTGGGCTACCTTTCTTGGGGCTGCTCTTCTGCGGGCTGCCCTTTTGAGGGCTGCAACGTTTTGGGCTGTAGTGCTCTTCACTTCTTGGCGTTACCGGCACTAGCTTCTCTAGAGTTGGAGATGGCAATAGTGCCCCTTCCTCAGAACAATCTAATTATAAAAAAATCAATGAAAACTGATGCTTAAACCAATACTACTCCCTGGACTAAACTACGAAAACATCTTAAGTGTTATTTTTTTATTTTGTTATCATTTTTTTTTCAATCAGAACTCTTACTTTTATTAATGTTCTATAAGCTGTTTTTGTGTATGACTTATGACCTAAGGTATTGATATGAGAGGCAACCCATCGGTTCACCGTTCTCCTATGAGTGGGGTTTTATATATTAGCTCTTACATCTCTACATCAATAGTGTGCATATGATTGTATGATGCAACTATGTCCACGAAGGACGATTTCCACTTGGAATTATATTGTGATCTATAACCCCAAGTGGAAATTTGACATCAAAGTTGCTGATGTCAGGCTTGGCGGTAGCGGGAATCGAACCAGCGAACCTGGGTCTAGTGGTGCTAGCCCACGCTCTAACCGATATCGCCACCGATGGCCAGTTGTTTTTTTTTTTTTTTTTTTTTTTGTTATCAATAATTTTTTTTTACCTATTCCTGTAGTTCTCTCAAGGTGATGACGAATTGTCTCCTTTCTAAATCTAGCATTGTCTAACATCTGAAAAAATACATTTTTATTAGTTAATTTTTTTCATAACTGGTTGAAGATATGTAAATTATCTCACTTTATTATCGAGCACTGGTTTTGCGGATCCAGGAACCCGCGGTGTTTTTATGAAGGCAGCCTTCGTCGGTGAAGTTTTCTTATTATTTTCTTTATCTTTCTCCTCTTTCGTTATTGACCTATTGATAAAGGTTAAAATTAAAACTTATTTATATTTATTATTTGAATTTATTATATTAATTAATAAAATTATTCATGAAATAGTGGTCTATTTACCTATGGCTAGTAGAAGCAAGCGACAGTGCAGATAAGGAACTACGCCGCGATACTTGTTCCCAAAGCTCAATTTGTTTATTCGATATATCAGCTACTTGATCTATACTTAATTCAGTACCCCAACCGCGGCTCTAATGAAATATTAGATAATAAAAAAAATCATTATTGAAAAATGATAAAATTTTAATATCATACCTTATATTCTCCCGCTTTTTTGCGTAATTCTAACACTTCTTTGTACCAAGCATCTGCTGGCGTAGACGTCTCTACCACTGCGTGCTTTTCTATGTGAACTTCTTTCTTAGGCGAATGCATGTAATCTAATTGAGATATTGGCCTAAGTTCTTCTGTGTGTTCTATTTTAGTTTCTTTCCTGTAAGTATAGTTTTATGAAAAATGATTTATATTTGAATAGAGAATATGAAATGATTTTTTAAAAATTATTTTTTTTTATTCAACAATATATTTACAACTACCCTATATAGACATTAAGTAAATCTTTTGGCGAGTATATATAAAAAATGACGTTCATATATAAACATGTAGTGAAAAATACATGTAGGACCACAGTTGTATTTTTTCTCTATGAGAAGATAATAGTTACTTCTAAGAGCAAAATATTATATTAGCTCCAAAAATTATTTTTGGATATGTATGGAAATTATTTAAAATATGATGGAGAAAATATATAGCAAACAAACGTTTCATCAAAATTAGGTATTAGGTGACTGGTCATTCGCAACCTGTGTGTAGGGTGTCGCTTATAGGCGACATCCTTTGATATAGTTAGAATCATATGAATTCTAATTTGTAATTATAATTCGTAGTTCTTTAGAAGTACAATTATTAATTTTCAAATACATTTTCATTGACAGTGATTGGAAAATTTGTAGTATCTCGTTGTGGGTGGACGGTTTAGTAGTAAGGTGACCATACGTCGCGGTTTTGCCGGGACAGTCCCGGATTTCCACCTTGTGTCTCGGGTGTTTTCTAAAAGCAATGTTTGCCCGGATTTAGATCCCGGATTATAGGTAAATTAACAAAAATTTTGAAAGCAAACGAACAAGTGCTATTTTTTTAAAATTAGTTCTGAA
>NW_020538040.1:171813379-171848405 GCF_003426905.1 Ctenocephalides felis
TGTATTACTTAATTACTGAGATTATTTGAGATATTAACCTTCATGGACCAGTTTCGATAATGTTCTCTTAATAGTCACTAATCATAAGTTGTTATAAAATATATTTATTTTGGGTCAGCACAATTCTACCACAATGAAAATTGAGTTATTGCACAATGTATTCTTGTGTAGAATAATACTAGTCTGGCGCTGGTTTATTTAATTTAAAGAATTTTCATTGTTCAACATAAAAGAATAAAAAATACAAAAACTTACTGTCGAATAAAATAAGTATTTCGGAAATAGTAAAAAGTAATCAATTTACTATTACTGGTACAACACATGCATATTATTATGTAGAATTGTTAAATTAACAATCACATCAGACAAATAAATAACATCAGTTATAAATGCTTTATTGATGGCAATTTATATATTTCTGCAAGAATAAAACTTGCAAATATTACATTAACCTACATTAATACAATTACACTAGTTATTGTATGTGTGATTGAAATATCAAGCTATGATGTTTGTTATAAAAATCATTGAAAAAATTACAATGTATAACATGAGAAATTAGCTAAATACAAGGACTGAGTATTCAATAGCAATAGTGTTAGTAAATGTAAGTCATCAACTGTATTTTCTTGATTTAACAACTGTACCGATATATATATATCAATGTCAAATGGATTAAATGTATTTGGAGAAAAATATTTTAAGATTACAATCACAAAAGTTCAAAATTATGTATATATGAAAACATACCTATGAAGGTCAAAATTACGATAAAGTGAAGTTATCAAATTGGACTTTGAGATTTCATTGGAACTACTTTTTACTAAAAATAGTTTTTGAACTAAACCTCATTTAATATATCATAGATTCTTTTATTACTAAATTGTACTAAACTAAATTACTAAATTGTAATTCTATTAAAACTCTATCACTGCCAATAAACCCATAAATTTAACCTTTATAAGATAATCATAGTAGTATTTGCATATTTATTAGTTCATGATATTTCATCTTTGACACTAATAAATGATAAATTGTAAAAGGTTTCCACTAATAAAACTTTGCATCCTTTTCGAGTAAAATTAGGAATACGCTGCCAAAATTAAAAGTAGAATTCAAAATTTTATTCTTAATCGCATGCTTGCTTTTGTGGCTAAAATATTTAGTTTAAGTAGTTCTCATAGAGAGACAACTAATTGAATTTTAAACCTTTGTGAAAAGAACAGTAAATACCAGTATTTTCATAAAACTCAAACTATATCTGGGTCGAAGCAATTTATCTTCTTAATTCATTCACCATCAGATTCTCTCTATTGTCATGAAATTTCAAAGTCGTAACTTCTTCATTCCTGTTTGTATCAATTCTTGCACAACTAGAAAGAAATTTAATATTTGGACAAATATAAATATTAGAGCAGAATGCTTTAAAATATACTACTGATACTTTTGCTACATTACATTTGAGAGGAATTTTAAAAAGGTACCAGAATTTTACTATCCGATACTCTCAATAGCAATCAGATCTTTCATAAAATAGAATGGTAATATAATATAATCGTAAGATGACTTAAATAAAACGACTGCGATTTTAAAATATTGTATTTATCATGCATATTGTAATTATGGAAATAATAAAGACATACATATAAAACATATTTCAGGCAGTAGTTTTTTTCAAATCAATAAAAGTTGCTGAAACTATTGTTTTACAGAAAATATGCAATAACTGATAATTTTAAAGAAACAGGCTTGGCCCATCGTCTCGCAAAGCTTTCCATATCGAATTTTATCAAACGGCTTTTGAATTTTTAAAATTGGTGAAACCGTTTTTTCAATCATAGATAAATAAACATAATGGATCAAACGTTAGTCACAACACAACACGCTACCAACGTAATCATTCGAAATCAGTGTGTGTTTTGTGACTATTCACTAGAAGTGAGTCTGTAAAGAAAATGTTACAATCTTTTATCGATTACTTCATTTATCTATGATTACATTTTGCATAAAAGCCTAATACTTATTTATATATGGGCCTTATTTATTTATGAATCGACACATTTTGACTACTCTATGGTTTCATGCGCCCGCGTCCTAATAAAAGACTTTTATTTTGTTGACAGTTGGAATAGAGTGAAGTTTGTTGGGTGCTTTACGGTGTTTATAGGTGTTTATGCCCAGCAGAACAGAAGTATATATGATGAGTATCAGTGCAATTTAATAATGAGAGAACGTTGTTTCAATTTTATTAGTACCATATACCATATAATGAATTAGTAGGAAAAAAATTGTTGTAGTGTTTTAGTATTTTCGGATATCAACTCATTAAATTCATAGTACGTATTAACGAAGAATTGTGATGATTTATTTTGTGTTTGCCATGTTCAGCTGTCAAACACTTCTCAATTTTATGCGAATATAATATATTCACAATTTTTTTCAGATGTCTTCAGGTAGACCTATAAAATGTGTTGTCGTCGGCGACGGAACAGTGGGAAAGACATGCATGTTAATATCATACACAACTGATAGTTTCCCAGGAGAATATGTCCCTACAGTGTGAGTATTACTATTCCTGTAGCTTTAAAATAATAGTTGAAATATCTATATGATAAACGTTATATTATCGTAATAAAACGCCTTTGCTAATTATGTGATTATTGGAATATAGATACTCCTTTAGTTTGGCATATGTCATATGCTCATGCTTATGAATTTTGTGCAACATTACAAGTCAATCAAACAATTTACATGTTGATTGTAGTATTAATATAGCTGTCACCACCATATTAAATATCCAATACTTCTATGTTCAGTAGCCTTCCTTCATCCAAATATTATGATAGTGGAAATAAATTGTTAATTCTATTTAATAATCCTGACATAGGTTCAAACTTGATTTGACATGTTAATATGAAAAATGCATTTAGTTTACATTTGTGTTTTTAACATTTTAGTTTTGACAATTATTCAGCACCTATGGTTGTTGATGGAATCCCTGTTTCATTGGGGCTTTGGGATACGGCTGGACAAGAAGATTATGATCGATTAAGGCCGCTGTCTTATCCCCAAACTGATGTATTTCTCATATGTTTTAGTGTTGCAAGGTATGCTTGATTAACCAAATTTATTTTTAGTTATTTAATTTTTACTTGTTTTTAATCCCCTGTGTGTTCATTCTTGACCCAGCATTTGAATAATTTATTACACCTTTTGCTTATTGTTAGTGCTAGAATTAGAATTGAAATATTTAATTTCATTTAAAAGTGCATAAATTTGTAGTCCGTCATCTTTTGAAAATGTCACTTCAAAGTGGTATCCTGAAATAAAACATCACTGCCCTGATGCACCTATAATACTTGTTGGTAAGTACTCAAATGAAATAATTTAAATTATTTAAAAAATAATTTAAATTAATAAATTAAATTTTATTGGAATTTCATTCAAATGGTTTTTAGGTACCAAAATAGATTTAAGAGACGATAGAGAAACCTTAAGTTCTCTAGCAGAACAAAATTTATCACCTATGAAACGTGAACAAGGCCAAAAATTAGCTAATAAGGTTCGTGCTGTAAAATATATGGAATGTTCAGCTCTCACACAAAGAGGTTTGAAACAAGTCTTTGATGAGGCTGTTAGAGCCGTCCTCAGACCAGAGCCTCAGAAAAGACGTCAAAGGAAATGTATAATGCTTTAAAAGTTTTATTTTATATGAAAGTGTTGAGATCTGCAAAAAATGACTACCTAGAAATATTATCACTAAATTATTTATACATTGAATAAGGTTTATATAATTGTCACTGCATTTTCATTACCAGTTTAGTTCATTTTTATCTTATAAATTTAGTTCATTTTTATCTTATAAATTATACATTATGTATATATTTTAAATTTCATATAATTTTGTATGTGCCACAATTTTCAGTAAATGACAGTTTGTGAATGATAAATGCCCAAACCAATTATGATGAATTTAAATTATTATAGCTCTGATTTTAAATTGATTTCACAAGCATGTATTAAACATTGTATTTGTAGCTTGTACTAATCATGTAGATATTGATTTATATACTAAAATTTATTAAATAAAGGCTATTTTATTTATACAAAATCTAACAATTTCATAAGTCATATGTAACTTTATTATCTAAAAATGATTTCAAATGCTATTATTACATTATGCGGGAGCAACTTTTTTTGTTTTTTTTTTTGGGTGATGGTGTTTTGTTTTTGAATAGGTTTTTTATTTTTGAGTACTCACGGCTAATATTTTTTTTTATGAAATGTTTCAAGAATTATAACTTTTTAAACACAAGTTATAAGCGCATTCTTTTTGTGTGCAAAGCATAAATATTATCTTTGTACTGTTTTTGTTTTCAACTTACTAAAGTGAAATTAGAAGGAATGCAAAAGCACTAACTACAAGACTTAAAATTAGTGAATTGATGATTCTCTAATTTTTAGTTTTGGATGAATGTGTTCATGTTTCTCCTATATCCAAATGCACATTAAAATAAACATTTTTTTCTTAAATAATACAAGTTTATCTTTTTAGTACAGATTATATTTAACAATAAATGATAACAAACATTCGCGGCAAAGTGAATATCATATATTTCATGTAAAATTGAGATCTTAAATATTATGGCTTATTGTGTACTTCTTATTAAATAGTTTGATCTTTTGTATAAAAGTTGTGGGGTATTTGGAAGGAATAAGTTCAAATTACGGTACAGATTACTCTTTTCCAGATTTTGTTTTTATGTTGTGTTATGTTATTGGACATTTGGTGCACCACCTATGTTAATATCGCACATAACTTTACAAGAAATATAAGATATATACAACACATAAATTATAACTTGGTAAATACTTCAGCATTTTTATTAATAGAGCCAATGTGCACATTTCTTGCTCTCTTGTATTGCTAAGAATTGCAAAAATAATTGTATAATACGGACATTTGATTTACTGATCAGCTGGTTTATGTTATAAACCATAGCCAGAAGTTTCAGAAGAAATTGTATCTTCGTTGACATGCTTACAGCATGATATACGTGATCGGGTTTATTTGCAACTCAAACCCAATTTATCTTAACATAACTTTAAATTTGACTGATCTTGGATAAGAATTTTAAATATTAACGTCATTTTTCAGTTGTCATATTTAGAACTACATAGCATTATTCATTTGTTGTATAAATGACCGTTTAAATGAATTTTTTTCCACCACTTGTTCAATCGGCAATTGTTATATTGCAAATCCTCATCTTACTACAAGTCTCTCCTATTTTTCATTAAAAATTTATAATTACTAAAACGTTAATGTATATAATATCCATTTATACGTTTATTATAAAACAACAATGGCCTATTGTTATAATACACAATAATATTTTACAAGTAAAAACAAATTTTGCAAATGTTAATAAATATTATGATGGTTCTTTATGTGATTACATTGAAAAATACAGAAATATGTAAATTGGTAATATGAATACATTCATAACAACCACTATAGTGGTTTACAAAAATTAAGCAGAATGTTGGAAATGAGTTTATTACTTATTATATTATTTAAACAATTTATTTTATAACATACTTCTTGATGATTTATTGTGATACTTTTTATTGTAATATGAGTTGCAAATGCCAGCAATTTTTAACAATTTTCTATCAAATTAATGATTAACATCGTTTTAGTGTATAATATACCATAATTTTTGAAATATATACATATATATATATATATATATATATATAAATTATTAAATACAAGCATCAATATATTTATTAAACATATAATCTACATATTCATAATAAATATTATTAAATTTTTCAACTATTTTAAAAATCTAGCTATTTAGTCTGCTTGTAAATAAATATTCAGCTTAAAAATCGCAGCCAATAAAAGATAATTTGTAATTTAAATAAATTATTTTATGTATTTAAAAATTTAATAATGATAAATTTGTAATGCTAATAATATAAATATTTCATATAAATTTACTTATACTAATATAATATTCGCTTACACAATGCTATTTGGTATATGTGTATTGACAACTTATCATAAATGGATATTTAATTTGAATTATCAATTTTATACTGATAAGACTGGTTGGCAGTAATAAATTGGCGATCTGTGCTAAAATGCAATTAAGAAAAATGTATACGATTTAAAAATTTCACTCACAAAGTTAAGTTCACTTCGTCATACGAATCTACGGTTGCGTTAAACGTGTCAGAAATATTGACTATTGATTATAAATGTTGATTGTTGAACTTTTAGCAATGTATTTGCTTTTAATTTATATTTCAATTTATGCGATTTTTCTAATAAGGAAAAACTTGCAACATCTTCGTGTATACAGCTTTGTGCAATTTTAATTGTTTCATATGATATATGAACTTTTATTGCGTTATTTTTTTAAAACAAATTTATTGTAATTTATTATATTTGGACTATTTTTATTTAAGACGAAGTATTTTCGTATAGTTCTAATGCATTTTAACCTGATTTGATGAGTATAATTTAACAAGAGTTTTAATTAATAAACATTGAAATAATTTCCTTTTCAAAAACAAAAATGCTTAGAAAAATTTAATTTTTCTATTTATAGCATTTAACTATGTTGGTTCGAATTAATTTTGGCGTATGCTACGGAAACTTTAAAGTTATCTTGGATAAAATGTGCATTGTAAATGTACACAAATTCATATAAACAAAATCATTTAGAATGAACTGGTATGAACTCCTTACATTGGTTATTTCCTAATAATAAAATTTCTGATAATTTATCTCGTTTATCAATAATCTGGATATAAATGTTTATCAAAAGTTAACGTTCTTCATTGTCTTAACCCTGTCGCGACGAGCGTCGCTTATGGGCGACATCCAAGATTATGATGGTCAACCCTTGCATCGCGATATATCACTCCGAGTGATATGATTGAGAATTCTAATTTGTTATTGTAATTCTTCAGAAGCGCAATTTTTAATTTCTAAATATAAATGATTGATAAATCTCAAAATATGTTGATGTGCCTGATTCGTTCAGTAGCGCTACTGAACGGTTTGCTGGCCCGTACAGCAGTATCTCTCCGGTAACGAAAGGGTTAACTAGGATATACCATCAGAACTTTTACCATTCGAAAAAGTCCAAAATAACTACTATTATTATCGCATATGAACTGACACTGGATGAGCCCCACATACTTCTGCACGCACTCCACCTAGGCCTTTGGAACTGAATATTTTCCTAGCTGCATAGGTTATTAATTATAAACATTATCTACAAAATTTCTATCTACTGGATTTCTATGAAGTGGATACTGGGTGTTACAAACTTATTATCTATTGATTTTGTAATAATAATTATTTTTTATTATTATAACTAGCTATATTACTAATAAAGGCATTCCAATGATGACAGTAATTGTGGAGAAGTTAGAAAATAACCATTGTATTGTATTTTGCCTGACATTAAAGTCTGCATAAACATATGTGCAAATGGGGCCCCATCGGTAATTGAGTGCGATTTTTTTTTTAAGAAATTAGGATATTACACAAAGTCGCTCACACAAAACAGCAAGATTTACTTTTACAATACTAATATTGATTTTGTATTACGTGGTTACAATATATTTGTTTTTTAATTCGTAATAATATTTTATCTAATAAAATATAATTATTCATTAACCCTGTTATCGAACGTTATCAAAATAATGGAATAATTTAATTTATATATATAAATATAATTTTTGCGCATCAAACTACGATCAGTGATGGTATAGCTGTTCCAGATTTATTATAATTTATACTGTGCCAATTTGGCATGTCGTTTACCGGCAAAGGATGATATTTTGTTTGAAAATAAAAGTCTAATAATTAATAAATAAAATTAAAAATTTTGTTAATAAATAAAAGTATATAAAAAAGTGAATTTTTCATATTGATGAATGTTAAATAAGGGAGAGGACAATACATCCTAATTTAAATGCCTTACATATAGTATATAAATATGGGGTATATATTTTTAATAATTATATTGTTTAATAAAATCTTCCAATTAAATATAATGTGTGAACAATTTCAATTCGAATGTCGTAGTCACCCAACTTTCCGACCAGCACAGTATAAATACATTCTGATTACAATTTATACCTTCATAAAAACATGATTATGTTATAACATTTCAAATTTATTTAGTTTAACCCAAGGGGCCCAGAAATACCAGTCAAGAATATATTAACGTAAACCGTTTACGGTTTAGTAAATTCAATGCCTATCTAATAAAACTTATTATAAAAAATAATGGGCTTGAATCTAGTCGCTAGTTGCTTAAACATCGTCGTCTTTGGAATCCTTTCCCCAGAATTTGTCAAAACGCGTTCTTGCTTTTTCCAACACTTCAGATGCAAGAGAACGTCCAGTGCCTGGTGACACCACGCTCTCCACAGCATCTGGTTTTGCTGTAACTGGTGCTGTATCACCTAATTATTTATTAATAAACTTTTCTCATTAAAATGTTTATGCTGTTTATTCTACACACCTTTGGTAACATGCTGGAGGCTCAGTGTTTTTCGTCAAGTGATCAAGTTTTTGCTCTTACCATCAATTTACCTGTTACCTTCAAATCAAAAATTTTGAAAGTGATCTATTCATTTTGGCTTATTACTGTCCTGATAAACAATAGCCGTTTTGGAGTTTTTAATACAATACCAAAGATTTTTTAAATTTCGGCCTAAAAGATGAATCAAATAGAGGAATCCGAAAAGTACGTCCATATTCATACGTGGTCATTGTGTATGTGTAAAATAAGTTTTTGTGGCTAATACAAGATAGCTCTGATTTTCAATTTTCTAAGTTCAATATTTCACTCAGAATGATTTACGGAATATATTTCCCTTGAATTTACTTCACTTGTTTCCAACAGACCTGATACACCGTTCGAAAAACATTGTCAGGATGAATAAATGATGTACTTATATGCCAAAAATAATTAACAAAAGGTTTGAAAATGCATGCTTGGTTGGGCTAAAGCATAAAAACATGCACAGCGTTTAAAATTTTGAAAAAATCTCTTACTAGTCGAATAAATTTTATAGAATTTCATGAGAATGGTTTGGTAGGCAATTTAAATTTGAACAAATAAAAAACATATAGTATAATATTTTTATTAAATAAAAAGTATTTTATTTACATTTAATAAATTATAAAAAAATGTATACCAATTATTTCAACATATAAATTGATGTGGGCAATATTTTTATGAATTTATACCTAGCTTAAACATTGAACAATAACTTATCATATTAAAATTAAGCATGAAGATATAAAAATAGAAATGGAATAGAACCGCAATGTAACGGAAAAGAAAATCTCATTTATGGTAGTCGATATGGTTGATGAAGATTTTGGAAATTTAACTGATCGAGGATATCAATCAGATTTATAATTTATACTTAATGTTGTCCATTTCATAATCATTGTTGGTGAAAAGTGTGGAAATTGTATAAAGTAAAATTCGACAACGCTGTCGGTTCTCATAATCATTCTCAGAAAATAATTACATATTCAGATTTGATGATTCTGAATGTAGTATTTTTACTTCGAATTTGAAATTTTGAAATAACTTCCGTTTCATTTCGGTTCTTATCTAAACATTCAAGCAAACAATTAGAACGTTCATTTATGATTATAAACTATCAAATGTTTAACTTTTTATATAAAGATAATTTTCAATTTCGAATAGATTCATAATTATTAAAACTATTGTTATCATTATAAATAGACATATTTTTATTAATGTATATTTATTTCCTCACAAATTCAACTGCAAAGGAACGCTATTTCTCTACATTATAAATAGGGTGTCAGCTAGTGCAACATTTATGTCCACTTAGATCGTACGAAAGAAATTTCATTATTTCTGAAGTTTATCTATCGGGCAAAAATTCTATATTAACTATATCAATACGTCTTACAGACTGTGTATAAAAATAATAAACTAATCCTATGAACTTAGGTATAACTGAAAATCTTATAAAATACTTAAAACAAAATTTTTATAGCTTAAAAAAAAACGCGATCACGTGTACGGTATTTGATTTTTGCTGAATCTCAGACTTGGCTTACGAAGAAATTAATTTCTGCGATTGATCGTATAAGGATAATTCGATCGTAACCAAAAAAAAAAACAAATAATAATATGATTACAAAGCGCTTTTATTTTCTCCCTGTATCATTTGTTATAAATATCTATATTTTTAAATAAACCAAATATTTTCTAAAAAATGGTAACGTCAAATTTTTATCTTGGATATTATATTCAACAGTTTTTGTATTTTGTTTTGAGTTAAATCTTTCAAATCAATCGGATTTAATATCGGCACTTCAAAATCGTATCAGAGCTGAGAAAAACAGTTTGGGTAATTTTACGATTGGTTTATAACTAGATAATGATATTTGATCATCTAAGACTGGTCGTGTTGTATGGCCAGTTCAACAAATTACGTATGTTCAAAAAAATAAGTATAAAACATTATATTTGCCCCGGATATTCTGATAAGCGAAAGTCAGCTGACGACTGAAGGATAATTATTAGAAAGTGACATAAAAAGTTGGAAAACATTTATAACAAAAAAATGAGTATATGTTGATGACGTCGATGGAAACATCGAATGGATTTGTATCTTATAGGAACTTAACATTTCAGACACTACCATCGTAGAAACATACTGGTTACATGAATGCCATCGCTGTTCAAGCGGCAATGTATTTTTGCATTGTTAAAAAATATGAAAAAACTAAACGATCGATGCTATTAGCAAGCAGCTTCAGTAGGGCCACCCACCTCGGTTGTCCGTTGAGTTGCCATTAACTAGTTCGTCCCTGTGCGAAGACGTAGCCGATTGGGGGGCGCTGGGCGGCAGATCTCGGGGGCTACGAGCCTTTATTTCGCTTTGAGGACGTGGTGTTGGCGTGCTCACTGCATCGCCTCCTAAGAAGTAATAACGATTAATCATTTAGAAAAGGCTTTTCATTTTACATACATGTACCTATTTTTTGGTTGCTTTAAGGGGTTACACCACTGTAAAGTTTTCGAAAAACCAAAAAAAAAAATTTAGGCTTAAAATATATATTGAACCTTTTAGAATATGAGGAAAATATTTCATACCTAAAACTTTTTTTTTACTTGTAAATATGAGCTTTTTCCACGCGCGTCGGGCTGCTTCGAACCGACACCGCTCAAATACATTAACAAACTAGCTGTAAGTGGAATTCTGTCTTAAGGCAATTAGGGCATCGTGCCTTAAGGCAAATTGCTGGAACTTCCCGTACCAAAAATTATTTTTTTTTTTAAAAACGATTAAAATTGAAAAATTGAAAAAAATCTACTTCGAAAAAATAAGATTTTTGAGAAACTATAAATTGGACAAAACATTACTTTTTTTTGAAAAAAAAATTTTTTTAAAAAAAATTAAAAAAAAAATTTTTTTTTAATTTTTTTTTTTAAATGTTTTCTTTATTTTGACATATTTTGGAAGATCTGAACTTGTTTCTCAGAGCAATCGTACTGCTTTAACTGCATAGAGACGAAATATAAAGCGCGTAAGCGCGGCGTCGCTGTCTAACGGGTAAACATTGATACGGAACCCATAGGAAAATAAACAAAATTTATACTTATTGTTAAAATCTCTATAAAATATCTGAAAATTTGATGTGCATATGTCTAATGATCATTTTTGACCGCCAAATGACATTTTTTTTTACTTTTTTCGTTATATCTCCGAAACCGCTAGACCTGCCTTTATGAAAATTTGATCAATTCTTCATCTTGTCAATACAAGTAAAATGTTTTTTGAATTATTAAAATCGGACGCTCCGTTCTCTTAAAAACTGAGTTACCGTTTTCGGCACTTTTTGCCCCGTATCTCCGGAACGGCTAGACCTGCCTTCGCCAAAAACTAATCAGCACGTCTCCTTATCAATACGAATCGAATGTTTTTTGAATTATTCAAATCGGTTGATCCGTGTTCCCGAAATCGTCGACGAAAATTTGTATCCGCACATACATACACACACGCACACACACACACACACACACACACACACACACACACACACACACACACACACACACACACACACACACACACACACACATACATCCATTTTTTCTAAGGTATGCCAAAATATTCAGAAATCTCTGAAACGTAAAGATATATAAAAATTTTCATTTTCGATTTTTTTGCGATTACTATAACTTACCCTACGGGAAGTTAAAAACATTATAAAGCAAAATGACAACATGTATGTTTTTGAATATATTATTATATGTTATTATTAACTATTAATATTCTATAAATAAACTGCAAAGGCATTTTTAACCAATAGATGATCAGTGCAGAGCAAAAAACATATAAGCATCGACCATATTGCGGCTGATATTGCTGGGGTCAGTTTCAACGATGGTCTAATCAATATTTTATAAATGATAATAGTTTTGGAGATTAATATTGGCATCTAAACAAGTAATTTTTGTCTTAAAGTAGATTATAAACGGCTTAAACATGTCGAACGGTCTTTGACGGATGCGCCAAAAGTAGGACGCTCTGATATAAAATCAAAAGAAGAAAATAAAAATAAAAGGGCATCTGTATGTTGATGGGATATCAGATTAATAGTAAAACTAGTGGGGCGCATGGCATCGTGCCTTAAGGGAATTTGCTGGAACTTTCCCGTACCAAAAATTATTTTTTTTTTAAAAGATTAACATTTTTGAAAAAAATTTACTCTGAAAAATTAGATTTTTGAGAAACTATACATTTTTGACAAAATTTTACTTTTTTTTGAAAAAAATACTTTTTGAAGAAAAGTGTATTTTGAAATATTTTGGAAATTCTGAACTTTTTTTCAAAGCAATCGTACTGCTTTAACTGCATAGAGACGAAATATCGAAGCTCGTAAGCGCCGCGCCGCCCACTACCGGAAAGCATTGGTACGGAACCCATAGGAATGTAAACAAAATTTATACTTCTTGTTAAAATCTCTATAAAATATCTGATAATTTGATGTGCATATGTCTAATGATCATTTTTGACCGTCAGATGGCATTTTATTTTACTTTTTTTTTACTAGATCTCCGAAACCGCTAGACCTGCCTTCATGAAAATTTGATCAGTTCTTTATCCGGTTAATATAAGTAAAATGTTTTTTGAATTATTAAATTGGACGCTCCGTTCTCTTAAAAACAGAGTTACCGTTTTTGACACTTTTTGCCTCATATCTTCGGAACGGCTAGACCTGCCTTCACCAAAAACTAATCAGCACGTCTCTTTATCAATACGAATCGAATGTTTTTTGAATTATTCAAATCGCTTCATCCGTGTTCCCGAAATCGTCGACGAAAATTCGTATCCAAACACATACACATACACGCACACACACATACACACACACATACATCCATTTTTTCTAAGATATGCCAAAATGTTCAGAAAGTTTTGAAACGTAAAGATATATAAAAATTTTCATTTTCGATTTTTTTAACTTCCCGTAGGGTAAGTTATAGTAATCGCAAAAAAATCGAAAATGAAAATTTTTATATATCTTTACGTTTCAGAGGTTTCTGAACATTTTGGCATACCTTAGAAAAAATGGATGTATGTGTGTGTGTGTGTGTGTGTGTGTGTGTGTGTGTGTATGTACGTGTGTGTATGTATGTGCGGATACAAATTTTCGTCGACGATTTCGGGAACACGGATCAACCGATTTGAATAATTTAAAAAACATTCGATTCGTATTGATAAGGAGACGTGCTGATTAGTTTTTGGCGAAGACAGGTCTAGCCGTTCCGAAGATACGGGGCAAAAAGTGCCGAAAACGGTAACTCAGTTTTTAAGAGAACGGAGCGTCCGATTTGAATAATTCAAAAAACGTTTCACTTGTATTGACAAGATGAAAAATCGATGAAATTTTCATGAAGGTAGGTCTAGCGGTTTCGGAGATATGGAGGAAAAAGTAAAAAAATGAGCCATCTAGCGGTCAAAAATGATCATTAGACATATGCACATCAAATTATCAGATATTTTATAGAGATTTTAACAATAAGTATACATTTTGTTAACATTCCTATGAGTTCCGTACCAATGCTTATGCGTTAGACAGCGAAGCGGCGCTTACGCGCTTTATATTTTGTCCCTATGCAGTTAAAGCAGTACGATTGCTTTGAAAAAAAAGTTCAGATCTTCCACAATATGTCAAAATAAAGAAAAAATTTTTTTTTTCAAAAAAAAAAAATTAAAAAAAAAACTTTTTTTTCAAAAAAAAGTAATTTTTTGTCCAATTTATAGTTTCTCAAAAATCTTATTTTTTCAAAGTAAATTTTTTTCAAAAATGTTAATCGTTTTTAAAAAAACAATAATTTTTGGTACGGGAAGTTCCAGCAATTTGCCTTAAGGCACGATGCCTTAATTGCCTTAAGACAGAATTCCACTTACAGCTAGTTGCGATTACTATAACTTACCCTACGGAAAGTTTAAAATATACGTTTTTTTTTTGGTTGCTACAGTGGTGTAACCCCTTAATGATCACATGGGAAATATAAGAAGAATTCGATTATACTTAGATACAATAATATCTATGTCAATGCTTGCAAATAATGTTTGGTATATTTTGGTACGATTTGATTGACTCGTTTTTTAGACTTGTACTTGGAATGTAGAGTTGAGTAAGATTTTAGTTTTGAAGAGTTTTCTATTTCACCTTCTCGTACATTCTGCGTGACTGTAAAAGTCTTTCCTGTATCCAGCGGCACCGTCCAATTCACAGGATCGGGCGATCGCATTATAATTTGTTCCGGTGATTTAACCCGCGTTGGTTCCGGAGGTGACTTGACAATTTGCTCTCTGGGGGTCAACGCGCTGCCAGCACTCGAAGATACCGAGGCAGCATCGCGTTCTACTGATCCATCGTCTTCAACTAGAAACGAATAGTAATTATTATGATGAAAATATCGAACTGTTTCAGCTTTTTCGATTTTGCTACAACTGTTTGTAGACATTTGACGTCCAACAGGCATGGTGCAAGTCCATTTGCCCTAATGATAACGCTAACAACGATTACTGATGGTAATATGAACATATTCGGAATAATTTATATACATTATAATTAACGACAAATTGATACTTGAAACACTAAACACTTTCGGTGTATAAAGTTACTTCTAGAAAAATTATTCTAATTATTTGCTAATAATTGCTACTTGCACTATCCCTATAGCTTTCTACAAAATATAATGAAAAAGAGTATTCATAAAATAGAATATATATATAGTAATTAATGAATCTAGTGATTAAACTATTTTTAAGAAAATACATAGTTGTTATGGTTACTACATATATTTTTGTATCCTAAAGAAACAGAATTTTTGAGATATTTAAATTAAAACGATGAAAAATAAGCTCAAACCTCCAACATTGAGATTGATTTATATACTACTTAAATTGAGTACTAAATGAATATTATATAAAAATAAAACATGCGTCTTGTATAATATATGCGTAGCATTTTTTCTACATAATACAATTTAAAATATTGTTAGTGCCAAAGTAGTGCCACACAAACACCTCGTGTTTTTGAGAAACATTTCAGTTTTTTTAAAAAAACTAAAGTAATGTCTAATACTTCATTACACCCATGCAAATTGCTTTATTAGCAGCAGATTTCATGTAAAAATTTTAATTTGTTTGTATAAACATCGATGTTCAATTTTTTGAACAGATTCAGATCTTAACGTGTTAATGAAGCATATTTTGTTTTAAAATATATTGTCATATGTTCTATTAAACAAATCCATGTTTATAAGGCACGTAGGAAGGAACGTATATATATTTAAATATATTCATGCATACTAATTTAAATTAAATATTTGTACTATTTACTTAGTAGTAGTACTACTAAGTTATAGAATCTGTAACTTGGTATTAATTAAAGTAAGTATTGCAACATATATGTATATATACAATGTATATAGTTACATACATAGGGTGGTTCTTAATATGGGCATTTTCGAATTTCCTTGCTCCCAAGGGCTCAAATGGTTCCAAATTGATAAAAAACAATTCTCTGAAAGTTTTAGCTCTTAATATTGTCTTTTAGATAGAGCGCAATTCAATCAAAGTTTTGTATGGAAAGAGCATGAAAAAATTTTGCAGAGCGTCGAATTTTCAAAAAAAATGACACGAATTTTCACTTTTAATTCATTTGTCGCTAAGTTATATCTAAAATTTTTTTTTAAATTTTCAAAATTTTTTCCATGCTATTTCCATACAAAGTTTGATTGAATTGCGCTCTATCTAAAAGTTAATATTAAGAGCTAAAACTTTCAGAGAATTGTTTTTTATCAATTTGGAACCATTGCAGCAAGGAAATTCGATAATGTCTATATTAAGGACCACCCTAATATTCATATATATATATATATATTAGGGTGGTCCTTAATGAGGACATTTTCGAATTTCCTTGCTCCCAGAGGCTCAAATTGTTCCAAATTGATAAAAAACAATTCTCTGAAAGTTTTAGCTCTTAATATTAACGTTTAGATAGAGCGCAATTCAATCAAACTTCGTATGGAAAGAGCATGGAAAAAATTTTGAAAATTAAAAAAAATGTTTTAGGTATAACTTAGCGACAAATAAATAAGTTTTATTCATTCATTTGTTCGCTAAATTACATCTAAAAAACATTTTTAAAATTTTTGAAAATTTTTCCATGCTATTTCCATACAAAACTTCGATTGAATTGCGCTCTATCTAAACGTTAATATTAAGAGCTAAAACTTTCAGAGAATTGTTTTTTATCTATTTGAAACCATTTGAGCCCCTGGGAGCAAGGAAATTCGAAAATGACCATTTTAAGGACCACCCTAATATATATATATATATATATATATATATATATATATATATTACAAGTTTTTTTCACGTGTAATAATGCTTATTCATTATATAAGCATCTATATAAGAATTTCACGTGTAAATATTTCGTTTGTTTGTCATTATTTAAAATGACTATGTATTTGTGTTTGAATTACTTATTGGTCAATTTGAAAAATATACTTACATTCCAATTATTGCATTCCAATACACATAAAAATAAGTATAATATAATTGTTCAGACAATTAGCCCTTGTCTGTAAAAATATTCAAACGTGAGTTTGAACCTTCGTTTACTTATTGATAGTAAGTTAGATAGTAGAAAGATTTAGAAATTTAAGAAGAAGGATAGAAACATGCTTTTATAATAAGAATATCACATATTAAACATCCAGAGAATGACACATTGCATACGACATCTAGTAAATGAAAGATTTTGTAGTAACGAACATAGCCAAAAATACTTACATACATCCTTTTAAAACATAGATAGAAAAAACGTCGTCACTTTAAGTAAGTAACTTTTGAATATTCAGGACACAAAACTGTTGGAATAATTTGTCAACAACCACATACGGTTCGAAATAACTGAAGGCTGTCCTAAAATATTGACAAAAAAGTTCTGAAGTTTTTCAGTGTTTTACGAGAAAAATTAAGTAAATTTAGCTTAGAGCCACAATATCTATTTCGAACCACATATAAGTAACCACAAGATGAGAGGAAGGGATGTTTTGCTTGTCTTCGATGGTGATTGGTGGTTTTGGTGGTTGACGTGCTTGGGGTGTTATACTTACTTTCAAGTTTTGGCGTTTTGTCCTCGCCAATTTTGGTGCTTACGGGGCCCGTGGCAACAGGGCCGGCTGCAGGCGCCGATTTCGGCGTCGGCGTCGGCGCTTGTTTTGCCGACGACGGCGTTTTTGTTCGTGATTGTTGCTGCGCTTCCGCGTTTCGATTAACGACGGTTGAGGATGATGAGTGAGGTTTCGGGGGCACCGAACTACTTTTAGAACGGGACGGGACAGTGGTGGATAGGGAGGCTAGAAAACCGGAAATCTAAATTAATATTGATTATGGATTAAACAATGTATGAGTCGACGTTGAATGATTGATTGATTAATTTGAAATTTTTGATCGTGTTTAATTGTGATTCGTTTCCAGTTACTGTAAACGAAGAACTTTTCAAATGCCACATTATAGTGTTTTGATATATTTGCCAATTGAGTGATATTCTTATTATGTATATTGTTGGGTTACTTCATAAAAACTATAACCAGTTAAAATCTAAATAATGTAGTACTTTATTATTTGTTATAAATATTATAGTTAAGCAAAAGCAAATAAATGTTAAGGCTGAAAAATATTTGAAGCATAAAAATTACCTATATTTTACTATGAATTAAAAAGCTGTTACTGTTAGTACAATTACTTCTACTATTAGTCCAGTAATTTGGTGCAAAAAAAGGCTGTTTCCGGTACAGTACTCCGGGAATTCTGAAAATTGGTAATTTTATAGATTTCGAGGCGCTCTTTACGAAAATCAACTTTGCGACCTCAAATTTGAACGGCAAATTGCGTCAAACAACAGCTTTTTAAAAATATCTCCTTTCTGGCTGATTCTGCGATAAAAGTATCTATGTACGAATTAAACTAGAGAAAATTTCTTACAATTCTTCAGAAAACCGTTTTTTTTGTAAAATTGATAGTTTGAGAGTACGGCCGCCTCGAAGTCTTTGCTGCTCTCGCCGTGGTATCAAATCTCTCCACATCTGACAGCACTTCGAACATGACCACATTCTCTCTAATAATTAATATTTTCAAAGTTAAATTAAGCGAATAAGATCTAGAAATAAAATAATTCAAATATTTTTCGTTTTTTTTTTGCTACTTTATTAACACTTCAATGGCAAAGTAGCTATAAGTATACTTATAGCTTGAGTAGCACCTTATAGCTTCAAGTAGTTTGAAGCGTTAAAAAATCAGCAAAAAACAGAAAAATATTTGAATTATTTTATTTCTAGATCTTATTCGCTTAATTTAACATTGAAAATATTAATTGTTAGAGAGAATGTGGTCAAGTTCGAAGTGCTGTCATATGTGGAGAGATTTGATACTACGGCGAGAGCAGCAAAGACTTTGAGGCGGCCGTACTCTCAAACTATCAACTTTACAAAAAACGGTTTTCTAAAGAATTGTAGGAAATTTTCTCTAGTTTAATTCGTACATAGATACTTTTATCGTAGAAAGAGCCAGAAAGGAGATATTTTAAAAAAGCTGTTTTTTGACGCCATTTTTTTAATATGGCGGCAACTTGCCGTTCAAAGTTGAGGTGGCAAAGTTGATTTTCGTAAAGAGCACCTCGAAATCTATAAGATTACCAATTTTCAGAATTCCGGGAGTACTGTACCGGCAAAACGACCAAATGACTGGACTATATCGCCTGTAAGATACTTATTTTTATCTTGTATGATTGTTTCCCATAATAAGTGTTTTAAGGAATTGTTTCAACGTCTAATGATCTTATGTTTTGTGGTTGGTTTAGGATAGTCTTTATATTATTGTTAAACTGAATTAGAGAGTAGAGTGGAGGTTGAAACTTTTCCAGTTTGATCAGAATGTTGAAATGATAAAAGTCGAAAATTTATTGATCTGTAGTAAATATTTCAACTCACCTTTATCTCGATATTATGATATAATGAAATGTTTCTAAACGTTTAACTCATATTCAACATTAATTGGGCGATTTATGGGCAAATAGTCGCATGCATTATGACGAATAAAAATCATTCAGAATAGATTGATTTTCTAAGCTAATACATCGCAAGAACAATTTCGATAAACGTCCAAGTATAAATAATATAAAAAATTATTTTAAGTGAAGGAAATGTACTGAATGAAGCTCAACCTCCACAATCTACTTAATTTTATATTATCATTAAATTCACGACAAATAATCGAATATATAAAATAAATTTTGCCAAGAAGAACATTGATGATCCGGTGATGCACCAATTATTATTACTTGGACAATTAATAGTTTAATTGACGAAATTAGCATGAAGGGGGTATCACAACTAGCATGCTCCAGTCACCAAGTTTTTTATACTAGTTTGTGACATGCTAATATGACAATCATATTCTATTCTAACAAATCCTATTCCATAGAACAATTATTGAAAGAGAAAATATCTATAGGTCGATGTTATCTAATGTGAGTTAGTAAATGATTTCGTACTAGTACTAGTGTACATCAATTTTTCGATGCTACGGAAAGAACATGAAATGTCTATATTAAGAAACAATTATAAAAGTGCTTTACGGCGTGTTTAAATTCCATATATTATCTAAATAATAAATATTTCTGACCACCTTTAACACGAACTACTGAATATATATAATTTTCAAATATATATAATGCAACTAGACTGCCACCGTTATATGATTTCATTTAAAGATTAGCATCTTTCGCAGAAATAATTACGTATTAATATAATGAACTTACTATTATAACCGCCAAATTCTATTATAAAGTATAATATAATTATGCTCATGTGCTTCAGTCAAGGGAGTAAACAAATCAGAAGTTTGAAAATTTATTTAAATTGCTAAAACGGGTATTGTAAAATGTAGTTCACACCAATTTTTTTTACATCTTGGACTATTATAGCACTTAAATTTATTATATCATTTGAATTATTTGAAAAATTCAAACCAATACCCTTCTTCGTAACGTACGTAAACTAATGAGCTAAAATGGTGTGAAAATCATTAATGAATTGATATATAATTCAAATTCACGCAACGACACTTGAAATCGTTTTCATAGATATTTCCTTAGCAAAATTGGCGGTTCCCAAATAATTGTAACTTTCGAAAATGATAAGAATCTCTTGTGAATTTTAAAGAAACACCAGAATATAATCATTATTTAAACCATACTTGTTGTACAAAAACTCACTAGGTCTTGGTCTACGTTCAGCAGATACTGCCATTGTCGGGCTTTTCTTCTGTTTGGCGGCCGCCGAGGCGGTTGTGGCGGTCACCGTGCTTCCTGGTCGTGGGGTCCGTTTTGGCGATAAATTTTCGCTTTGTATTACTCCCGGACCCACCGAGTGCGAACGGCCTATTAATTAAAAAAAGTTAATTATATAATACATTTTCATTAAAATAAAATTCCCTTTCGATAAGGGATCGTTCAAGTATTACGTAAGCAGATTTATTACAATTATTTACACCTCCCCTCCCCTCCCCTTTGTCAGCAAAATTAAGCAAATTTCTTACCCAAAATAAGCAAAATAACCAAATCAATAATCCCCCCGCCCCCCCCATAGTGCTTACGTAATACTTGAACGGCCCCTAAGTGTTATAGACAATGTTATTTATATTGTGCAAACTTCGTGAAAAATAACATGGTCAGTTGAAAATTTTGACCAATGCCATATATAAGTATTGTTCTGAAAATTATTTTCTTTATATTTTTCTTGCGTCATTCGGTAAAATTTGTTCCTGTTTAGACACAATAATGAAATTGATACATATTTTAGACCAAAATTGTTTGTTCTAAGTCGAAATTTCTTTTCTAACTCTCTTTTACATCAAATCATCATATTGTTCTATACTTCTAATAAGATGACTACAAGTAATAAAAAGTAAAAGCTGTGTAAAAACAAATATTAAAATGTGTAAACCTAATAAAATTTTAATAAAAAATGTGTTTGCTAAATATAAAACTGTTCATGCCATGTATCGATTACAAGTGTTCGGTTTCCAGTAGAAACCACGCGCAAGTGTGCCTGTGTTATAAAATAAAAATGCAACTTATATTAATAACATGTTTTTGGAAATACAACCACGACCGCTTAATGATCGTGAATAAATAGATATAAAAGTTTATTCTGTTCACTTACATGCATCGATTTTATACACAATAAATTAGATTTCAGAAAGTCTAGAATAAAAAATGTTGCATTCATTGTACAAAAATAAAAACACAGTTTTAACAACACGGACACAGTAGGTGATACGCGTGGTTAATCTCACCAGATCTCGGACTGCTTTTAGATTTCTGCGGACTACTTTTTGTGGGCTACCTTTCTTGGGGCTGCTCTTCTGCGGGCTGCCCTTTTGAGGGCTGCAACGTTTCGGGCTGTAGTGCTCTTCACTTCTTGGCGTTACCGGCACTAGCTTCTCTAGAGTTGGAGATGGCAATAGTGCCCCTTCCTCAGAACAATCTAATTATAAAACTAGCTGTAAGTGGAATTCTGTCTTAAGGCAATTAAGGCATCGTGCCTTAAGGCAAATTGCTGGAACTTCCGTACCAAAAATTATTATTTTTTTAAAAACGATTAAGATTTTTGAAAAAAATTTACTTCGAAAAAATAGATTTTTGACAAACAATTAGACAAAAATACTTTTTTGGAAAAAAAAAATTTTTTTTTGATTTTTTTTTTTTTGAAAATATTTTTTTTCTTTATTTGATATATTTTAAAAGATCTAAACTTTTTTTCAAAGCAATTGTACTGCTTTAACTGCATAAAGACGAAATATCAAACTGCGTAATCGCCGCGTCGACGCCTAACGCGTAAACATTGGTACGGAACCCATAGGAATGTAAACCAAAATTATACTTATTGTTAAAATCTCTATAAAATATCTGATAATTTGATGTGCATATGTCTAATGATCATATTTGACCGCCAAATGGCATTTTTTTTTACTTTTTTTATTAGATCTCCGAACCGCTAGACCTGCCTTTATGAAAATTTGATCGATTCTTACCTTGTCAATACAAGTAAAATATTTTTGAATTGTTAAAATCGGACGCTCCGTTCTCTTAAAACTGAGTTACCGTTGTTGTCACTTTTTGCCCCGTATCTACGGAACGGCTAGACCTGACTTCGTCAAAAACTAATCAGCACGTCTCCTTATCAATACGAATCGAATGTTTTTTGAATTATTCAAATCGGTTGATCGGTGTTCCCGAAATCGTCGACGAAAATTTGTATCCGCACATACATACACACACGCACACACACACACACACACACACACACACACACACACACACATACATCCATTTTTTCTAAGGTATGCCAAAATATTCAGAAACCTTTGAAACGTCGAGAAATGCAATTCATTTTCGATTTTTTTGCGATTACTATAACTTGCCCTACGGAAGTTAAAAAATCAACGAAAACTGGTGCTTAATCTAATACTATTTCCTGGACTAAACTATGAAACAATTTAAGTGTTATTTTTTCATTTTTTTGACAATAATTTATTTCTTACCTATTCCTGTAGTTCTCTCAAGGTGATGACGAATTGTCTCCTTTCTAAATCTAGCATTGTCTAACATCTGGAAAAAAAACACATTTTTATTAGTTTTTTTTTATACTGATTGAACATAAGTAAATTATCTCACTTTATTATCGAGCACTGGTTTTGCGGATCCAGGAACCCGCGGTGTTTTTATGAAGGCAGCCTTCGTCGGTGAAGTTTTCTTATTATTTTCTTTATCTTTCTCTTCTTTCGTTATTGACCTATTCATAAAGGTTAAAATTAAAACTTATTTATATTTATTATTTGAATTTAATAATTCAATTGATAAAATGGTGGTCTATTTACCTATGGCTAGTAGAAGCAAGCGACAGTGCAGATAAGGAACTACGCCGCGATACTTGTTCCCAAAGCTCAATTTGTTTATTCGATATATCAGCTACTTGATCTATACTTAATTCAGTACCCCAACCGCGGCTCTAATAAAATATTAGATATTATAGAAAATCATTATAGAAAAATGATGAAATTTTAATATAATACCTTATATTCTCCCGCTTTTTTGCGTAATTCTAACACTTCTTTGTACCAAGCATCTGCTGGCGTAGACGTCTCTACCACTGCGTGCTTTTCTATGTGAACTTCTTTCTTAGGCGAATGCATGTAATCTAATTGAGATATTGGCCTAAAGTTCTTCTTGTGTTCTATTTTAGTTTCTTTCCTGTAAAGTATAGTTTTATGAAAAATTATTTTATATTTTAATAGAAAAATATAAAATGATTTTTCTAATGGTTACTCTCAAGAGCAAAATATTATGCATCAGATAGTAGAGATTAGCTCCAAATATGATCTTTGAATATGTAGGGAAATTATTTAAAATATGATGGAGAATGTATAAAGCGAACAAATATTTCATCAAAATTAGGTAACCGGATCACCAGTCCCTAGGTGATCCGCAACCTGTGTGTAGGGTGTCGACGACATCTATTGCTTCAATATTTATCACTCTGTGTTGGAATATTTTGAATTCTAATTTATTAATTAAAATTTGTAGTTTCTTAGAAGTACAATTATTGATTTTTGAATACATTTTTATTGACAATGATTGGAAAATCTTGAAGTATCTCGTTGTGGGTGGAAGGTTTAGTAGTAAGGTGACCGTACGTCACTGATTTCCACCTTGGTTTTTCTAAAAGCAATTTTTGTCTCGGATTTAGATCTTTTGTTCCGAAATGTACTGGTTTTTCGAAAATTAATAGGTAAATTAACGAAAATTACGAAAGCAAACGAACAAGTGCTATTTTTTAAAAATTAGTTATGAAGAAAATTGTATAGAATTTTATAAAAGTTTCAAAAGCGAAAAACCTAGATTGAATAATACAAGATATAATAGGAGATCATAGATAAAAAAGTATTACATGTAATCGAATAATGAAATTATTACTAAAAGTCTGCAATTCTGATTTAGAAAAAAAAATTGTGCGGGCCGGGTACTGGTACTCGATATTAGGACTGTCAGTTAACTGCGGGTGCGGGTATTTGCGGGCACTCGGTCGGACACGCTAGATGCGAAGAGCGAACGAAATTTCTTACTGTGAGCGGTTGCCAAATCAAATTTTACAATTTTTAAAGGTTTTTTATATTTATTTTGTCGAAGAAACTATTATGTGATAACTAAAGATATATTCGATATATAGGATTGTTTTCTTATAGAAATGCTAATGTTATTTATTAAAGTATCATTAACAAAATGAAATTCAGATGTATGAACAAGTTTTGATATTTATTGTAGGGTATTATGTATGTTTATTTTTCACTATTCATTAGTATTAAATTATTATATTTATTAGTTAATTAGCTTTTTGTAGATATTCTGATATTCTAAATTGTTTTATCGGACTATTTATTCGTATTTGATGATTTACTATAATTTTTTAGTTGTGTTCAAGCTTTGCATGACGTTTCTAGACCCGCTACGGAGGTCTGTTAGGGCGATATGCCATTCGACGAAAGTGTGTTAATATAAAAAACTGTATTTCTTATTATATCCTTGAATAGCATTTGTTAGTTTAAAGTCATCCCCCCGTCCCAATTTTGACTTAAAAAAATATGGTCACCTTATTAGTAGAACCACTGGGCGGATCGCTGTCTCCCCTGCGAAATACACTCCCGTACCGAAATGGTGAGATTTGAAAATTTAGTAAATCAAAAATAAAAAAAAATCAAATTGTTAACATTGCCAAATCAAAAGTCATATACAATAATACGACTTATTCTTCAATTAATAAAAACCAATTAACACTATGCCCATACATCGCTAGAGGTAGTAAATATGACAATAAGACCCACTTCAAAAATCAAAAGTAACGTTAATACTCAAGATATATCCGCCCAGTTTGTGGATAAATCATGCCACGGTCCTTCAGAAAGCTTTTCAAAAATTGTTTATCACCCCTGAGATTAAAGAAAGACGTAGAATTGCCTATTTATCTATGACAGCCAAATGATAATTTGCTCTGCATATTTCCATTCTTTTAAAAAACATCAAATATACATAAGCGCATCATGTGTGAGCGCGCTTGAAATGTTGCGCAACGCAAATCAACAAATGCCCACCATACAATATTGTACTGCGCTACATTGTCTATTATGCAAGTGATCTTACTTATTCATAGCTTGCTTTTCGTCCAGTGTGTTTGCTTCTTTTTCAGAAGCCTCCGGTTCCATAACCAACGGTTCGAGCTCATGATTGTTATCTGAAATATAGAGGCATAAATTGAAATATAAAACAAATCGATACGGCCTACTCTAGCTACATGTGACCTTTACATGGTTTATCGCGTGGTGCAGGTTTTAGTGCAGGTGTTTTATACCGCAAGGGTTTAGGAATGAACAAACAAGGAATAATGATTTGATTTTATTACTTAAAAACATTCTATGAGACAAAGAATTATCTTAACGGCAATAGCAAAAAGTACAACTCACAACTTTTTAATAACCCTATTAAAATTTCAAGTGAGAAAACAACAAACATAAGCAAGCTTTTTATGGTGTAAAGAGATACACAACGAGTTACCTTTTTCCGTGGCTTGCGTTCATTTTTATGTACTTTGCTAAATTAATTCTTATGTTTCATATTGTCGAACAAAATTCATTAGTATACGTTTCTACCATATCATACATGAGATAAATAATAAATAACTTATAATTCTAATAACATTATTGTAGGAGTGACTTATTAAGGGGCACAACTAGTGTAACCGCCTAAAAAAGGTGATTTTGGGAATTTATATTAAAAAAAAACTACTCTGTCAATCATTTCAAAATTTTAGGAATATCTTCATACATGTTTTAAGAATTCATAGTACAATTTTTGAAGAAAAAAATCAAATACTTTTTAAGTTATCGTCGATCTCCAACGGCGCGACAAAAAAGGCCCTTTACTGCTACAGTGATTCCGGCCTTCTACGTGGATGAAATTAAAAAAAAAATCTCGTTAAACTAGATAATATTGTCTGTAAAATGAACTACGAAAAAAAAAAATCAAAAATTGACAAAATGACGGTGTTTTTTTTAAAAAAAGTTGAATTTTATCCAAAATTTTGGTCGTTTTTGGGCTGCCAAAATTCAATATTTGATTCGATCAAAAGATCGATAGTTCATTTTACGGAGAACTATATATAAAACATGTAAAAATTGATAGTGATCGAATCATTTGTTTTTGAGTAATTGCTGCAGCAAATTCAGAAAATGCTGTTTCGAGAAAAACGCGTTTAAAGATTAAATGATCGTTATACTATATACTATATATATACTCTTTAAATGGCTGTGACTCAAAAACTATTTAAGATATCGATTTAAAATTTTGGTATGTTATTTTTGAAGGTATAACCTATCGAAATATGGAACAATTGAAAATTTGATTTTTTGAAAATTTCACCCTAGTTGTGCCCCTTAATACTTGATCCGATATCACAAAATCTTGTTGGGGAAAACTACTAACTTTTGTAATTGTTGTATAAATAATATATTGATGTTACAAGTTGTGCGTAAACAAACTTGTATTAAGACTTGTATTCTTAATTTTTAAAATATAAAAAATCATTTTTGGTGTAGTAGTTTTCTTCAGATATAGAAAGTGCAAAGTTGACAGTTAATATTCAACTTAAATATATGCGAGTTATTTATTAGATTAAAAGCTAATATTTTGCTTAGTTTTTAATAAACACCTGTACGGGTAGGTCGCGTTCCACATGATCGATACTTTGCGTCTCTTTGTTATATATTTATACAAAGGTCTATACTTAGCACGCATTACACATAAAGCCAAGCTCTTGGTCTAAATAATTAATACAAACGATATTAGAACAGTTTAACTATTTTTCATGGATGTTAGTAAAACTCTTACAGAAAAGAAAAACAAAATCGATGTAGCAATAATAGAAAATTAGTAGATTCTTAAGCTTATTAATTATTTCTTGTATCGCTAAGGAACAGTTCAACTCACTTGTACTTTAATCACAATTTTGAGAATATTTTAAATTTTACATAAAAATTTATCGATTTTAGTATTTGTTGTTATAGTAGTCAATTTTAGGTATAACATATTTAAATTTCAAGGCTGTAAAATAAATATAAGGCTTGTAATAAAATTTAAAATATATTCAAATATATTCTATTTCTAGTACATTCAATTCTAGTGCATTTAATTAGGCAATAATTTATAAGTTTTGACTTGCTTGAATTCGATAACAATGATTATAATTTTTAATTATCCATAATATGTTTAGGTATCTATTTATTGGCGCATTTGTTAAAATATGATATTTTGTTAATTTATATTATAAACACCGCATTTTGGATTACTATTAATAGCAATTACTGTAAAAGATTTTAATATATATGGCACACTCGCAAGAAAAGTGACACACGTCAAAGAGTTAAATTTTGAGTAGAGCAAGAATAAAAAACTTAGAGTTTTAAATGAGATGCTGAATGCTACCTTAAATTAAAACTAATTAATTTAAGGGGCACAACTAGTGTAACCGCCTAAAAAAAAGGTGATATTTGGGAATTTATATTAAAAAAACTACTTTATCAATCATTTCAAAATTTTAGGAATATATTTATACACGTTTTAAGAATACATAGCAAAATTTTTGAAGAAAAAAATTAAATATTTTTTAAGTTATCGTCTATCTTCAACGGCGCGACAAAAAAAGGCCCTTAACTGCTGCAGTGATTCCGGCCTTCTACGTGAATGAAATAAAAAAAAAAATCTCGTTAAACTAGATAATATTGTCTGTAAAATGAACTACGATGAAAAAAATAAATCAAAAATTGACAAAATGGCGGCGTTTTAAAAAAAAAGTCGAATTTTACCCAAAATTTTGGTCGTTTTTCGACTACCAAAATTCGATTTTTGATCCGATCAAAAAATCGATAGTTCATTTTACGGAGAACTATATAAAGAACATGTAAAAAAAATTTGATAGTGATCGGATCATTCGTTTTTGAGTAATCACTGCAGCAAATTCGGAAAATGCTGTTTCGAGAAAAACGCGTTTAAAGATAAAATGATCGTTGTACTATATACTATATATATACTTTTTAAATGGCTGTAACTCAAAAACTATTTGAGATATCGATTTGAAATTTTTATATATTATTTTTAAAGGTGTAATCTACCGAAATATGAAAAAAAAAACAAAAATCGATTTTTTCGAAATTTCACACTAGTTGTGCCCCTTAAACACATTCGGTTTTTTTTAGTATTGTGTTGGATTTGGATTTTACATTATAACTCGATCCTATTTTGACTTGTGCCAGTTTTCTATATTTTTGTTATTTAGTTTAATTTTAAAAAAAGTAACTTACAATTTTCAGGGTTCAAAAATAATCAAATTGGAATATAATGCGCACAAAAAGTGGCATCTGAAAATTTTTGAGACTGTTCTAGAGAGTATGCTTAAATTTGAAAGTACGAGCTTATGAGAGTGGTCAGCTGACTGGCCTTTTTATGCCAATGCTGTAATTTGAGTAAGTTATTATTCATTTTAATAACAAAATGAAAAATACAATAGTTCTCTTCTCTATATCATGAAATATAATTATATAATCAGAATAGACAAAAGTCACGTGGTGGGACATGACGTAACAACGGTGCAACAAGAGCGTTTTCAATTTGGTGAAAACACGTTTATGTGAAATTTGTCGGTAAAATGTAGTAACATCTCAAAACACGATTTGCGAGATCATAATTTTGTTCGATATTATGGTATAGCTGTCTTAATAAATCCACTTCTCACCTTCCTTCGTGGTTTCGAGATCGGTGCGTTTTCGGTGTACTGCAGCGGGACCCACACCATTGGCAGTAGGTTTGATGGCGCCCATCGAGAGCGACTTGCGGGGCGGCGCTGCGTCGTGACCGGCTCCCTTTTCTTTGATGCGTTTGCTGGGCGGCCAGGCGAACTGTAACCGGTATTCAGTACTGAACTTGGAAATGGCCTTGCTGAACAAGCCGCCTCCCCCAGCTGCGGCACGGTTACTTGGTGCTACGGCATCCTGTATGAAATAAATTGAAAGCCCGATGTCCCAGAAGACACTCAGTGATTCACTCGTTTATTTATAATAATGTCGCTATTAGCTTTAATATTATACAAACGTACTGCTAGCACTGATTTTAACATGACATAAATTTATTCGATTCTCAGAACGAAACATACTATTGTAAAGATTCCAAATAATCGAGGAAAAACGTGCTCAATAAATGTTCCTTAGCATTATTCAATGATTAATGGATTGTGAAATCGAATGGTAATAAACATTTCCAGTATATATATACATACATATATATATATATATATTAGGGTGGTCCTTAATATGGACATTTTCGAATTTCCTTGCTTCCAAGAGCTCAAATGGTTCCAAATTGATAAAAAACAATTCTCTTAAAGTTTTAGCTCTTAATATTAACTTTTAGATAGTGCGCAATTCAATTAAACTTCGTATGGAAATAGCATGGAAAAATTTTTGAAAATTAAAAAAAAATTTTTAGGTATAACTTAGCGACAAATGTATTAAAAGTAAAAATTCGTGTCATTTTTTATTGAAAATTTTACGTACTGCAAAATTTTTGAAATTTTTTTAATGCTATTTCCGTACAAAACTTTGATTGAATTGCGCTCTATCTAAAAGACAATATTAAGAGCTAAAACTTTCAGAGAATTGATTATCAATTTGGAACCATTTGAGCCCTTGGGAGCAAGTAAATGTCCATATTAAAGATCACCCTAACATATATATATATATATATATATATATATATATATATATATATTATGTATATATATACAGTAAAATCCGCTTAGTATGACATCGAAGGGACCCAAAAACTTGTCGTAATAAGCGGACGTCATACCATTCCGAAAAAAAACTATTTTCTGTAACTATGTGTGTACAGTAAAAGTCCATTAGTCCGGCAGGCCCGTAACCGGTCAAGATGCCAGACTGTTAAAATTCCGGACTATCGGTCGGTAATCATAATTATTTTTATAATTAGGTTAATAATAAAACCACAAAAACAGTACAAAGTGGTGAAAACAGCTTTTAAAGGGGGCGGCAGTCATTAGCACAAGGCAAAACAGTTAAGCTCTCTTTGTTTTTCTTAAAAACCATGGCTATTTTTTTACCTCCCCCAGTTGAAGAGGTGTAAAAACATGTCGATCATTATAACCAGGCATAATTTTTGTTAAAAATGGGTCATTATAAGCGATATGTCAATGTAAGAAAAGCAAGTATATACGACTGTTTTATAAGAATTTTATGTGAAATCAAAGTAGTATGTTTACGTCAAATACGCGTTTGGTCAATATATCCGGACCGGACATACTAAACCGATTCTATTTCGTTTTAACTATAATAAGTATGTTTTTATAATTTCGTTCGTAATGCATTTTATAATTAATATTTTATTTATAATTATATTTAATAATATGATAAATACAGTAAACATTATTAACAGTTGTCTTTATTTGTCATTTGTTACTTTTGTCCCTAAAATAATTTTTATTATAAAGAGAATTTTTATAAACAATTGTAAATCGTGTCTGTCATCAAATTTTGTTTCATTCTCGGTTTGTTTGTGTTATTAGTAACATGTTTGAAATTTGTGGTTGAATGTGTTACCAGTGATTCTTATTACCCCTAACATGTGCCTGATGGCGAAGATGCACAGAACAACCGTTCGCGATATAACATATCAAGCAAAACTTAAATTTATACCATTTTCCATAACAGTAGAAAAAGTCACTCGTTGAAATATTATGAATGCAGCATCAGCAATCGCAATATCGCATATACTGTTCAGTCAGCTATATTATAATAGATTATTAATAGACTTGATCTGTTTTTTTAAATATTAAATTATTATAAATAATCTGATTCTGAAAAATGACGCATGTTTTCATGTAATTCAATATAAATTTATTTCATCATTTTATTCGCTTTCGTGCAAAAATCTTTTAATATAACGATATAATTTTCTTCTACATCAAAACACACGCGACAAACGTTAACCTTCATTATCATAAGTCGTATCTTCTACGAAAAGCCTCGTACGATCTCCGAGAGAGCTTTATGCAAAAGCGAGTCAATCCAGCAGGATACGAAGACTCCCAATTACTGATTCAATGCACGAATCAAACTCTGATAGTCCAATTAGAATAGTGCGTATTTGATTGACGGTTTATGATGGATCGGTTTTGAATGGGGTATGATTTGGTTAATAATTGAGGAAATGGATAGATAAGTTGTATCAATAGTAAATGATAAAATTATCAACAATTTTGTGATTTTTTTATTCGCCCTATAAATGTATCAATTGAAAATTTTATGCATAATTTAGAAAAATGGGGTAAATCATAACGATACTAAATAAATAAATAGCACAATTTTATTCGTGCTATTGTTATCGCTTACTTTATATACTTTAGATCAAAAAGTTTATTGCATGTTTATGTGAAACGAAATAAATTTGGGTACCTATTAAAACTATTTCAAAGGTGCTTTAAAATTGCACAATATGCAACAATTTATTTGAGTTTAGAATTAACCCTCCGTCGGTCGGCGTGGTCTGGCCAGACTTTTTTCGACTTCAATTAAAAAAAAAGTACTTCTAGTAATCCTATCGACTTGAAATTTCTTGACTTTTCCTAAAATTTCATTACCTGTCGATCAATGAAAAAATCAGGACGAAAAAATGTACAGAAGGATAATTATAAGGATATTAACTCTTTTATACTTCGAACGGTCGAAGTGGTCTGTCTAGACCACCCATACATTTTGTATGAAATATACGCTTTTGATATATGTAAACCAGTATTTTTGTCTTTTTTCATGGTATTTTCTATTCAAACTGCGTTGTTAATATTCTTTGCTATGTGTTCTAACATGAATGTTAGTATTTTCATGACGAGAGTTCCTTGAAAACCTACCGAACTTATTGGTCATCGCAAACATTGAAAATCGGATGAGTAATGCATACATTATCAACAATTTTTCTATCCGTAGTGCGTTCGAAATTTTTTTTGGCAAACCTGTAGTGAAATTATATTTTCTACTTGAATTTTACAGCTCATTTCAAAGGCGACGCACCTCATTTCATTTTCATTTGAATTTCACATTCATTTCGAAGGAGCCCAAAAGGAATAAATATTGTTTTTCATTGATATGAAACAGAAAAATAAAAATAATAAAAAAGCAACCATTTTTTTATATTCTTTGATTTTTTTATATATAATATGATCTATAATTTTTTTTATTAAGCAAGCTCAACACATGCAAAAGACGGTAAAAAAGAAAAAATCTAAACTATAAATATTTACCATTAATAATCGTTAATATAAGACACCAAAACTCATTTATCTCATATAAATGCGTGTAAATGAATGGTGTCCAGCCAGACCACTCGACCGTTCGAAGGTGAAAAAATATCCGACCGACGGAGGGTTAATAAATAAAATTAAAGTTGAATTTTTCAATAAAAATTGTTTTATCGAAATCTTGCGCTTAATCGCTGCCAGCGGTATCTCAATCACAAAGCTTGCATAAATGTTGAAATATAAGCAACCTGCAACCAAGCGCTATGAAAAAAAACGTATATACTGTCTGTGACTTTTTCACATGGTACATGCTTCGTTCGAGAATCCACCAGCTACAATTGATCGAAGCCTTTCGTTATTTGTTCTGAAACCAGCCTAAATATCATTCTTTGAAAGAGAACTATAAATCAAAAACGATGATGCGATTGCCGAGCGCGCCTAAGTCGCGGATATCGATTGCGTACCATGATAACGATCAAGTCGTCGTGCTGCGCGTCATGTTGCGGCGGCGGCGTGTGGGTCGCCTGGCGTCGATGGTGCTGGGGGCTCGCCGAAAGTCCATCATTGCAGGAGGACCTTCCGATTTGCTGCGGCGAGACGGCCTCGAAGCCCCAAACGCCGATCTCTCCTCCGACTGCAAACAAACGAATACATCGTCCTGCGAAGTTCCGGCGTTATGTCCAAATTCCAATATCCATGCTGATCACGATATCGAATACGACAGGCGCGCGAACTACACTCACTCAGAAACGATACAGCACGCATATACTGGTGCTGATATTTACTTTTTCGAATAGCAAGGATTTTCTTCAAAGTACATAGGCAAACACTAATGTTCAAATACTCTTTCGATTCACCTAGTATGACAAAACATTAACCTACTGTGATATCTTCATGCAAAGTCGTATCAAAAAGCTTACTGCTAAAATTATTTTTTCTTATTTGAATATCACAGTAGAGTAATGAAAAGACATTAACACGCATGCTAAATCGTGCTTATCAGGACGGACTATAAGAAGCAGTTGGATGATAGATGATTGATGAAATCAATACTTTGCTATCGGTTAACCCGGGTTCACACAGGGACCGAAAGCATGCGAAAAAGTGGACCAAAAAATAGAGGATTTTCAATGCTATTCACTTAAGAGAGTATAAAACGAACATGCCAAGTACAAAAATAATATAGCAGAATATATAAGATACAAACGTCTAAGTACATATTTTTTATATGCATACTGTTACTTTATAGATTACATTAATTAAATAATTAACATACAAGCGAAAGGATTTTGTTGTTCTGTGTATTTTCTCACCGGCAACTCATTAATAGATTAGGCTAAGGCAGTTAAATTATTATCACTCACAAAAACTTTTATTGATGTCAAATAGTAAGGCGTTACTCATAACTATATACTAGCAAACCATAAATACAATATATATATATATATATATATATATTATATATATATATATATATATCAGATATCAATAGGATCAGAAAAATATATTTTACATTTAATTACATTGACACAACACATTAGTATTAAACATTGCAATATTTGCAAAAGCATTTATAGGCCTTTTCACACAATTATAGTTTACTATTATATATTCATAATTGACATTAGAAATTTAAATGCGTGTCGTTTAAATAGTATCTGAAGCATATAGTATACGTGTGTTAGTTTATACTAATTAGTATAAGCGATATAGCCTTACATTACAATTTATGTGGGACATCTGTCAGTTACGCATTTTCTGTCCATCTACGTGAAATATAAATGTCTAGTTCGGTTTTCATATAACATGCAATTACCTACTAAAATAATAATAAATACTCATTGTTCTCTAAATATGACGTCTATTGTATGTACTGGATTAATAACAATAAGTGCCCTGCTTTGAAAGAATTAATTGATATATTGTTT
>NW_020538040.1:171849405-171966236 GCF_003426905.1 Ctenocephalides felis
TAAGCAAAAGCAAATAAATGTTAAGGCTGAAAAATATTTGAAGACATAAAAATTACCTATATTACTATGAATTAAAAAGCTGTACTGTTAGTAAATGACTTCTACTATGACCTGTAAGATACTTATTTTTAACTTGTATGATTGTTTCCCATAATAAGTGTTTTAAGAATTGTTTCAACGTCTAATGAACTTATGTTGTGGTTGGTTTAGGATAGTCTTTATATTATTGTTAAATGAATTAGAGAGTAGAGTGGAGGTTGAAACTTTTCCAGTTTGATCAGAATGTTGAAATGATAAAAGTCGAAAATTTATTGATCTGAGTAAATATTTCAACTCACCTTTTCTCGATATTATGATATAATGAAATGTTTCTAAACGTTTAACTCATATTCAACATTAATTGGCGATTTATGGGCAAATAGTCGCATGCATTATGACGAATAAAAATCATTCAGAATAGATTGATTTTCTAAGCTAATACATCGCAAGAACAATTTCGATAAACGTCCAAGTATAAATAATATAATAAAAATTATTTTAAGTGAAGGAAATGTACTGAATGAAGCAACCTCCACAATCTACTTAATTTTTATATTATCATTAAATTCACGACAAATAATCGAATATATAAAATAAATTTTGCCAAGAAGACATTGATGATCCGGTGATGCACAATTATTATTACTTGGACAATTAATAGTTTAATTGACGAAATTAGCATGAAGGGGGTATCACAACTAGCATGCTCCAGTCACCAAGTTTTTTTATACTAGTTTGTGACATGCTAATATGACAATCATATTCTATTCTAACAAATCCTATTCCATAGAACAATTATTGAAAGAGAAAATATCATAGGTCGATGTTATCTAATGTGAGTTGGTAAATGATTTCGTACTAGTACTAGTGTACATCAATTTTTCGATGCTACGGAAAGAACATGAAATGTCTATATTAAGAAATAAATATAAAAGTGCTTTACGGCGTATTTGAATTTCATATATAATCTAAATAATAAATATTTTGACCACCTTTAACACAAACTACTGAATATATATATATATAAAATTTTCAAAAATGTATCTAATTCAACTAGACTGCCACCGTTGTATGATTACATTTAAAGATTAACATTTTTCGCAAAAACGATTACGTATTAATATAATCAAAGTTACTATTATAACCGCCAAATTTTATAATGAAGTATGATATAATTATGTTCATGTGATTCAGTCAAGGGAATAAAAAAATCAAAAGTTTGGTGCATTAATGCGATATTTAAAATTTATTTAAATCGCTAAAATGGGTACTGTAAAATGTAGTTTGCACCAATTGTTTTTACATCTTGGACTATTATAGAACTTAAATTTATTTATATCATTTTCATATGAACTATTTGAAAAATTTAAACTAATACCCTTCTTCCATAACGTACGTAAACTAATGAGCTAAAATGGTGTGAAAATCATTAATGAAATGATATATAATTCAAATTCGCGCAACGACACTTGAAATCGTTTTTATAACCATTTCCTTAGCAAAATTGGCTGTTCCCAAATAACTGTAGTTTTCGAAAATGAAAAGAATCTATCATGAATTTTGTAGAAACACCAGAATATAATCATTATTTAAACCATACTTGTTGTACAAAAACTCACTAGGTCTTGGTCTACGTTCAGCAGATACTGCCATTGTCGGGCTTTTCTTCTGTTTGCGGCCGCCGAGGCGGTTGTGGCGGTCACCGTGCTTCCTGGTCGTGGGGTTCGTTTTGGCGATAAATTTTCACTTTGGATTACTCCGGACCCACCGAGTGCGAACGGCCTATTAATTAAAAAAAGTTAATTATATAATACATTTTCATTAAATAAAATTCCCTTTCGATAAGGGATCGTTCAAGTATTACGTAAGCAGATTTATTACAATTATTTCCCCCCCCCCTCCCTTTTGTCAGCAAAATTAAGCAAATTTCTTACCCAAAAATAAGCAAAATAAGCAAATCAATAATCCCCGCCCCCCATAGTGCTTACGTAATACTTGAATGGCCCCTAAGTGTTATAGACAATGTTATTCATATTGTGCAAACTTCGTAAAAAATAGCATGGTCAGATGAAAATTTTGACCAATGCCATATATAAGTATTGTTCTGAAAATTATTTTCTTTATATTTTTCTTGCGTCATTCGGTAAAATTGTTCCTGTTTAGACACATAATGAAATTGATACATATTCTAGACCAAAATTGTTGTTCTAAGTCGAAATTTCTTTCTAAGTTTCTTTTACATCAAATCATCATATTGTTCTGTACTTCTAATAAAATGACTACAAGTAATAAAAGTAAAAGCTGTGTAAAAACGAATATTAAAATGTGCAAACATAATAAAATTTAAATTAAATGTGTTGCTAAATATAAAACTGTTCATGCCATGTATCGATTATAAGTGTTCGGTTTCCAGTAGGAAACCCACGCGCAAGTGTGTCTGTGTTATAAAATAAAAATGCAACCTATATTAATAATGTTTTTGGAAATACAACCACGATCGCTTATTGACCGTGAATATTTAGATATAACTAGCTGTAAGTGGAATTTCTGTCTTTAAGCAATTAAGGTAAATTGCTGGAACTTCCCTTACCGCAATTCAAATTTGAGTAATTAAAAATAATCAAATAATAATAATCAATAAAAGTTGATCAATGATTTGAAACTTTTAATAGAATTTCGAACCATTTTAAATCATTCTATCTTAAATCATTTATTTTGAAATATTTTGGAAATTCTGAACTTTTTCAAAGCAATCGTACTGCTTTAACTGCATTAAAGATGAAATATAAAAGCGCGTACGCGCCGCGTCTCCGTCAACCCGTAAACAGTGCTACGGAACCCATAGGAATGTCAAACAAAATTTTACTTATTGTTAAATGTCTATAAAATATCTGATAATTTGATGTGCATATGTCTATTGTTCATTTTTGACCGCCAATTGGCTCATTTTATTACTTTTTCCGCCATATCTCCAAAGTCGTTGGAACTGCCTTTCCAAAAATTTGAACAGTTCTTACAATAAACTACAGTTCAATACAAAAAAATGTTTTTTAAATTATTCAAATCGGACGCTCCGTTCTTTTAAAACTGAGTTACCGTTTTCGGCACTTTTTGCTCCGTATCTTCGGAACGGCTAGACCTGCCACCGCCAAAAACTAATCAGCACGTCTCCTTATCAATACGAATCGAATGTTTTTAAATTATTCAAATCGGTTGATCCGTGTTCCCGAAATCGTCGACGAAAATTTGTATCCGCACATACATGCATACACGCTCACACACACACATACACACACACATACATCCATTTTTTTTCATTTTCCAAAATTTTCCAAAATGTTCAGAAGGTTTGACACGTAAAGATCTATAAAAATTTCATTTTCGATTTTTTTGCGATTACTATAACTTGCCCTACGGGAAGTTAATAATTAATTCTGTTCACTTACATGCATCGATTTTATACACAATGAATCAGATTTCAGAAAGTCTAGAATAAAAAATGTTGCATCATTGTACAAAAATAAAAAACCACAGTTTTAACAACACGGACACAGTAGATGATACGCGTGGTTAATCTCACCAGATCTCGGACTGCTTTTAGATTTCTGCGGACTACTTTTTTGTGGGCTACCTTTCTTGGGGCTGCTCTTTGCGGGCTGCCCTTTGAGGGCTGCAACGTTTTGGGCTGTAGTGCTCTTCACTTCTTGGCGTTACCGGCACTAGCTTCTCTAGAGTTGGAGATGGCAATAGTGCCCTTCCTCAGAACAATCTAATTATAAAAAAAATCAATGAAAACTGATGCTTAAACCAATACTACTCCCTGGACTAAACTACGAAAACATCTTAAGTGTTATTTTTTTATTTTGTTATCATTTTTTTTTCAATCAGAACTCTTACTTTTATTAATGTTCTATAAGCTGTTTTTGTGTATGACTTATGACCTAAGGTATTGATATGAGAGGCAACCCATCGGTTCACCGTTCTCCTATGAGTGGGGTTTTATATATTAGCTCTTACATCTCTACATCAATAGTGTGCATATGATTGTATGATGCAACTATGTCCACGAAGGACGATTTCCACTTGGAATTATATTGTGATCTATAACCCCAAGTGGAAATTTGACATCAAAGTTGCCTGATGTCAGGCTTGGCGGTAGCGGGAATCGAACCAGCGAACCTGGGTCTAGTTGGTGCTAGCCCACGCTCTAACCGATATCGCCACCGATGGCCAGTTGTTTTTTTTTTTTTTTTTTTTTTTGTTATCAATAATTTATTTTTTACCTATTCCTGTAGTTCTCTCAAGGTGATGACGAATTGTCTCCTTTCTAAATCTAGCATTGTCTAACATCTGAAAAAATACATTTTTATTAGTTAATTTTTTTCATAACTGGTTGAAGATATGTAAATTATCTCACTTTATTATCGAGCACTGGTTTTGCGGATCCAGGAACCCGCGGTGTTTTTATGAAGGCAGCCTTCGTCGGTGAGTTTTCTTATTATTTTCTTTATCTTTCTCCTCTTTCGTTATTGACCTATTGATAAAGGTTAAAATTAAAACTTATTTATATTTATTATTTGAATTTATTATATTAATTAATAAAATTATTCATGAAATAGTGGTCTATTTACCTATGGCTAGTAGAAGCAAGCGACAGTGCAGATAAGGAACTACGCCGCGATACTTGTTCCCAAAGCTCAATTTGTTTATTCGATATATCAGCTACTTGATCTATACTTAATTCAGTACCCCAACCGCGGCTCTAATGAAATATTAGATAATAAAAAAAATCATTATTGAAAAATGATAAAATTTTAATATCATACCTTATATTCTCCCGCTTTTTTGCGTAATTCTAACACTTCTTTGTACCAAGCATCTGCTGGCGTAGACGTCTCTACCACTGCGTGCTTTTCTATGTGAACTTCTTTCTTAGGCGAATGCATGTAATCTAATTGAGATATTGGCCTAAAGTTCTTCTTGTGTTCTATTTTAGTTTCTTTCCTGTAAAGTATAGTTTTATGAAAAATGATTTTATATTTGAATAGAGAATTATGAAATGATTTTTTAAAAATTATTTTTTTTTATTCAACAATATATTTACAACTACCCTATATAGACATTAAGTAAATCTTTTGGCGAGTATATATAAAAAATGACGTTCATATATAAACATGTAGTGAAAAATACATGTAGGACCACAGTTGTATTTTTTCTCTATGAGAAGATAATAGTTACTTCTAAGAGCAAAATATTATATTAGCTCCAAAAATTATTTTTGGATATGTATGGAAATTATTTAAAATATGATGGAGAAAATATATAGCAAACAAACGTTTCATCAAAATTAGGTATTAGGTGACTGGTCATTCGCAACCTGTGTGTAGGGTGTCGCTTATAGGCGACATCCTTTGATATAGTTAGAATCATATGAATTCTAATTTGTTAATTATAATTCGTAGTTCTTTAGAAGTACAATTATTAATTTTCAAATACATTTTCATTGACAGTGATTGGAAAATCTTGTAGTATCTCGTTGTGGGTGGACGGTTTAGTAGTAAGGTGACCATACGTCGCGGTTTGGCCGGGACAGTCCCGGATTTCCACCTTGTGTCTCGGGTTTTTCTAAAAGCAATGTTTGTCCCGGATTTAGATCCCGGATTATAGGTAAATTAACAAAAATTTTGAAAGCAAACGAACAAGTGCTATTTTTTTAAAATTAGTTCTGAAGAAAATTGTATAGAATTTTATGAAAGTCTCAAAAGCGAAAAAACCTAGATTGAACAATATAAGATAGAACATGATATCATAGATTAAGAAGTATTACATGTAATAGAATAATAAAGTTATTACTAAAGGTCTGCAATTCTGATTTAGAAAAAAAAAGATTCATAAAAAAACTTTTTTTGTATTGTCTCATTGAATTGAATAGCATTTGTTAGTTTAGAGGCACCCCCTCTCCCCGTTCACGCCCCGTTTTTGACTTAAAAAAATATGGTCACCTTTATTAGTAGAGACACTGGGAGGATCGCTGTCTCCCCTACGAAAGGGTAAAATTTGAAAATTTAGTAATTAAAAAAAAACAAAAAATCAAATTGTTAACACTGTCAAATCAAGAGTCATATACAATATTACGATTTTTTTTTTCAATTAATAAAAAAACAATTAACACTATGCCCATACATCGCTAGTGGTAGTGAATATGACAGTTGCTAACTTGTATAATTTTTATAAGACCAACTTTAAAAATAAAAAATAACGGTAATAGTCGAGGTATATATCGTCCAGTTTGTGGATAAATAATGTCACGGTCCTTCAGAAAGCTTTTCAAAAATTGTTTACCACCCCTGAGATTAAAGAAAGACGTAGAATTGCCTATTTATCTATGACAGCCAAATGATAATTTGCTCTGCATATTTCCATTCTTTTAAAAAACATCAAATATACATAAGCGCATCATGTGTGAGCGCGCTTGAAATGTTGCGCAACGCAAATCAACAAATGCCCACCATACAATATTGTACTGCGCTAGATTGTCTATTATGCAAGTGATCTTACTTATTCATAGCTTGCTTTTCGTCCAGTGTGTTTGCTTCTTTTTCAGAAGCCTCCGGTTCCATAACCAACGGTTCGAGCTCATGATTGTTATCTGAAATATAGAGGCATAAATTGAAATATAAAACAAATCGATACGGCCTACTCTAGCTACATGTGACCTTTACATGGTTTATCGCGTGGTGCAGCTTTTAGTGCAGGTGTTTTATACCGCAAGGATTTAGGAATGAACAAACAAGGAATAATGATTTGATTTTATTACTTAAAAACATTCTATGAGACAAAGAATTATCTTAATGACAATAGCGAAAAGTACAACTCACAACTTTTTAATAACCCTATTAAAATTTCAAGTGAGAAAACAACAAACATAAGCAAGCTTTTTATGGTGTAAAGAGATACACAACGAGTTACCTTTTTCCGTGGCTTGCGCTCATTTTTATGTACTTTGCTAAATTAATTCTTATGTTTCATATTGTCGAACAAAATTCATTAGGATAAGTTTCTACGATATCATACATGAGATAAATAATAAATAACTTATAATTCCAATAATATTAATGTGGGGGTTACTTATGAATACTTAATCCGATATCACAAAATCTTGTTGGGGAAAACTACTAACTTTTGTAATTGTTGTATGAATAATATATGGATAGAGTTACAAGTTGTGCGTGGACAAACTTTTATCAAGACTTGTATTCTTGATTTTTAAAATTTAATAATCATTTTTGGTGTAGTAGTTTTCTTCAGATATAGAAAGTGTAAAGTTGACACTAAATATTCAACTTAAATATATGAGAGTTATTTATTAGATTAAAAGCTAATATTCTGCTTAGTTTTTAATAAACACCTGTACGGGTAGGTCACGTTCCACATGATCGATACTTTGCGTCTCTTGGTTATATATTTATACAAAGGTCTATACTTAGCACGCATTACACATAAAGCCAAGCTTTTGTTCTAAATAATTAATTCAAACGGTATTAGAACAGTTTAACTATTTTTTATAGATGTTAGTAAAGCTCTTAAAGAAAAGAAAAATAAAACAAAATCGATGTAGCAATAATAGAAAATTAGTAGATTCTTAAGCTTATTATTTCTTGTATCGCTAAGGAACAGTTCAACTCACTTGTACTTTGATCACATTTTTGAGAACATTTTAAATTTTACATTAAAATTTATCGATTTTAGTATTTGTTGTTACAGTAGTCAATTTTAGGTATAACATATTTAAATTTCAAGGCTGTAGAATAAATATAAGGCTTGTAATAAAATTTGGAATCTATTTTTTTCAAATTATATTCTATTTCTAGTAAATTCAATTCTAGTGCATTTAATTAGTAAATAATTTATAGGTTTTGACTCGTTTGAATTCGATAACAATGATTAAAATTTTTAATTATCGATAATATGTAAAGCTGTTTAGGTATCTAATTATTGGCGCATTTGTTAAAATATAATATTTTGTTTATATATATTATAAACACCGCATTATGGATTATTATTAATAGCAATTACTGTAAAGGATTTTAATATATATCGCACACTCGCAAGAAAAGTGACACACGTCAAAGAGTTACATTTTGAGTAGAGCAAAAATAAAGAACTTTGAACTAAATGCAGATTACTATCTTAAATTAAAACTAATTATTTTGAACATTCGTGATAATTTTTAGTGGCATACAGAACCTTTTAAACTCGAACCTATTTTGACCTGTGCCGGTTTTTTATATTTTTGTTATTTAATTTAATTATGAAAAAAATTACTTAAAGTTTTCAGGGTTCAAGAATAATACAAATATAATACGCACAAAAAGTGACATCTGAAGTTGTCACATTTCTTGCGGAGGTGCGATATGTCCAAAGCATATTTTATAGAATAATTTGGATTGTTTTAGAGAGCATGTTTAAATTCGAAAGTACGAGTTTATGAAAGTGGTATCAGCTGGCTGACGTACCATTTTTATGCCAATGCCGTTTTTATGCCAGTGTGAGTAAGTTATTATTCATTTTAATAACAAAATCAAAACTACAATAGTTCTCTTCTCTATGTCATGAAATATAATTATATAATCAGAATAGACAATTGTCACGTGCTGGGACATGACGTAACAATGGTGCAACAAGAGCGTTTTCAATTTGGTGAAAACACGTTTATGTGAAATTTGTCGGTAAAATGTAGTAACATCTCAAAACACGATTTGCGTGATCATGATTTTGTTTGATATTATGTTATAGCTGCCTTAAGAGGGTTGTTCTTTTTTTTAAAAAAATGCAAGGTATTTGTTTTTGTTTTTCTCGAAATGTATTTATCATAGAGACATGCGGTTTTTTTTAAACAAAAATTACAAAATCATAGAATATTACGAAATTTTCTTTTTCTTTTTTTTCGCTGTCACTTTTTAACCAGGGGGCGCCCAAGTCAGCCTTGCAAAATCGATCTCTTTTGCGGTGCCACAGATAAATCCGTTGCGGATCGCCCGAAACAAAAAAAAAAGAAACTACGTTGAAGAAGAAGTTTAAATCCAGCCCCCCTACCAAAATGAAAGAAATAAAGCTAGAAGGAAAAAAATGGCAGCTATTTTGATATAAAAGTGTTAAAAAGGCCTTGTTATTGGGACGAAAAGCTTCGCAAAAATTTTTTGCGTTATGTTATCAAGTTGTTTGAGGTAGGGGGACTAGGTATTGCAGTGGTGAACAAACTAAAAAAAATGCAAGTCGATCCGACTTGTAGTTTTTTTTTAATTTGTGGCACCGCATTGAAAAGTCATTTTGAGAAAAACGTATTTAAAGTTTTTAATATAATGTACTAAATACACCATGGTGTTCAAAGATGGTCATCATTAAAAAGGTCATGTGCATGAGGTATTATAATGAAAAAGAGAGCAGCTGGCATACAATAGCTCGCGGAGCGATGAAAAAAACGGTTTCAGAGGATCATACATATATATATATATATATATATATGTATATATATATATATCTATAACTTCGTCAAAAAAGTAGATATTGAGATGATTTTTTTTTTAATAATTCTAAGGTTTTTAGCTTTCATAATATCAAAAAATCTCAAAATCGAAAAATATAAATAAAAATCGAACAACCCCCTTAATAAATCCAGCTCTCACCTTCCTTCGTGGTTTCGAGATCGGTGCGTTTTCGGTGTACTGCAGCGGGACCCACACCATTGGCAGTAGGTTTGATGGCGCCCATCGAGAGCGACTTGCGGGGCGGCGCTGCGTCGTGACCGGCTCCCTTTTCTTTGATGCGTTTGCTGGGCGGCCAGGCGAACTGTAACCGGTATTCAGTACTGAACTTGGAAATGGCCTTGCTGAACAAGCCGCCTCCCCCAGCTGCGGCACGGTTACTTGGTGCTACGGCATCCTGTATGAAATAAATTGAAAGCCCGATGTCCCAGAAGACACTCAGTGATTCACTCGTTTATTTATAATAATGTCGCTATTAGCTTTAATATTATACAAACGTACTGCTAGCACTGATTTTAACATGACATAAATTTATTCGATTCTCAGAACGAAACATACTATTGTAAAGATTCCAAATAATCGAGGAAAAACGTGCTCAATAAATGTTCCTTAGCATTATTCAATGATTAATGGATTGTGAAATCGAATGATATTTAACATTTCCAGTATATATATATATATATATATATATATATATATATATATATATATTAGGGTGGTCCTTAATATGGACATTTCCGAATTTCCTTGCTTCCAAGAGCTCAAATGGTTCCAACTTGATAAAAAACAATTCTCTTAAAGTTTTAGCTCTTAATATTAACTTTTAGATAGTGCGCAATTCAATTAAACTTCGTATGGAAATAGCATGGAAAAATTTTTGAAAATTAAAAAAAAAATTTTTAGGTATAACTTAGCGACAAATGTATTAAAAGTAAAAATTCGTGTCATTTTTTATTGAAAATTTTACGTACTGCAAAATTTTTGAAATTTTTTTAATGCTATTTCCGTACAAAACTTTGATTGAATTGCGCTCTATCTAAAAGACAATATTAAGAGCTAAAACTTTCAGAGAATTGATTATCAATTTGGAACCATTTGAGCCCTTGGGAGCAAGTAAATGTCCATATTAAAGATCACCCTAACATATATATATATATATATATATATATATATATATATATATATATATTATGTATATATACAGTAAAATCCGCTTAGTATGACATCGAAGGGACCCAAAAACTTGTCGTAATAAGCGGACGTCATACCATTCCGAAAAAAACTATTTTCTGTAACTATGTGTGTACAGTAAAAGTCCATTAGTCCGGCAGGCCCGTAACCGGTCAAGATGCCAGACTGTTAAAAATTCCGGACTATCGGTCGGTAATCATAATTATTTTTATAATTAGGTTAATAATAAAACCACAAAAACAGTACAAAGTGGTGAAAACAGCTTTTAAAGGGGGCGGCAGTCATTAGCACAAGGCAAAACAGTTAAGCTCTCTTTGTTTTTCTTAAAAACCATGGCTATTTTTTTTACCTCCCCCAGTTAAAGAGGTGTAAAAACATGTCGATCATTATAACCAGGCATAATTTTGTTAAAAATGGGTCATTATAAGCGATATGTCAATGTAAGAAAAGCAAGTATATACGACTGTTTTATAAGAATTTTATGTGAAAATCAAAGTAGTATATTTACGTCAAATACGCGTTTGGTCAATATATCCGGACCGGACATACTAAACCGATTCTATTTCGTTTAACTATAATAAGTATGTTTTTATAATTTCGTTCGTAATGCATTTTATATATTAATATTTTATTTATAATTATATTTAATAATATGATAAATACAGTAAACATTATTAACAGTTGTCTTTATTTGTCATTTGTTACTTTTGTCCCTAAAATAATTTTTATTATAAAGAGAATTTTTATAAACAATTGTAAATCGTGTCTGTCATCAAATTTTGTTTCATTCTCGGTTTTGTTTGTGTTATTAGTAACATGTTTGAAATTTGTGGTTGAATGTGTTACCAGTGATTCTTATTACCCCTAACATGTGCCTGATGGCGAAGATGCACAGAACAACCGTTCGCGATATAACATATCAAGCAAAACTTAAATTTATACCATTTTCCATCACAGTAGAAAAAATCACTCGTTGAAATATTATGAATGCAGCATCAGCAATCGCAGTATCGTATATACTGTTCAGTTAGCTTATTATATTATAATAGATTATTAATGGACTTGATCTGTTTAGTTTTTTTTCAAATATTAAATTATTAGATAAAATGTGACTCTGAAAAATTACGGATGTTTTCATGTAATTCAATATAAATTTATTTCATCATTTTATTCGCTTTCGTGCAAAAATCTTTTAATATAACGATATAATTTTCTTCTACATCAAAACACACGCGACAAACGTTAACCTTCATTATCATAAGTCGTATCTTCTACGGAAAGCCTCGTACGATCTCCGGGAGAGCTTTATGCAAAATCGAGTCAATCCAGCAGGATACGAAGACTCCCAATTACTGATTCAATGCACGAATCAAACTCTGATAGTCCAATTAGAATAGTGCGTATTTGATTGACGGTTTATGATGGATCGGTTTTGAATGGGGTATGATTTTGGTTAATAATTGAGGAAATGGATAGATAAGTTGTATCAATAGTAAATGATAAAATTATAAACAATTTTGTGATTTTTTTTATTCGCCCTATAAAGGTATAAATTGAAAAATGTATGCTTAATTTAGAAAAATTGGGTAAATCATAACGATACTAAATAAATAAATAGCACAATTTTATTCGTGCTATTGTTATCACTTACTTTATACACTTTAGATCAAAAAGTTTATTGCATGTTTATGTGAAACGAAATAAATTTGGGTACCTATTAAAACTATTTCAAAGGTGCTTTAAAATTGCACAATATGCAACAATTTATTTGAGTTTAGAATTAACCCTCCGTCGGTCGGCGTGGTCTGGCCAGACTTTTTTCGACTTCAATTAAAAAAAAAGTACTTCTAGTAATCCTATCGACTTGAAATTTCTTGACTTTTCCTAAAATTTCATTACCTGTCGATCAATGAAAAAATCAGGACGAAAAAATGTACAGAAGGATAATTATAAGGATATTAACTCTTTTATACTTCGAACGGTCGAAGTGGTCTGTCTAGACCACCCATACATTTTGTATGAAATATACGCTTTTTGATATATGTAAACCAGTATTTTGTCTTTTTTCATGGTATTTTCTATTCAAACTGCGTTGTTAATATTCTTTGCTATGTGTTCTAACATGAATGTTAGTATTTTCATGACGAGAGTTCCTTGAAAACCTACCGAACTTATTGGTCATCGCAAACATTGAAAATCGGATGAGTAATGCATACATTATCAACAATTTTTCTATCCGTAGTGCGTTCGAAATTTTTTTTGGCAAACCTGCAGTGAAATTATATTTTCAACTTGAATTTTACAGCTCATTTCAAAGGCGACGCACCTTATTTCGTTTTCATTTGAATTTCACATTCATTTCGAAGGAGCCGAAAAAGAATAAATATTGTTTTTCATTGATATAAAACAGAAAAATAAAAATAATAAAAAAGCAACGATTTTTTTATATTCTTTGATTTTTTTTATATAATTTTTTTTTATTGTAAGCAAGCTCAACACATGCAAAAGACGGTAAAAAAAGAAAAAATCTAAACTATAAATATTTACTACTAATAATCGTTAATATATAAGACACCAATTTATTTATCTCATTAATCTCATATAAATGCATGTAAAATGAATGGTGGTCCAGCCAGACCACTCCGACCGTTCGAAGGTGAAAAAATATCCGACCGACGGAGGGTTAATATATAAAATTAAAGTTGAATTTTTCAATAAAATTTATTTTTATCGAAATCTTGCGCCTAATCGCTGCCAGCGGTATCTCAATCACAAAGCTTGCATAAATGTTGAAATATAAGCAACCTGCAACCAAGCGCTATGAAAAAAAACGTATTAGGGGGCGTCCATTAATCACGTGAGCGAGTTTTTAAGGATCCCCCCTCCCTCTTGGTGATTCATGGTGATATTCAAGATTACTCCTCCCCTCCCCCATCAAACATCACGTGTATTTTCAGTTACGTGATAAAACTGTAATTTTTTTTAAATTTTATTTGGAAATGTTTGATTTTTTTAAAAAAGTCAGTTAAAAAATAAATACACGTGATATCTTACTATACCCCTCCCTCCCCTACGTGATATTTCGTGATTTTTTGTCAGACCCCCCCTCCCCCTAAAAACCTCACGTAATTAATGGACGCCCCCTATACTGTCTGTGACTTTTTCACATGGTACATGCTTTGTTTGAGAATCCACCAGCTACAATTGATCGAAGCCTTTCGTTATTTTTTTTCTGAAACCATCCTAAATATCATTCTATGAAAGAGAACTATAAATCAAAAACGATGATGCGATTGCCGAGCGCGCCTAAGTCGCGGATATCGATTGCGTACCATGATAACGATCAAGTCGTCGTGCTGCGCGTCATGTTGCGGCGGCGGCGTGTGGGTCGCCTGGCGTCGATGGTGCTGGGGGCTCGCCGAAAGTCCATTCATTGCAGGAGGACCTTCCGATTTGCTGCGACGAGACGGCCTCGAAGCCCCAAACGCCGATCTCTCCTCCGACTGCAAACAAACGAATACATCGTCCTGCGAAGTTCCGGCCGTTATGTCCAAATTCCAATATCCATGCTGATCACGATATCGAATACGACAGGCGCGCGAACTACACTCACTCAGAAACGATACAGCACGCATATACTGGTGCTGATATTTACTTTTTCGAATAGCAAGGATTTTCTTCAAAGTACATAGGCAAACACTAATGTTCAAATACTCTTTCGATTCACCTAGTATGACAAAACATTAACCTACTGTGATATCTTCATGCAAAGTCGTATCAAAAAGCTTACTGCTAAAATTATTTTTTCTTATTATTTGAATATCACAGTAGAGTAATGAAAAGACATTAATACGCATGCTAAATCGTGCTTATCAGGACGGACTATAAGAAGCAGTTGGATGATAGATGATTGATGAAATCAATACTCTGCTATCGGTTAACCCGGGTTCACACAGGGACCGAAAGCATGCGAAAAAGTGGACCAGTAAAATAGAGGATTTTCAATGCTATTCACTTAAGAGAGTATAAAACGAACATGCCAAGTACAAAAATAATATAGCAGAATATATAAGATACAAACGTCTAAGTACATATTTTTTATATGCATACTGTTACTTTATAGATTACATTAATTAAATAATTAACATACAAGCGAAAGGATTTTGTTGTTCTGTGTATTTTCTCACCGGCAACTCATTAACAGATTAGGCTAAGGCAGTTAAATTATTATAACTCACAAAAACTTTTATTGATGTCAAATAGTAAGGCGTTACTCATAACTATATATACTAGCAAACCATAAATACAATATATATATATATATATATATATATATATATATATATATATATCAATAGGATCATTAAAATATATTTGACATTTAATTACATTGACACAACACATTAGTATTAAACATTGCAATATTTGCAAAAGCATTTATAGGCCTTTTCACACAATTATAGTTTACTATTATATATTCATAATTGACATTCGAAATTTAAATGCGTGTCGTTTAAATAGTATCTGAAGCATATAGTATACGTGTGTTAGTTTATACTAATTAGTATAAGCGATATAGCCTTACATTACAATTTATGTGGGACATCTGTCAGTTACGCATTTTCTGTCCATCTACGTGAAATATAAATGTCTAGTTCGGTTTTCATATAACATGCAATTACATACTAAAATAATAATAAATACTCATTGTTCTCTAAATATGACGTCTATTGTATGTACTGGATTAATAACAATAAGTGCCCCTGCTTTTGAAAGAATTAATTGATATATTGTTTGGAATCAAACATAGCATGATTTCATCCGTTCCATAACAACTTTATTGAAAATAAGCTTTTTGTAATACGTTTTTACAATAATAATCGGTATTAGTTCTTACGATCATTTGATTTACAAAAGAAATAGCAAGAAACTCACTGCAGAAGGGATAAAAACGATTTTTGTTACTATTTCTCATTACTATTTTTTACGAGAAAAACATTTGCAAAACGTGTGTTCATAATATATGATGTCTAAAATAAAGTGCGCTATCGCAAAATAATAGAATTATATTATATTTAGGATTACTTATAAAGCAAGTGAAGCGAACTTTAATGTATTATAGCATACGGGTCCGGGTTATATCACATTATTCTTTTACTACCCTCTATGACTCACAAGGACAAAAATGTCAAGCAACGCAATTATCCGCATATGAAGAAAATGCTAGGAGCTCAACTCATGATAAAACTCAAAAGACAACACAAAATTAAATCAAAAGTTTTCTTTGTTTTAAATTATGTAATATCAGAATCAAGTTGAACCTATCTCATTTAGTGTAAAGCCAATTGATATGCATACGTTAAAAAGTGTTAATAAATTACAATGATTGCCTTTTTAAATTGAACATCTCGATCTTTATCTCAGTTGTCTCGAATTGTTTTGGAACGGAACGAAATTTAATGATATACAAATTGATTTCTTATTATAGGCACTCATTGTTAGCTGGAAGAATATACATCCAAAATTTTGACAATGTTATTTTTGAATGAAAATCTAAAAACTGATTGGAGCTCGATAGAAGGAGAAAGTTCTACTTATGATGTGATAATTGAATGTAATAAATATCTAAATATTTTTGTAAAATGTATATGCGCGTTGAAATCTAAAAATAATCAATAACAATTGGGCATGCATTCATAAATAATATCCTCGATAATAAAGTAACCTATCGGCGACATAGCCATAGTCATATTTAATGTGTAATTGGTTTTTGCGCCGAGATCAATATGAAACGACCACAAACTATGGTTTGTATAGCATATGAATTCTTCAGAACATTTATATTTAGATACAAATAAATTTAATCCAGACTATTTTTATAAAATCGCTTTGCGATAGAAAGTAAAAATCAATCGATGTGTAAATTTATAAAAATGTTAGGTAAATATCATGCTGAATAAAATTTAAGTAGAAATGTTATTTACAAAATTTGCTAAATAATTTTTATCGGGTCACATAATTTTTGTGTAATTGAGCAATGTTATATGAGCCGATCGGAGCACACACTGACTAACTCTACTTTTTGAAAAAAAATTAGATATTAGTGTAAAAGTATTTTGTATGATCATAACTTTTTGTGTGTATAATAACTTTTCAGAATTATTGACTAAAAAATTAGTCATCTATTTCAGAAGTCATTTTGATTAACTCCATTCTGTGATGTATATGTTCTAGTCCAGTCATTATAGTAAGTTCACCTCTGAATTCGAGATACCCAGCTGTAAGTCTGTAAATACATATATATTGACACCCTAAAAGTTGTCTCAAAACCTACATATATTATTATTATTATTGTTTGTTTTTTTTTAATATGACTGTTATTGTTAAAATACTTAATAATTAGTTAACTAAAAACTTATAATTTAAAAACATTTAAAAAATTGTGAAGCAAAATTTTGACTTTTTTTTATTACTATTTTTATATGACTGTTATTGTTAAAATACTTAATAATTAGTTAACTAAAAACTTATAATTTAAAAACACTTACAAAATTGTGAAACAAAATATTTCTTTCATAAAAATACTAATAATAATAATTTCATAGAAAAAACTTATATTGTAAAAATACTTGATAATAATAATAAAAATGATAATGATAATATTATTAATAATAATAACAATAATATAAGACACTTAAATTTGTTAAAATATCATAAAATAACCTAAAATTCATTAAATAAAATAATTATATTGTAAAAGTGTTGTAAAGATTATTATAATACTTATTAAATTTTTAAAAAAAATACTTGTAACAAACAAACTAGTTATATTTAAAAATAATTAAAATTAACTAAATATTTATTTATTTATTTATTTATTCATTCATAAGCAAGCCGTAATCAATAATAATAGATATTATTTCAGGCTCTTGTCAATATAAATAATATTAACTTATAATAACTAAAAATAAATAAATAAGTTTATAGTAAATAAATTAAATAATAAATAAATAAGTAATAAAATAGTTAATAATTAATTGAATTATATTAAACCTATAAAATACTGACTTAAGTCTTATTATAATATTATTATACCGACGGCTTTGTAAAATAAATAAATAAATAAATACATATGATAGAGTGTAATTACCATATGTAGGTTTTGAGACAAGTTTTAGGGTGTCAATATTCAAGTATTTACAGGCTTACAGCTGGGTATCTCGAATTCCGAGATTCTTACCTAATTTAAGTGACTGGACTATTCCGGCTGGTCTGGATTTCGGTTCTGAATTCATGAATTACGGATGACAAAAATTTAGTAAAAATATAAACTATAGGTTTGTTTGACCCAAAACTGTAGGATCTCGTGGGTCTTAACAAAATTCACCTTGTTTGATAAAGGATATTAAGAATTACGCTACAAAATTTGAAAAACTTACTTATTTATTAGTTTATTAAGTTTATTGAAACTTGTGCAAAGTATAATTTTTTTTAATTACAATATTTATTACAACTGTTAAATAATTAACATCTAGCAATAATGATAAATAATAACATAAATTTAAATAAATAAGAGTGCAAAGGATAGAATTTACATTAAAATAATATCCGTAGTATGATGATTTAATATAAAATAAAAGCAAATAATAATAAAAATAAAATTAATAAATAATATAAATAAAATTTCAAGTACAAAAATAAGAGCCGAGATAATTAATTAAAAAGTTTAGTAAGTGGACATTTATTTGCCAATGATCATCTTTTGCCAATATGGCGTCACATGCAAAATTTTTTAAGATCAATATGTACATCGTTTTGCTCCATTTTTTTAATTTTTTGGAGTTAGTCATTGTGTGCACTGAACCGCTCATATATTTGTGAGAGATTTGAAAAATCAAACATTCATGAAAAATTATATGGATATGTCGAGGTATATACATGAATTACCCCATTATAGAGTTATGTTTATAAAATAGTGTCTCTTTCTATTAAAAACGCTAATGTGATGTTATCAGAAAAAAACTTGATAAACTAATACATATTGTATAGAAAAAAAAGTGTCTCAAAATATCCAAAACCTGTTAACAGCTCAAGACATTGTGCTTGAAGGTATTTTTATTACCATCTAAATTCCCAAAAGGAAAACTTTCGCAATCAAAAACTCGATTCCTTTCCATAGGGATATACCTAATAAGACGCTTGAGTTAAACCATTTCAACGACTGTAATAACAAACAGTCTACTGGCAATTCGTATGTCCCGCCGGAGCACGATGGCCATTGCTTTGACGGTTTAATAGTAGTCGGTTTTAATAGTTACCCTGGCGCGGTCGAATGGCGCTGCGTTGTCCACGGTGTCCGTTTGCGTGCCGTAGCCGTCAGCGCCGTAGAACTCGTGCACGCGGTACGCGAGCTCGGGGTGCTTCTTTCTACGAGGCATCGCCGGCTCTATTTTCGACCCTGGAAAGGGGAAGGAGGTCGTTATTAGTCAATTTGTGACATAAATGTAAAAAGGACATGATGTGAAATCGATATGATAAAACTAGTGGTGCGTGATATCGTGCCTTAAGGCAAATTGCTGGAACTTTCAGTATCCAAAATTAAATTTTTTATAAAATGCTTTGGATTTTTTTGAAATTCTTGAAAAAAATAGATTTTCTTGGGGCATCGCCGGCTCTATTTTCGACCCTGGAAAGGGGAAGGAGGTCATTATTAGTCAATTTGGGACACAAATGTAAAAAGAACATGATATGAAATCGATATGATAAAACTCTAGTGGTGCATGGCATCGTGCCTTAAGGCAAATTGCTGGAATTTGCAGTGTCAAAGATTAAAATTTTAAAAATGCTTTGAATGTTTTTGAAATTTTTGAAAAAAAAAATAGATTTTCTCGGGGTGCTTCTTTCTACGAGGCATCGCCGGTTCAATTTTCGACCCTGGAAAGGGGAAGGAGGTCATTATTAGTCAATTTGGGACACAAATGTAAAAAGAACATGATATGAAATCGATATGATAAAACTCTGATGGTGCATGGCATTGTGCCGTAAGGCAAATTGCTAGAACTTCCAGTAACAAAAATTAAAATTTTTATAAAATGCTTTGAATTTTTTTGAAATTTTTGAAAAATATAGATTTTCTCGGGGTGCTTCTTTCTACGAGGCATCGCCGGCTCTATTTTGGACCCTGGAAAGGGGAAGGAGGTCATTATTAGTCAATTTGAGACACAAATGTAAAAAGGACATGATATGAAATCGATATGATAAAACTCTAGCGGTGCATGGCATCGTGCCTTAAGGCAAATTGCTAGAACTTCCAGTAACAAAAATTATATATTTTTTTAAAGCTTTGATTGTTTTTGGAAATTTTTGAAAAAAATAGATTTTTGAGAATTGTGAAATTTTTGAATTATTTTGACTTTCTTAGAATAAAAATGTAATTCTTTTTTATTTTCTATGAGATTTTTTGAAAATTTTGAACAATCTCGCTGCGTAGCTGTACTAGAGACAAAATATCTAAGCGCGTAAGAGCCATGTTGCAGTCTAATAGATAAACATTGGTACAGAACCCATAGAAATGTAAACAAAATTTGTACTTCTTATTGAAATCTCTATAAAATATCTGATAATTTTATGTGCATATGCCTAATGATTATTTTTAACCACCAAATGGCATTTTTTTTAATATTTTCACTCAATCTCCAAAACCGTTAGAATTGCCTTCCCAAAAGATAAATCTGTCCTTTATTTTGTCAATACAGATAAAATGTTTTTTTGGATTATTTACATAAGGCGCTCCATTCTCTCAAAAATTTTATTTCCATTTTTAGCACTTTTGATCCCGTTGGACATGCCTTTGCCAAAAACTAATCAGCACGTCTCCTTATCAATAGAAATCGAATGTTTTTGAATCATTCCAATCGGTTGATCCGTGTTCTCGAAATCGAGGACAAAAATTTTATACGCACATACATACACACACACACATACATCCATTTTTTCTAATGTATGCCAAAATGTTCAGAAGGTTTTGAAACGTAAAGATACATGAAAATCTTCATTTTCGTTGTTTTCATCGTTTCATTTGTATCACTATAACTTTCCCTATAGGAAGTTAAAAAGAATGAAAATTTTAAAGTGATATTATCATAACTATTAATCTTATTTATAATTAACACGCTAATCGCCATGATAAGAAGATAATGTACATGGGTCATGTTAACTTTATAAGATAATTTATTTTAAAATGTATCATAAATTTTAATATATTGAAAAAAAAATATTTTGCCGAAATTCCTGAAATAACACTATTTTTCATAGACACCCTATCTATTAGCATGATTTTTCTCGGCAAGCTAAGATATTTTTAGGTCATTTTCACGAGATGGCGATTAACGTGTTAAACAATTAGTTATCAGAAATTAAAAAAAATATAAACAAATTAAATTACTGGATCCAATATGCTTTTATATCATTAGAATTTTTAACACATTAAGTTATATTCAGCTACATTAAAACCCTGATAATATGATTTTCCAGGAATCGAAACGAAAGCGCCTCTTAAGCATGAAAGCGTATTATGCGGGATAGGGACAAGATGTTGTAACGTGCACGAAGTGGTGTAAAGTGGCGTATTATCGTATTAAACATTAACAGGATTCTTCTATATATGGATTTGTTTAATAGCATATAAATAGTAAGTACAGTAAATGTTCTACTGATACAATTAATATATAAAACTTCACTAAATATGTTTATGGGTATAGCCATATTTTATACATTTCGTTTTGTTGAATCCCCATTTTTATATACATATGCCTAATATTTTATTAAATTTGTTTTTACTATATATATATAATAGTTTTAGCAAATTTTTTAAAACTTCAAACACGTTTCGTTAAAATGATACAAGCAGAATGTATGTTCATCGCTGCTTGTAACGTATTTTTTTTTAAATATTCATGTTATGATCCATTTATTTTAAAATGGCACGTTTCATATACGCGACATGTGTTCAACTTGTTACTATAAAATATTAATATTTATTATAGCTAGATGCTCTATGTAATAATAAAGTACAAGTCGGATTTTTCAACAAAATTTTTTGAACAAATTTTTTTCAGTTAGTGTATTCTTTTTAATTTCACATTTAATTAAAAATTAAAGAAAAAATAATTAATTCAAGCGAATTCCATTAAAAACATTTTTCTTTGTGATATTTCCATCAATTTTCTTAAAAACATTTTTCTGACTGAGAAACAAAGTTTAGATAGAGTATTTAATAGTGAGTAAATTATCTAACAATAACTTTGCCAGTTAAATTATGGATTTTATATGATTATGAAAATCATATATAATTAATAAAATATAAAGAATTAATTTAACCGCTCTAATTGATATTGTTTAGAATATTTTTCAGATGATCAATCGAAATTCTGAAAAATATTGTTGTTATTGAAATGTTATTATTTTAGTAATTTATTCATAATTTCACTGTAAATTTACCCAATAATGCGAATCGCTGTGCCAATTTCCTGACCAGTGTGAACTATATAACATATTATAAAATTTTGAAAATTGTCGTAATTAGAATGTAAAGATATTTCATACGATGCTTTCACGAGATTTGTTTTTATGGCACGAGTTCCACACCAATGATATTTAATAGTTTTGGAAAGGCAACAAAATAATTACAATCAAGTAATCAATAATGATATTATCTACTTTCTATTTATTTCACTGCGCTCGACAGAATTGATGCGATATTAAGAATTATCGCCCGACAGGCTTCATTGGAAATTAGAGTGAAAATATGTAAATAATTTCAAGTAGTTCACTTCAGTTTCATTGCGCATTCTATGATGATAAGTTCTAAAATGCGTTGCATATTTAATGAGGCAATTGCATATTTTTATTGCATTATTCAGCGATTAGATATGTTGTTCATTGTTCTATATATTTGTTTGTTATCGTTTAATACTTTCAGTTCAAAGAAGCATATGATAGGAATATATAGAGAAAATTTTTGAACAAATTGAACTTACTTTGGAAGATTACTATTTTACAAATAAAATGCAATAATATTTTCCGAGTATAATAAGAGAGCAGAATTTTACAGTTAAAAATAAACGGATTTTTACGATATTAGTCAAAGTTATAATTGATTTTTGAATAACGTGAACATATTTAGGGTATGGCGGGGCACAAAGGTCCAATTCGACTTCGACCAATTATATCACACCAAATAACACCTATCAAACAAACAACTATATGCCTATGTTCAGTAATACTCCCAGCTAATTCATCATTGTCTAAAGGTGTTTTATATGCTGTTTTTTTTTAATTTGTCACCTGGTTTTCTTTACCCCATAGGTGGTGTAAAATGCGACGGTCAGGAGGCAAACATTTCCAATGTATTTGTTTTAATTTTAAAGGGATTTTAGAGATTGATAGCTCATTATTCAACTAATGCAAAATAACAGAGATAACACTAGATCTGTTATTTCATCAGAAATATTCATCAGCATAGTTGGAATAACTGTTTATTTAATGTAGCTCGTGTAAAATGCCTTTTTAACTTAATTCACATTTCTTTGCCAGCGTAAAGGCTCAGGTGTGGTCCTTTTTATTCCACTCACGTGTAAATTTTTATTAAAAGTTATATAAAGCTGACGGCTTCGAATTGTTTATATATCAATTTTTTTAATAACTAGTAGCTTAATAAGTTTAACAAATTTTTGCTATTTTGCGCGTTTTATCTGAACCAACTACATGATGAGCTTCAGTAATTTTGCAGCTTTTAACACTTTTCACTCGCGAATTCTGGGATTTATATGAATTCCTGGATTTATATGCATCCGAGTCGAAAGGGTTAATCTTTGGAACAAGTTTACACAAATTTAAATTTATTTTATTTAAAATCTGCTGTTGAAAGCCATTTTTTAAAAATATTATAGAATAATAAAATATTGAGTGAAGGAAAATATGAATGAATTTCGATGACAATATTAATGTTTGACAATGCTCTGAGAAACTTCTTCGTAGTAATGAATTCAGTCTATTCTGATCCTCTATATCTTTTGATGTATTACGCATTTGCAATTTCTGAGAATTCAAAGGTACTGTTAAGTTTCAACGTATGAAGATTTGCGATGAAAATCATATCGTGAAGTAATATCTAACTTCTCTTTACTTGTTGATAGAGTATGAATGCAGGTAGAGCATGTGATGGAAACATAATAAAATGATACATGTTGTTGTAATACAAAATAATGGAGCCAGACAGATATAAATAGTTTACTTATCAACATTTCTATCTCAGAATTTACATTATTTTCGCATTATATAACTTTTAAGCATATATTACATGCTGAGTGGATTTCACGAGGACAATACATCTGTATTTTTCCTAGCCGTTCCGGCGGTAATACTGTTACCGAGGATATTAAACGTCTCCAAGGAGAGCTAAGTAAAAACAAATAAATGAGAGAAACAGTATTGATTTCTTCTGCTTTAATAGAAATGTATTTTCTATAGACAAATTTTCTGATATGGGTATGGGTTATGCTTTATATGAATGGGATGATCTGCACGAGAATAGATTCGTAGGCTGAGATAATCTCTAACTCTTTTCCGAAAACTTTGTGTGACGGATTTTCTATTGGATATATACAGTCTCTACGATACGTTTTTCGATATATAAATGTCATCGCTGCTGACCTTTCCTACTAGAACGAATCATTACCAATAAATTCTTAAAAATAGTTACTTACTTTTTTCGATATCTGGGGCATACGATATTTTACTAAATATATTTTACACTTATGATCAATGATTGGTCTCGGTTTCCTCACAGAATATACAAAAATTAAATTTCCAATCAAGATTAGATAATAATTTTATATGGTCGTATCATAATGAAGCTTTTGCATGAAAGATAATTATGATATTAGCAAGACGCTTATTTTGCAATAGTAATCTTTCACTCCAAGAATAAATATGTTTCAGCATGACTTTCCGATATGTTAAAATAATAATATTTTATAATGATATCTTTTTAAGCACTCGGAAATACATGGTGTATACTGTATATCCCTCATTTAGATGAAACTTCAATATATTTTATAATTAAATCAATTGCTTGATCGGTTAGACCTCTATCAACATACAAAGTTTTATCAAAATTTTCAAAATCTTAATTTCAACAACTAAAAGGAAAAAACGTGTCAGTTGATCTTTACCAGAAACCGAACCAACTAATGTCTTTTTTAATTTTTAAAATTGTCCCACGATTTTGTGAAAACACCGATGAAAACTATTTTGATGTATGTATATATTTACACAATGGTACCTCGTCTTACAAGCGACCTTTCATACGAGTGTTTTGAGATACGAGCCGACAAACGAGCGTTGCTTCGTTATACAAGCAAAATTCGAGATACGAGCGACTGAGAGGCGTAACGCAAACATATGGGGGTGCGAATGGAACAGGTTCATCTAATTTTTTTTTTATTTTACGTAGCAAACTATACACTCAGTACATTCAGCTACTTTTACAGTAAATTTGATATGACAGCAGGTGAAGGTAGCTATATCAATTGTAACAAGGATTTTCGTATGTGAAGTCGCATTTATCATACAAATTCATACAAAAAATACAAACAAAATTCATACAAAATCATACAAATTTTAAAAGTAAAAATTTTAATTCATTAATGTGCCATTATTATTGCTCGTGCAATGTGGGACAAAGTTGAAAAGTTTGTGGGTGAAAATCACCTCGAAAAAAATGGTATGTCGAGCATCAGAGTTGTTTGACGAAACATGCCTAACTCATTTTGTATAAGAAATAAGAAAAAAAAAACAATGTTCATTGGGTAGTTTTTTTAAACCCAAAAACTAGTTAGCTTCTAGTTCTTTCTAACTATGTTTTGGCAGAATATGTGTTTGATCTTAGCAAAATTTATTTGACATCATTTATTTTTATTATAAAAAAAACATTGCGCAGAGACGAATTAATTGCCTTTCAATTGATTTATATGAAAGAAATTGCTTCGAGATACGGCTGTATAACCAAATATTAAGTAATATAAACAAATACTTGTATCAAATGATTCTTATAATTTATGAAATAGCTTGATTAAATTGATTATTCATGAATTAACATATCGTAATTATAAGTATCTTTTAGCTTTCCAGTTTGCTGAGTTTGCAAATATATACAAATCGTTAATGTTAATTTTCTTCACGAAATCATTTCATGATCTCCGAATCTCTGACTTTAAATGTTATTTGTATTACATAATATTCAAGGGTATGCTATTTTATCTTCAATTTGCAGTGGTAAACGAAACTTTCAGTGGATTTCTAGAAAAATAAAAGGTACAATTTAATCGGATCATACCCAGTCGTCTTCATTTTATAACTTGAGCATTTGAATTGCAAATGACTAGCATGTATAAAGCTTGGATATTTATTATTTAGATAGCCTTTTTATACCAGAGTAACAAAATAGTCTTCTTTTCACGACATGGCATGCTCCTTTTCAGTCATTTTCTTTCATTCCTTTCATATTTTATCTGAACCATCTTTAATGTATATCACATTTTTCTCATTTCTGGTTGTTTATCATAGAGAAACAAATGTTCAAATTTCAACTCGAGCGCGCACTGACGCATAAAGATTTCACGATCCAGCGCGGAAATCGGCAGCGATAGATTTAAAACATTTTTAGACGAATATTACAAAATACGATTATGTACGTACATAAACGTTTTCAATATTTATGATACATTCATATCTTCAGATTGCGTAAAAAGTATGGTATTGAAAGTATTTCAAACCATTTTGCAATTTTTTGCTCTATTAATTGCTGAATCTTTTTTTCAACATGAAATAACTCATTATGAAAATATTTATTCGTTTAAATTCTACATCCGTGTACTTATTACATTGTTAATGGTGTTACGCAAATCTAGCATATTGCTAATGACATTTAAAAAAATTATTCTAACCCACCGATTATTAAAAATAAATGATTGTTTGAATGTATAAAATTTATTAAAAATATGATCGGTTACAAATAACGAGAAGTTATCATATTTTTAAATTTCTATAGGATAAGTTATAGTCATCGTAAAAATAAAAAATAATTTTATTTACATCTTTTTCTAAGGTTTCTAAACATTTTGACATCAGTATGAAGCAAACTAGCTCCAAGATAGATTAAGTATATCATGATTTTATATACAAAAATAAAAAAGTATACAAAAAATATCGATGTCTAATAAAGTCATCCTTAATTACAAAGTATTGAATTTTAATTAAATCTACTTAATTATTTAGGGAAATGCTCTCTATAAAGTGGTCCTTGGTTGTATTTAAGTGTGTGTGTATGTGCGAATACAAATTTTCATCGACAATTTCTTGAATACACACATAAAGGTCCAATTTGACTTTGAGCAATTATAACGTGAAAACTAAACCAATCATATCACCAAACCAAATAGCATATATCAAACAAACAACTATCTGACTAGGTTCAGTAAAACTCTCAATAAATTCATCATTGTAGAAATGTGTTATTTTTGCTGTTTTTCAAAAATTTATCACCTGGTCTTTTTGCCCCATAGACCGGGTAAAATGGAACGATCAGGGAGAAAACAGATTCAATATCTTATTTTTAATTTTTAATTGAGCTATATTATTCAACCAATGCAGAATATAAATTTCTTGGCTACATTTTCACAGAGATAACACTGTAAATAACCTTGATTTGGTATTTCGTCCAAAATATTCATCAGAGTTGGAATAACTATTTAAGTTAACTTTTGTTAAATTGCTTTTTTTTTAACATAATTTACTTTTTTATTTACTATTTTTTATTGTTCACACCTTTGCCAACGTAGAGGTTCAGTTGGTGCTTTTTACCCCACCCACGTGTAAGTTTTTATAGGGTTATATAAAAAAAACTGTTAAATCTAACTCAACATTAACAATACATAATATGAAAGATTTAAATAACGTAGAGTTAAAAATTATATGAAGGTCTCGTAAATTAAACAACAGTGCTCAAAAACAAAAAACTTTTGTTATGAATTTTCAAACATTGGCGTTTATATCCCGTGAGCAACGTCGTAAGAATTAAAATGATGGCAGGTTATACATCTATTTTCCTCGACTTTCAAATATTGTTGTTAAAAAATTCGTAACTTCATTTGTTTTGTAAATATCGGAACCCTTTTACCCGCGGACCTTTAATCCTCGCTCTACCCTATATATAATGATTTTAAAATAAAAATTTAATAGTTATAGTTAATAGTTATATCAGTGACTTATTTTTATTTTTTTTTGTAAACAAAACCCAAAATTTTAGTCAGCAATTTAATGTAATTTTCTGTCTGCTTTTAATCTAATTATTTCTCTCTTACACGAAATTAAAACACGCTAACTAAATTATTTTAACGTTCAACCTCACGCAATTCTACACATTGTTTTGATTACAATAGACGTCCTCAAAAAAGTGTAATGTCATTTACGACATTTACAATATGCACAGTATTGTAGATATTCCGCAAATATTTTTCGAACGATAAATTCCGATAAAAGCTTTCGAATGCAAATATAGTAAATATGTCACATGCTATCGTGTACACAAACTTTGCATTTTCTCGATCCCCTGCCAATTTAAATCTAAGCCGGATACGTTTTGAATTGAAAATAATTGCACACTGCGGCTGCCGTACACGGCACAACATATGTAATAAATGACATAGACAAGGAGATTTACGATACAAGCATATTTTAAAGAAAAAAAAAGGATTATTTCATATACAGTAACACCCCGCTTAACGCGGTGGTTACATTCCATCGAAGCAGAACGTAGAGCGAAATAGCGCTAATCGGGGCTATATTAACCCATTCCACTCGCGAATTCCGAGATTCATATGAATTTTGCCGCCGGAGCGCCGGCATCTGAGTGGAAAGGGTTAACTTAACATTAAAATAATTGGGTTAGGGCAAGATGGTTATAAATTTTTCTATGCATTAAATTCAATAAGCAATTATTTATTTTGAACAAAAATTGAAATATTATAACCCCATATACGTATAAAAACAAACAAAATTTGGATTTAGTCACATTATTCAATCTAATCTGCGTTTCCAATTATTTGCCTTTTTTCAAAAAGCCAAAAATAAAAAAAATGGAAATAAAAATATTTGCATACCTTTACGTTTCAGAGGTTTCTGAACATTTCAGCATGCCTTAGAAAAAATGGATGTATGTGTATGAGTGTGTGTATTGCGAATGTGTGTGATTTGAATAATACAAAAAGCATTCGATTTCTATTGATAAGGAGACGTGCTGATTAATTTTTGGCAAAAGTCGGTCCAGCTGTTTAGGAGATAATAAGGAGAAAAGAGTAGGGAAATAAAAATTAAGTTTTTGAGACAACAGACCATCCGATTTGAATGATTCAAAAAACATTCAATTTGTAATAATGAGAAGAAGTTTTTGGCAAAGACAGCTCCCGCCGTTTCGGAGATATGGAGCTAAAAGTGCAAAAAATTGTAGTTTTTGAGAGCACGTAGCATCCGATTTGAATGGTTTAAAAAACATTTTAATTGTTAAGAAACGATTAGTTTTTGAGTAAAACAAAACAAAATTTATTTCATAAAGAAAATTTGTAAATTGCATTTTTTATTAAGATCCTTTAACTATAACTCCGCTTGATTAAATATTACTTTTATATTTACTCTTCATGTAAACATTTATAAACGTCGTCATCGAATGTATAAGCTCTTATATTTTTTCTATAAAATACGAATGATAAAAGGTACAGTAATTATTTGAAAGCATTTACCATTTCTCGAATATTACATTACGGTACGGAAAGTTCCAGCAATTTGCCTTAATGCACCACTAGTTTGCGTTTTTTCCTGCGTTTTTTTTAGAAGTTCTTGAAGTGGAGATTAAGCTTCTATAATACCCTAAACTTGCTTCTGAATTTTGGTCAAAATTTGGATCATTATCAAAAAAATGGTCTAAAATATCAGTCAGAATCTAAGATCTAAGATTTATTTACATATACCATTGAAAGTTCTTTTTGCTCTTTTTCGAAGTCACAGCTATAAAAATTTTATTTTTTGATTTTGTTGGTCTGGTGATCATTTCAGATCATCATCAGAAAGACTCTTTGTATTTTAATTGGTTTGTTCTACTTATTCCACTATTTCTTCTAACAATAAGATTTCTTCCAAATTTTGGAGAATCCCCTGGCTAAAATAAAGAGCGCTAAACGAAGCGGTTTATTATTGTATCATACTTTATTGACTAGTTCATAGGCTTCACAATAACTCAACAAATTTTACTTTCATTTCGTGAATCATATTACAAATTCATCCCATATCCTCCCTTTTGTCGGCCTCCTTAAGTGGCCCGACCCGCGTTATTACGTTTATACATTATTTCCATGTTCGAATAAATTCATTTTATATATCACACATTTGGCGAGACCTCCTGGTGAATTGTTAATGTCGGCGTTCAGGGCCTGGTCTGTGACTGATGACACTGCCAATCGATATTATCGCGTGAGGTTTATTTCGTTTGAAACCGTCTGACCGCCACATCGTCGCACATGCACGCGGGCACACGGTATATCGGTTTTATGACTGTAAGCTTTGTGTTAAAGCTATGTGAAACAATAGTAAAAATATCAACGAAAAAATAACTAGTGGGGTGTAACCCTTAAGGCAAATTGCTAGAACTTCCCGTACCGTAATTAAAAATCTTGGTATGAAACACAAAAAAATTACATAAAATGTGTACACATTATTAAAATCTCTATAAAATACCTGATAATTTAATGTACATGCAATAAACATTTTTGACCGCTAAATAACATTTTTTTAACTTCTTTTTATTGAGAGTCTATAACCGCTAGACCTGCCTTTCCAAAAATTTAATCTTGTCAATACAAGTAAAATGTTTTTTGAATAATTAAAATCGGATGCTCCGTTCTCCTAAAAACTGAGATACCGTTTCTGGCCGTAAAGTAAAAACCTGAATGTAAGGTAGACTTTCGGGACTGTTCCAGCCAATTCGAGACGTATATGATAATCTTACATGAATGTTTTTAATAAAATTTGTAGAAATTTTACTAAACTTGCACTTGAAAGTTACATAAGTCTTTGAAGGGACATGAAATGGCAAAACTCTAATATCCTTAGAAGACTTTAGCACTGAAGAACTTGCTTATTTTATTTAAAAAATTTATTTATTTAAAATAAATTATTGTATAAATGTATAAAATTTATAGTATGATAAATTTAATGATTAAATTTGAATATATGATATGATCGTATGGCTAGTGGAGCATGGGATTGTGTCTTAAGGCAAATTTCTGGTTTTTCCCGGATCACAAATTGTAATTTTTAAAGAATCTTTAAAATTTTTCGCTAACTTTGAAACAATTAGATTTTCGGGAGTCTTGAATTTTTGAAAAAAAAAAATGACATAGAATCATTCAAATCAGACGCTCAAGTTCTCTCAAAAACTGAATTACCATTTTTGGCATTTCTTGCTCCGTATCTTCGAAACTGCTGGACTTGCCTTTGCCAAAAATTAATTAGCATGTCTCCCCATCAATACGAATCGAAAGTTTTTTTAATTATACAGATCGGTTAATATAACATTAGGGAGGTCCTTAATATGGACAATTTCGAATTTCCTTGCTCACAAGGGCTCAAATGGTTCCAAGGTTTATCTCTTAATATTATTTTTTAGATAATGCGCAATAATAGTAATCAAAGTTTTGAAATTATGAAAAAATTTTCAAAAATTTTAAAACTGTTTTTAGGTATAATTTAGCGAACAAATTAATGAGGTTTATTCAAAACTTGTCGCTAAGTTATACCTAAAAAAAATTTTTTTAATTTTTAAAATGTTTTGCATGCTATTTCCATACGAAGTTTGATTGAATTGCGCACGATCTAAAAATTAATATTAAGAGCTAAAACTTTCAGAAAATTGTTTTTTATCAATTTGGAACCATTTGAGCCCTTGGGAGCAAAGAAATTCGAAATGTCCATATTAAGGACCACCCTAATAAATATATATATATATATCAAAATCTTCAGCGCAGTACATCAAATAAAAATGCAAAATATTGTATGTTTTGTTATTTTCATACGTTTTGACATATTATATTATATCATCTTAATTGGTAATTTAAACTGAACTAAAACTAATTAATTTATATAATATTCACAAATGCTAAATTGTGACTAATTATTGATAGAATATTGGAATGTAAGTTATAAATCTAAATGGTTAGTCCTCCTTGGAAAACGTATGGAAATAATAAAAATACTATAAGATCTTTTATTTTTATTTGATGATGCATTTTATAAATAAAATATTTATACATATTTGAAAATGTTCATAGTTTAGTCTTTGTAATAATTATACTAGAGTATCGCAAAAACTTTTTACCCTAAACTTCCTATTAAAATTATATCATTTCCAAATCATTGCCTAGTTCAATAAATAAATTCAAACAAAAAGTTTGAAAATCAAAACATTAAAGAAAAGACGAACTTCGACAGCAAAACTTCTTTAAAGATATTACGAAACCAAGTTTAACGGAGTTTGCTAACGTTCAATATGAAATACTAAGATGTACCCTTGAAGTTTGTTCAGCAAACGTACTTCGCTTGAAACTATTTTGACCCATTTTGTAGGAAATATCTGCCAGCTTCTGCCACGTTTAGTAGGATAATTTGAATAAATAAACAATTATTGCGGCTTCTTTGGCCACATCCCTACATATATATATATATATATATATATATATATATATATATATATATACCTGTATTTATAAATGCAGGTGTGTGAGTTAATCTTTCAGAGGGTGTAAGGTATATAGATAAAAAGAAGAAAAAGCTTTTTTACAGCCATCCACCCAGAAAATAAAAAAAAATATGTCTTAATTTTTTTTACAAACTTTCAAGTTGAGTAGAAAAGCATAAGATAACAGCCATTTTGCAGTAAGTGTAAAAATTATTTGTGCCTTTTTCCACTGAGGAGAAGAGTACTGAGACTCTAAACGTATGGATGTCGATAACACTTTTTTTTAAAAAAACTTTTTAGCTTTTCTTTCTATTATATAGATGAAAGTCTGATCAAAAGCTTTTTTTTATCTATTTATATGTAATATATGTAATATATGAATCATATATTAGTAGTGAATTTAAAAATTTAAAATTTATGCATGCTTTCAAGGTAAATAATATTTAAATTCTAAAATATAAATAAATTCTTTCGATTTTTATTGAGTTGAATTAATTCTATTATTCAATTTAATTATTAATCATAAATAGAATTTACAACCATTTTCCACTCAATCCTGACAAAGGAGAAACTTTTTAGATCCAAACACATTATTAAAAAGTTTTAAAGAAATTATATATAATTATATACCGATATATAGAATCATTATTATTATTTAATTATTTAGCAGTGAAATATCCGATTTTTTTTCTATGCTTTATATATTAATTAATAAAAAACTTTGTTTTTTTTTCAAATTAAAAAAAATCCTTTAATAGATGTAAAGCATAAATACTTCAGTTAATATAAAATGAATCGTTTTGAATTTCATAAATTTTAATTATCCAACTCTATACAACGATCAAAGGGAAGCAGATATATATATATATATATATATATATATATACCATGTTTTATAATTTGTAATATCCATAATGATTATCTTGGCCAAGATACTATATCTGTCACGAGATAATGTATGTAGTCATATTACCCCTTAAGGCGACATAAAAATGTCAACTGAGATGTAAATTTAAATTTATTTCATATACACAATACCAAGAAAGTGAAACGATATATTTAATAACCTCAGTAATATAAATTTCTATATAGATATTTTTATATACTAGTATAGAGCTCAATTTACCTAATTGATGTTTATGGAGTCATCATCCAAACAGATAATGATTATAATGAGAATCATTTGATTGAAGCTTGGATTTTGTTTTGAATATAACTAATGAATGTTTGATATATAATTATTTGATAGGACAAAATAAACGAATCCAGTATTTACTAGTATTTTATACTAGTAACTTTGTTGATGCGGGTAAATGTATATATATATATATATATATATTTGATTTGAGTTTAAAAGTCGGGTGTTACATCAATGAAAATACTATGAGAGTTTTTAGAAATTTATTTAAAATTCATACGTTTCGGCTAGCATCTTAGCCATAATTCAGTGGCAATTAATATGAAATTTTGTATTCTAATATAACATATGAAAACATTGTTGAGTATGTGCACAGTGTTAAAATATATATTTTTCAACATCACAGATGATAAAACACACGAATAAACAGAAATAACTTAACAAGTTGTCTAAACTATATATTTACTATTCGGAGATAGAATAGACATTTCTAGTTGTCTAATAGGCTTTTCATACATCAGTAATTAATTTCGAACAATCAACGTATTTATTGTATTAAATAATAAATATTTTGAGAGCAGCTTTATTTAATAAAAACATAAATAGCATTATCAATTAAAAAAAAATTCCTGGATCGCAGAGAAAAACATATTTATCCAGCATGTTATCAAAATGAATATTTTAACGAACAAAGTTTTAATGGTTTGAATTCAAGTGTTTGCATCAATCAGCTTTATGTACATGGAAAGCAATTCATATGTTTGAAGTCCTCAAAGTAAAATTTAAAATTATTACTTTCAATGCGTTTGATCTTCTGACGCTTCTAAATAAATTTCATCACTTGTAAATTGTAAGTTATAACCGGAGGTCGATGGTTTCAAATGAAGAATTTGGAGATTTTATAAAACTCCAAAACTTAATAAAAAAACACGTAATTAATCAAATGGTACAGGTTTAGGTTTATATATTTATTTTTAAATTTCTTATTATTATTAATTTTTTCACCTATTTTATCATGAAACATCAGCAAATTTTTTGGTAGTACTTAGAATGTCTAAATCGGATGCCAATCCATTGATTGAGCGTCCTGGTATGAATATTTAATACTCAATTATATTTTTATTGAATATTATTATTTATTTCTTGAATTTGAATTTACTTTTTGAATAATATATAAAAAACTAATTGAACAAGAGATGCACATTGTCTGAAATGTGTCGTAAATTTTATAAAAAGTTCACATTGAAATTATGATTTATTATTTATGACTATATAGAACGTGTACTAAGTGCTTAAAATATATTTAATATGTATATTTAATAATATTCATGTTGACCTTAGTATTTCTCAATTGCTTTTCATGACACTAAATTTATCAAACAATTGGGTTATTAGAACTTTTGGTGGTTTAAACTGTAATGATTTTATAACTTTTATTATTCATATTGAAATTATGATTATTAGAGTGACACGAATTAGATGCTTAAAATGTTTACTATTTTTGTTTTTTATAATTATTTGTGTTTACCTTCGAATTTTTAATTTCTTTTCATAATATTAAATCTATCGAAGAATTAGGATATAGGAGCATTTTGTGATTTAAAGCGCTATAATTTTATAAAAGATTCATATTGAAATATCATTTATTAGATGATTGTATAGAACGTAAAAGCTTAAAATGCTACTATAGTTACCTTTACTTTCGCATTTTTAGTTTCTTTTCATAATTTTTATCAAACAATTAGGATATTAGAGCTTTTGGTGATTTAAATCGCAATTTACTGAATATGACTCACATGCAAAGTATTAGAGTGTTTTTACTCAATCTAATCTAATCAAAATTAATATTATAATAAAAAAATGATAAATAAATTTAGAAAACGATTGATACTTAATTTATCAAACAATTAGGATATTTGAGTTTTGGCTTAAAATATATGCTTAAAATGTTACCTTTGTTATTTTTAATAACTAATTATGTTTACCTTCGCATTTTCAGATTATTTTCATGATACTTGATGATATCAAACAATTAGTATATTAGAGGTTTTGGTGATATAAACCGCAACTTACTGATTTTGACTCATATGAAAAGTGTTAGTTGTTTTTGCTTTATTTAATCTAATCAAATTTAATCTAATCAAATTTAATCTTAATTAACTTGATAATAAAAAAACGAAAAACATAATTAGGAGACGATTGATACTTAATTTATCAAACAATTAGGATATTTGAGATTTTGATGTAATCTGCAATACGTTGTGAAGAATATGAACGTGTTTTTTTCATAGTCATCTATACATTCCCTTTTCCAAACCAAATTTTACATTAAATCTACTATTATAATTGAATATTGAAGAATGAATTTGCAAGACAAATCATACTAAATATATCCAACCATCAGGATATTAGAGCTTTTAAGATGTAAAAATTTTAAGGTGTTTTTCTTCACAATCCTTTATAGCATCTCTTTCATAATTCAAAATCATAAACTCCACTAAGATAATTAACAATCATGAAATTAAATTAAATAAAATGAAAGAATGAATATATAAGACGATAACAAATGTTATGGACGTTGTTCTAGCGATGATATAGAGAAAATATTGACATAACGCCCGATTAAGATAGTTTTGTGTTCTCTGGTATACAAAGTATACAAAAACACACCGAGCTGTGTGCTGATGTTGCCAAAGACAGCATTAGCCTAGTTCTGCAACGACTCAATCTTCGTCCCGGCGACCACAATTCTCGATGTAAAGCCACAAAGGAAAATAATCTATTCGTTATTGCATCCGATCGAAACCGTTCTTGGAATCTTACAATATTTTCACAATATATTTCTTTGTCGCATAATAGTATTACATAAAATATTCATATAGTTTTGATAATGATATTTTCATTAATTGATAAAAGAAACAATGCACAGACAAATAAATAATAAGTTTTAACATTTTAAAGGAGAACAACTAAAGATTGGATCTAACTGATTGTTGAAAGCGTTAACTACAAGAAATCATTTTGCGCGAACTCTCATTGCGGGTATTACACACAAGTATATACACATAAATATATATATATATATATATATATATATATATATATATATAATTTATATTGTATAATTTTCAGTGGCGGATCCAGCTTCGGCGTCAGGGGGGGGTCATAATTGAAAAGTTTTTATAGTCCTCAATGAGTATGTAACAAATTTAATATATATATATATATATATATATATATACATATAAGATAGAACGGGGCTTCGCGGGTAAAAAGGTCCACCACCGATATCTCAAGGAGGTTAAGGATTAAAGTAAAGTTAAGGATTTCTTAACAACAATATTTGAAAGTGGAAGGAAAAATGTACAACCAGCCATCACCCTGATTCTTACGACTTTAAAAGAAGCATTTTTACAAGAGATAAATTAAATAAATATTTATTTCAACTTTGCTGGTGAATATTTTGGACAAAATATCAAATTAAGGTTATATATAAAGTTATCTCTGTAAAAATGTATCTATAAAATAAATTCATATTTTTCATTGGTTGAATAATGTAGCTAAACCCCTTTAAAATTAAGAATAGTAAATTGGATTGTTTGTCCTCTCGCCGTCCGATTTTACCCCGTCTATGGGGTAAAAAAGACCAAGTGACAAATTTTCAAAAAACAGAAAAAAACACATTTTTACAGTGATGAATTAGCTGGAAGTTGGACTAAAACATAGTCAGATGCTTTTTATTTGATGTGTCCTATTGGTTGTTATGTTTTTTCTTTAGTTTTCACAATATAATTGCTCAAAGTTAAATTGGACCCGCCTAACCTTATATATGTGTATTTTTTTAAAAATAATCTGCGTCTTCGACGTGAGTCAAATTTTGACCTTTCCTCGACGTTTTCTCGTCTGAACCGATGTTAAAATTTAAAAACTATAAAATGAAACTGGATAAGCGCTTGCGTTGATTAGTTTTTTGAGAAAATTGGTCGATCCGTTTCTTTACTATTGGCAGAAAAGTGCAAAAATTATCGTCCATGTTTTTGTCAAAAATTCTTAGCCGTTTTTGCTTAAACTATTCGATTGATATCATTTGGAAATAAATGGTTTCTGGCGAAGATCGGTCAAGTCGTTTCTTTTTCATAATAGGTTGTAATTTTTTTTGCGATTTAAGTGAAACTTTACATGGCGATAGAGTTTCTGCTCTAAATGAACGTACTAAGTGGTTTACTTATGATAATTAAAGTTTTGGATTATTTTCCATCAATGTGTATTATTAACTTCCCGTAGGGTAAGTTATTGTAATGGGCCGAAAATCGGAATTGAAAATTTTTACATTTCTCGACGTTTTGAAGGTTTCTGAACGTTTTGGCATACCTCAGAAAAAATGGATGTGTGTGTGTGTGTGTGTGTGTGTGTGTGTGTGTATGTATGTGTGGATACAAATTTCCAGTCACGTTTTAGGGCGCACGGTTCAACCGATTTGAATGGTTCAAAAAGTATCCGATTCCTATTGATAGGGAAAAGAGCTGATTAGTTTTTGGCAAAGACAGGTCCAGCCGTTTCGGAGATACGGAGCAAAGAGTGCAGAAAATAGAAATCGTATTTTTGAGAGAACGGAGTATCCGATTTGAATGATCTAAAAAACATTCAATTAGTAATGATTGGGAGAAGTGTTTATTAGTTTTTGGCAAAGGCAGGCCCAGCCATTTTAAAGATACGGAGCTAAATATGTAAAAAATGGCAGTTTTTGAGAGAACTAAGCGTCCGATTTAAATGATTCAAAGAACTTTCTGCTTGTCTTAACAAAATAATCGATTTTGGAAAAAAAAAATTGTCCCATTTTTTTTTTTTTTTTAGTTTTTTTTTTTTTTAGTTTTTTGTATATCGAAAATATTTATTTTTAATTTTGACTATAGTTCTAATATACTTTACAAATAATTTCAACTCTGCAATTCAGTTTATATAATATTTATAAATATTAGACAATGTTACAATATTTATAATAATCTATTTGAAATCATTCAGTAATCCTCGAACATTTCGTTACGGTACGGGAAGTTCCAGCAATTTGCCTTAAGGCACGATGCCACCCACCCCACTAGTTCAAACCATTTTTCAAAAATCACTACTATATTTGAAAAAAATTGCAATAGTTTCTCACTTCAAAATGGTTTACAGTGATAGACAAAACGTGGACAGAAAAATGCGGACATACAAAATACACACACACACATGTCAATTTTTTCTGAGGTATGCCATAGTATTCAGGTATCTTCAAAACGTCGAGAAATGCAAAAAAATTCATTCAAATCTAAAATGATTTTTTGCATTTCTCGACGTTTTGAAGATATCTGAACTCTTTGGCATACCTCAGAAAAAATAGATGTGCGTGTGTGTGTGTGTTTTGTATGTCCGCATTTTTTTGTCCACGTTTTAGGGCGCACATATCAACCGATTTGAATGGTTCAAAAAACAATCGATTCCTATTAATAGGGAGATGTGCTGATTAGTTTTTGGCAAAGGCATGTCCAGCAGTTACGGAGATAAAGTGCAAAGAGTGCAGAAAATAGAAATCGAGTTTTTGAGAGAACGGAGCATCCGATTTGAATGACATAAAAAACATCCAATTTGTAATGATTGGGAGAAGATATGATTAGTTTTTGGCAAAGGCAGGTCCATCCATTTCGAAGATACAGAGACAAATGTGCAAAAAATGGTAGTTTTTGAGAGAACTGAGCGACCGATTTGAATGATTCAAAGAACTTTCTGCTTGTTTTGACAAAATAATTGCTTTTGAAAAAAAATTGTTTCAATTTTTTTTTTCAAAATTTATTTTTTTTGTATATCGAAAATAATTCAGATTTTAATTTTAATTCTGACTTAAGTTTAAAACTTATATACTTTAAATAAATAGTTTTAACTTTGCAATTCAGTTTATATAATTTTTATAAATATTGGACATTGTTACAGTATTTTTAACAATCTATTTGAAAACATTTAATATTCCTCGAACATTTCGTTACGGTACGGGAAGTTTCAGCAATTTGCCTTAAGGCACGACGCCATACACCACTATTTTATATGTTGATTAAGGCGTCTATTAATAGGATTCATGCATAAGGGCCACTCACAATCAGTTTATTATTTTGATTTTTGAATGATTTTTTTTTCCTAAACTGTAATAAAACATATATTCGCAATACGATTAGAAAATCCTTAAATTTTAGGATTTTTGATTCCGCCATTCGTCTACAATCAGTTAAATATTCGAGTTGTAAAATATGTTTGGTAACAAAATACATAAATAAGATCATTATGAAGTAATTTTGTTGTTGAATTAGTGTTTTATCTAAGTCCTAAAACAGGCTCAGGGGGGGGTCATGACCCCCGTGACCCCCCCCCCCTGGATCCGCCACTGATAATTTTGAATTTGGTGTTGACGTATGTATTATCAGAGTTTAATAGTCATGTGTATATTCATAACATCAATAGAAAACATGAATTTTGTCAATAAAATATGTAGGGCTTAAAGGTCCGCGGCTAAAAATATTCACCACCGATATCTCAAAAACAAGCAAAGTTAAAAATCTTTTAACAACAATATTTGAAAATAGAGGGAAGAAGATGTATAACCAGTCATCTTGATTCATCGAAATTCGACTGAGATTCATCGAGATTCGACTGAGATTCATCGAGGTTGAACAAGATTCGAACGAGATTGATCGAGATTCAATGAGATTCATACGAGATTCATCGAGATTCGACCGAGATCGACCGAGATTCGAACGAGGTTCATAGAGATTCATTGATATTTATTGAGATTCATCTATATTTATCGATTCGTACTAGATTCATCGGGATTCATCAATATTCAACGAGATTCATCGATAATAAACGAGATTCAACGAGATTCAATGGGGTTCATCGAAATTCAACGAGATTTATCGAGATTCGAACGAGAATCATCGAGATTCAACGAGATTCGAACGAGATTCGAACGAGAATCATCGAGATTCAACGAGATTCGAACGAGAATCATCGAGATTCATCGAGATTTATCGAGATTCATTTAGATTCAACGAGATTCATCAAGATTTTTGCTATATGGAGATAAACGGCAATATTTGAAAACTCATAACAAAAGTATTTTTTTTCGGTTGTTAGTTTCATTGGTTGTGAGCACTGTTGTTTAGTTTACGAAACCTTAATATAATTTTTAAGTATACATTATTTGTTTTATAAGATGTACTGTTAATTTTAAGTTAAATTTACCAGTTTTTATTATATTACACGTGGGTGGGGTAAAAAGTACCAACTTCACCGTGGCAAAGGTGTGAACAATAACACAAAAAAGTAACTTAAGTTAAAAAAAGCAATTTTACAAGAGATAGATTAAATAAATAGTTATTCCAACTCTGCTGATGAATATTTCTGATAGATTACCAGATCACTGTACCCATAAAATTTATATTTTGTATGTGTTGAATAATGTGGCTATTATAATAAAAATAAAAATCCCTTTAAAATTTAAAATAAGACATTGGACCTGGTGCCCCCTAGCCGTCCCGGCCTATGGGAAAAAAGGAGCAGGTGACAATTTATTGAAAAATAGAAAAAAATACATTTCTACAATGATAAATTAGCTGGGAGTTTTACCGAAGGTAGTCACATACTTGCTTGTTTGATTTGTGTAATTTATGGTGATTAGTTATAATTGGTTTAGTTTTCACAATATCGTTGCTCGAAGTCGAATTGGATATTTGTGCTCCATCCTATCCTATGTATTTATGTATGTATATGTATGTGTTGTTTATATATATATACACAGTTACACACACACTTACACACACACATATATATATATATATATATATATATATATATATAAATTAGGCCGTAATTTGAAGTTTAGAATATATACATTTGTATTTACAAGACAAATAACTCATATGAAGTTTAATTGAGCTTAATGCACAAACATATAAAAGAACATTAAACAAATAAGCAAATCAGACCAAGTCTAACATAGGAATGTAATTTGCTTCAATTTTTAAAACATTATTTATGGCGGATATAACAAAACAATAGGTGCTACACAAATAGACAGTATATTAACACAAAAAAAGTTAATCAATAATTACCTTCAATCGTGCCCTCCTCCTCGGTGGATCTGGTGGGTTGTAATTTTTCCATGTGCGCATTATTCCCTGTCAAAGTAAACGTGAACAGACATGTGAATTCATTGAAACCATTGTGTTACGACATTGATCTACTTGCACATAACAATATTACATCAAGCCAATATTCAACATAACATAACATAAATGATACTATTAAATATTGTAAGAAATAAATAAAAAAGAACAATCACATCAAAAAGCTGTTGAGAGCACACTGATAGAACACTGGAATGATTTTTTTCGATTCGTTTTCCGAGCGGAAGTTTTGCGGAGAAGATCCAATTAGTGGCCGAGTGGAGCGGCCGGTTAATACGCGTTATAGGAGGTTCGCACGGGCGTTGTGTGCGAAGAGCAAGCGATCACTGACGGCTGACGGCACTCTCTCGTCGGGCCGTGCGTCTTCATCCAAAGAAAACGCGACATGGCTGTACAACGTTCACTTTTTTCACGAAATGAGGGTGTCCAAAAGATCGACATTTTAGTCCTTCGAATTGAAAACCATTCGGAATATATATAATTGACGATACAACGATTCGTTAAAAAATATTTGAGTAATTTTAACATTCGATTCAGTAATTATTCAATCAACGTTATATAGAAGAAACCGAAAGTACATAAATTATAAATTGCAACGTAGCACTATTTGCCAGTAGTCATTATTATATATATGATTAATTCTTTGGAGCACGTAACATCAAATAAAAAATATAAATAAAGATTTTTAAAACATCTTTATTTTTCCATACGTTTCGACGTAAAATTCTACGTCATCGTCAGTCGTTTTGAAATTCTTAGATTATCGCTTACACATATTAACAACAACTTGTAAATAATTAATTATAAAATATATATAAAGTAAAGATCTTTAAAACATCTTTATTTTTCCATACGTTTCGACGTAAAATTCTACGTCATCGTCAGTCGTTTTGAAATTCTTAGATTATCACTTACACATTAACAACAACTTGTAAATAATTAATAATTGAAACAACAAGCCAAATGTCAGTATTTCTTTTTTATAAAAATAAAAAATAATAAATAAAATACTATCAAAAGTATCCTCTCATCCGAGCTCATCCAAGATTCTGACATTTGGAGCTTGTTTCCAATTATTAATTATCTACAAGTTGTTGTTAATATGAGTAAGTGATAATCTAAGAATTCAAAACCACTGACGATGACGTAGAATTTTACGTCGAAACGTATGGAAAAATAAAGATGTTTTAAAAATCTTTACTTCATATATATTTTATAATGCAGAGAAATGCAGTCGTCCGAGGCCACTTTAGTTTATATTTTAAATTTTATATTAAATTAAAGTGCTCTCTGATGGCTGCACTTTTCCACATTGAAAAAATAGTGGCGCATGGCATTGTACCTCAAGGTAAATTGCTGCCATAACGGCAGGACCTGCCTTTGCCAAAAACTAATCAGGACATCTCTCCGTCAATACAAATCGAATGTTTTTTGAACCATTCAAATCTGTTGATCCGTGCTTCCGATATCATCATGGACGAAAAATTGGCTCAAACATACGAACACACACACTATATACATCCATTTTTTCTGAGTTCAGAAACCTTTGAAACGCAAAGATGTGGAAAAAATTGCATATTCGATTTTTCTGCGATTACTATAACTTATCCTACGGGAATGATATTCTTCTAAAAATTTTCTATAAATTTTTTCTATAAATTTTACATGTACTGATGATGACGTAGATTTTTGAGTTTAAAAGCATGGAATTAGAAAAGATGTTTGAAAATCTTTACATTTTACTTTTTACTTGATGTTACGCCCCCCAAGAGTTGAATCATGATTACATCGTTTTGTACCTATTCAGAGGCAAAAATTTTGGGTATTCTGTTTTGGATTACTAAAAAATTTAATATTTTATATTATATATGAATTTTATCATATTTCGATTATTCGACAAAGTTCGATCTACTTATTCCCCTGTATTGTCGTCGCCTCGCGTGCGTAAGTACCATAGAAATCATTTAACACTGGAAGTCACCAGTTTCGACAATTATGCAAACCGCGAACTTAATTCGAAAGTTCACCGAGGCAATTATGTAGAGCGTTAAGTCTGGCTTCATAATTTTATTTAGGAGGAAAAAACTCGTTGAAAATTTAGGATATACAACAAATGACGCGGTTTTCTTCAAAGTGAATAAAAAGTTATATTTAATTTTATTTACTTCAAAGGACTTGCATGATCTCCATATTAAGGGGCAAATTCTGCCGTAAATAGACCAATTTTATGGCAATAGTATTTAGTACCATTTTGTATGAGGAGCGCTACGTAACATAGCCTTGCCTTAACATTGGTCTATGTTAAAAGCAGAATCGGTCCCTTAATTCAATGATAATTGTTGAACATTTTTTAAAATATATATATAAAAAGAAAAAATCCAAACTTACTTATTTGTTCGTATATTAGACAATATTTCTTCAACTAGTAGTATTCTGTTTTTCATTCTAAATATCTTTATATATTCAAATCTTTGTAATTTACCGAAGTTACGTGGCAGTAAGCAGTCCACAGCTTGTTATTCGGTCTAATGATCAAGAAAGTATGCATGCACAACGAACAATCATTTCTTTCTGAGTATTTTTAATATATTTTTCATTTCCTTACAGAATATTAACAAATATTAATACAAGTGTGCTCGAGAAATAATAAATTATTTTTTCAGTACGACCAATAAGCAGATCATGGTAAACAGTTATTTTTTATGAGAATACACTTTAATTACGAAGCCAATAGTTTATTAATATAGGGTGAAATTATTTGATTATTAATGAGAGATGATTATTAATGAGAGATTAACAGATAGCAGTAGATCATTCATTTGATGTGATCGCATGTTTTCGATGCATATATTAAAATGAAGTTGATCGAATCGGTTTTCATGCGCATTTTGCACGCTAAAATAATACATCTCTAAATTCGAAAGGTGATGAAAAACAATAGGAAAGTAATAGCTGTTTAACAATTTCAGCATAGTTTGCGAGATTTTCGAAATTAGCGAAGAATCATATGAAATAAATTAAAAATTATGTATATGTACCAACTACAAGCATATTAGTATTCATATTTTAAAGTAAAAAAATTTAAGGTAATTGGGCGCCCGGGTTTACAATCACACCCGGGCGCCTAATCAATGGGTTGGCATCTGATTTAGATATTCTACGTACTATCAAAAAATTTGCTGATGTTTAATAATGGAATTACGAATATATAAAAAATTGCAAATATAAATAAAAAAGTAACTCAAGTTAATACAATTGGATTTTCTTGAGTATTAATTTTTGAAATGCCATAACCAAAAATTTTTTCAACTGTTATGAAGTATTGATTGTTTGTTGCATATCTTTTGAAATATTTTTGCGTTGAGCATGTTTCAAATATTTCATATGCATTTCTCGCAAATATTTAGGATTTCAAAATATGTAAACAGGTACAATTTATAAAACCGATATTTTATTATATTGCAAAAGAATTTTTGTCCGATTTCCGTCTCTTGTGAGTTTGCTTCAAACCAGCAATGCTTTATTTTACCGAACCTTATTGGAGCATGAAGATTTATATGAAAAAGAAGGGATTACAGCTAACTCAGAGCCGGTACGATGGCGAAATACGAGTACAACACGTCTTGATTTTATTCTGCACATGTACCTCTACAATGGTAATGAAATTATGAATATTTAAACATCGGCATTGAACAGAACATCACATGTACATGGAAGGTTCGTTAGTTTTAGCATTACATTTTAGAGGATATAAAATTATATTTTTATAGGATGGCCAAATCGTCCGAACATAATCGGATCTGGATAATTGTTTTATATTGTGCGCTACCGAATTCAAAATTTCATAAATTGCTTAACGATTTATAACCTTTTGTTATTATAATTCAGTATATTTTCCATGGTCTTACGATTTACCTGCAAGTCATGTATTTTTACTAATAATTACTATAATGCGAATTAGCTATGGATATCTAAAAACCCAATTAAGAAATATTGATTCCGTATTGCTATCTCTCGGAGAAAGTTCATTAGCATTCTCTATTATTCTGTTGAAAGGGATTTTATTGCAACATAATAAAAATAAGTGGAATAATTAACCATATAAAACATCATAAAAGTGTACGCGTATATACTTGAATATAAATATGGATCGCTTGTATATTTTATATACCTGTATTATATATATATATATATATATATATATATATATATATATATATATATGTATATATATTGTAGAGCTTCGAACAAAAAATCCAAATGTAATAAAAAAAACTTTTCTTTAACTATTTCTTTATTTATTTACTATCGACGTTTCGGAAATACGTACGGTCCATCTTCAGGACAGGTCAAGAAACATGATCTTGATAGCATTTAAACAAACAATATATTTAAGAAAAATAGAAAATAGTGAATTTTTTATATAAAATGAATAAAATAATGGAAGAAATAATATTACAGAAATATGACAATATAATCAAAATGAAAGTAATAAAAATAAATGAGTGGATTATATAACAAAGCTCCAACGAAAGTTCGAATTTCTAATATTAGAAATGTTAGAAAATTAGAAAGTTTTTTTTAAAAAAAAGGGTTAAGAAAAACGGAATTAGTTACCTGTATGATTGATTATACACTTATATATAAAAATAATTTTGGATTTGACGTTAATATATGTATTAACAGTTTCAGATGCTCGGTCGTAACTTCAATTAATTTTTTTTAATTTATATTAATGTTCATACATTTCGGCTATAGTACTACCCTTCATTCAGTACTTATTCTAGTATTATAATTAGAAACAAAAATAATTCATGGTATAAGGATATGGTATATCATTACTCTGTGATAAAATTGTTTTAAATATATGAATATCCAATAAATTTTAACTAACTCTTAACGTTATTTTGATATTCATTTTTATATAATTTTAACAACTTCGATGCTTTTTTACATTGTGTAGTATTCTCGTACCTTGGATTTTGGTTAGTTCTATTTTTGATATTATGATAATAAAATTTTTCATGGAATAAAGGCTAGGACGAGTAGGTATCGTTTTGAAATACATTTTTGAAACGAAAAGAATTTTGCTATCCGGTATAATACGCTTTTTTCATCATTAGCATTTTTGGTGCGGTTCTGGGAAATCGTCTCAACGCAGTTTTACTGTACATGAATGTGTAATTTATACTATATAGTATACCATCAATCTAAACAATCAAATTTATCAATTTTAAAATACATATTTATTTATATACAGTTCTGACCAGTATAATTTTTATAATCTTTTTCGCGACGTCACCGTGAATAATCTTGTGAGAAGAGTATATTAACGTGATGCAATGAAAACTGGTTACAAATAAATAGAATCTACCATTGTATTCATCTTGTATTTCCGTATATAAGAAAAACAGTTCACTAAGGGTTTCCTGCTGCTAGTAAAATTAGAATTTTTTATGCCGGTAATTAGAAAAGCATTAGAAATTTATACGAGTATTTTGTAATATCTTACTTATAACACAAAATATTTGTTGATCTATTTTTATTTCTCTTCATCATCAGTTGTATATGCCATAATGCTCACGTGTTTTTAATATTAATGAATCTATCGTAATATTTCCAAGAACTTCATTTGGTTGATCTCATCTCTACTAAATATATTACTTCTCCGCATTGTAAGTTAATTGCATTTTGCAAACATTTCAAAGATCTTTTAATCTATTTTGCTATATTCTGGATCAATTCCAATGTTTATGTTCAGGATTATTGTAACTTCTGATAAATATACGAATGCGTTGGCATATTTCATGGAAAGTTATTACAACACGCCATTTATATACAATCAAATCGCGAATGATTCATTCTGAAATATTCGCCATAACAAACAACGAAATTATTTTTATTTATGAATTTATTGCTTGTGCAAAGAACAGCATGATAAAATATTTGTGCTAATTAGATTCATTTTAATTCAACAGTATCTACGAATGTATAAATTAAACGTTAATATGTAGTTTTAACTACATACAAACATACACACACACACATATATATATATATATATATATATATATATATATTAGGGTGGTTCATAATATGGACATTTTCGAATTTCCTTGCTCCCAGGGGCTCAAATGGTTCCAAATTGATTAAAAAAAATCTTTAAAAGTTTTAGCTCTTAATATTAACTTTTAGATAGAGTGCAATTCAATCAAAATTTCATATGGAATTTGCATGGAAAAAATTTCAAAAATTTTAAAGATGTCTTTTAGATATAACTTAACGATAAGTGAATCAAAAGTGACCATTCATGTCATGTTTTATTAAAAATTCGACGCTTTACAAAACAGGTTCTTTACAATTTATTTTTTAGAGCGTCGAATTTTCAATAAAACTCATTCATTTGTTTGCTGAGTTATCTAAAAAACAATTTTAAAAATTTTTGATTTTTTTCCATGCTAATTCCTTTGATTGAATTGCGCTCTATCTAAAAGTTAATATTAAGAGCTAAAACTTTTAGAGATTTTTTTTTATCATTTTGGAACCATTTGAACCCCTGGGAGCAAGAAATTTGAAAATTTCTATATTAAGGACCACCCTAATATATATATATATATATATGTGTATATTTGTTATTATTTCTGGATTAATTATTTGAACAAAAATTCAAATCGAGATTGTTTATATAGTAACAAGTACTATTGTTCTCACAAATGTCGACTTGCTAATCCTATATTATTAGTAACATTTAACCAAAAATGTATGTTTGTTTTTTAATAATTATAATCCATATTTAATTATTATCAAAATATTTGAATTCGTACATACATGTATAAATATATTTTCCGGCGCCCATCTTTGATACATAATTGATGAAAGGTCTACCATGTATATATAATTTTGTACATACTCATATATGTACATCAAGGCCATATATATATATATATATATATATATATATATATATATATATATATATATATATAAAGGCATTCATTTACATTTAAATTAAAATGGCATTCTAGAATAAACATTTCTGGATATTTAGACTGCATCATTGTTTGTTCTCAAATGATACTAACCAATTAATTAATTAATCAAAATATTTTATATAAATAGATTTGATGATAGATGTTTGGTTTAAAGATATTTTTAAACAGTGCTTTTGAAAATGAGCCGTCTAGTCTACCCTTTCCACTCGGATGCCGCCGCTCCGGTGGCAAAATTCATATAAATCTCGGAATTCGCGAGTGGAAAGGGTTAGGATAATCTATTGAAGTGCCTTCATTATTTTTACATTTTTATTATTACATTTGAAATCATATTTATAATACAATATTAATTTTATTTATTATATATCATTTGTTTTTTATTTTCATTTACTCCTTTTTCACTAAAAACTTCTAATTGAATGGTAATGCCCTAAATAGAATCGGTCAGTTAGTCAGTTCGTGGTGCTTTATAGGACAATATAAAATGTTGTCAGATATCAAATTCAAAAATGAATATAAATTTACACATTTGTATTCTAAATGGATGTTTTACAATTTGTTTGTATTATTACATCATTTTAGCAGCGTGAGAGAAATGTCTCGTGAACATGTTTTATATGTGCTCTGGGAAAATATTTTACACTTCCTAGCAAATCACTGTCTATTCATATACAATCTAATCTTTGCCTTTATGTATATTTATAGTTCTTGAACACTGCGTTTAGATGAAAAATTCAAAGTGAAATAGAATTGAATAAAATTGTGAGGTTCTCTCAAACGTGAACGGAAAACTCTCTAAAATGTCGTTTCGAGAAATGCTATTTCCATAAATTCTTACCGTATGAATATTGTTTCAGGAAAAGAATTTGGTGGCGGTTTGAATTCAGTAGGTTACTATATGTTTAAAACCATTTGAATTATATGTGATTCATATCCTATTATTTGAAATAAAATGAATCAAACAATTTTCTATTTTAAACATTTTGTAGGATTTTCTTACCTAATAAAAATGAAAGCACATTGAAGGGCAAGTCGTGATAAATATTGCAAGAGTATAAATTTAATACATATCGTACTTATTTTTAATTCAGTCGTTTATCCCTTGATGCAGCAACTTTATATTCTTCACACCTATATTTTCTCCGACGGCGTAAGAAAATATTTAAATTTATTTTAAATAGATTTCCACGGGGTTGTGGTTTTCTGAACCCGTCAATCAAAACATCAAGATGCTAATAATAGCAAAAGCAATCGATAACTACTTTGAAGTTGCTATTGTAACAGAAATTGATTCTCATTCAGAGGAATATAAAATAAATATTTGTAAATGATATTCAAAAGCCGTTTCTGAATCGATTCTAAATATAGAAATTTCAAGTACAGTAAAATATAGTGTTTTATGTATAGTAATGCAAAGTAAAAACAGAAAATGTAGTAATACTTGGCTGGGTTAGTAACGGATTTTCACCTTGCATTCGGGGGAAGCAATATTTGTTCCGTAATCAGGATTTTTGACCTGGATAGTCCCAAATTTTTGAAAAGTGTAGATTGAAATTGAGTCTTCCTTATTGCTTGATAATTACAACAACTCGTCAAATATCTGAACATGGTAAATGACTTATATGAAACTATTTTAATCCAAAGGTGCGTTAAAATAGCCTTCCAATATAATAATTTCAAAGTTCCATTTTCAAATTTACGAAAATTAGCAGAAAATGACGAAAATGCACTCTCGGACTTCCTGCTATAAATTCTTTAGAAATGCGAGTTCAAGACTCGTCTTGAATCAGACAAACTATACATGTGTTTTTTTACTAAACTTAATTATGAAGAAAAATATTCCAAATTTTATACACAAATCAAAAGCGAAAAAAACGTAGATCAAAGAAATAATAGATTAATTCAGCGGTTTCCAACCTGTGGGGCACGTACATCTGTTTCCAGAATACTATGTTCGAAAAAAACCCAAAATTTTTGAAATAACATTAAAAAGTGAACAAAAAATTATTAGTATTTATGCATATTTTCACATAATATTGCATATTAATTTGTTGTCTGATAATATCAGTTGAGTATTTATAAAATTAAACTGCTGAAAAAATTGCGAAGGGTCCAACATTTTTTTTTATTAGACCAGGGGGCGCGGTGCCAAGAAGATCGGAAACCACTGGACTAATTATTAGTAATTCTGATTAAAAGTTGATTAATTTAAAAAAACTGATTTTTATTGCAACATTTGATTTTATTTTAAATCATATTGAAGTTATTTAGCTTAAACAGAAATTTCTCTTTATTTTGGATTAGCGTAATTAGTTATTGTTCCGGAAATTTTGAAATAAAAAATATGATAATCTTAATAGTAAACTAAACGCTTAAAGAAATCTGACATGAAATATGAAGAACGACCGTGGTAGAATATCGTCACATACAAAAAAGTGCATTTATTAACTCATCAGTGTTTAGCGGAAGAACGCTCTTAAAGTCTTGAGATAATATCTAATTACAAGTACATTTCAAAACTTACTGAATTCATTTATTTATACAAGAAATTATTTCTTTGTAGTCTATTTTCTATCATGAAAGAGTTTCCAAAAATAGCGGAAATATGCAGATTCAAAAACGCAATTCCAACAATATGTAATAGTTAATGACCGACATTACCTGGAAAGTTGCCAAAACTAACCTGGGTTACATTAACGAGGGAAGTTCATCGCACTCCATGTCAGAATACAAAATTATGCTTCGACATGAGTTGTACGTGTACTTACACCATTAATATTATTATAAGGTGACCAACTATACATTTACTAAGTTTTGTACTCTTTTTCCAAATCCTGTACTCTGAAAGTACTAATTTGTATAATTTTATACTCATTTGAACAATATAGTTGAATCGAAAAAAATTCTAAGATGTTGAATCTGTAATAGAGGAAGTAAAAATATTTTTATCAATGGCAATTTTCTCTTTGAAGAAGTTCTAAGAGCAAGTTTACACTTAAGTGAAGAAAAATTCATAAATTTTACGGTGAGAAACTAGAACTTGACAAAAGCTGTATATATATAAATCTTTTAGCATTTTAGAGTAGAACATGTCCCACATGAAAATTTATAAGTTTTAATAGAAATTTTCTTATGTTGTCTTGACACTAATGTTGCTGCTGAAAGGGTATTTTCACTAGGGAATTATTATTGAAGCAGTAAGAAGTTGGAACTTTCTGCAAAACATTATCTTCCGTCTTAACAGTCAAATTTAACATGCAAAATGAAAGTTGTTTGGATGTGGCTACATTATTAGAAATACACCATTATTTAGTAGCAAAATACATTTCCAAACGTTTCAACAAGTTCAAAACGTTTTCAAAAGAAAATAAAGTTGGTATCGTTTTTCCTTCTTTTTCTACACTTGCAAAATGTACTAGTTTTGAACAAAAATAGTTGGCCACCTAAAGTTCGTTCCAAGTACAAGTTCCAAAAAAACGAAACGGAACAAAATTTTATTCTACATGTGTTTGCGTTACAAACTTTATACTTCGGTTCTCATATCCAAATCGTTAATTAACTGTATCTTTATTCTTTTTATACGCTCTAATTTAGCTTAAGTCAATATGTACTTTTCCTAATTTTCTATTTGAACTACTTCTACTTTATCTATTTTTGTTAAAATCAGATAAGGCAGGTGGATGCGATTTCGCAAATTTTTAGTGAATTACTCGTATTATATGAACACATTGTAAAAATATTAAAAATAGTGTATTTTTGTTGGATCGTATATAATATTATAATAATAATAAATAATAATTCAAGGAATGACATTGTGTATTAGCAAAACATATCGCATTTCATCGGAGTCGTAGTTGATACAGTCTGTGAATAATTTTCACTGATAAAATAAAATTATTTGCTTTACTAGTGAAAAAAGATATTTGATAATATATAAAGAAAATTTATTTGACTGAAATAATACTGAACTATAATAATATTAAAACTTTTATAAGAGAATTCAAAGATGGTGCCTATATGGTTTATTATCATACTGGGGTAAATACTTAAGGTGAAATAAGGCATAGATACAATTTATAACTATAAAGCACTTATATTTAATTATTAGTTTAGTTATTATTTTGTTTAGGTCGAATGAGTGTTCATATCAATGATTTTGATTCAATAGTTTAACAAATGATTTTTTTCCACGGACAAAAATTACCCATGGACTGTATTTATACCAACTATGGTGAGATGCGAAAAAGCCATTGTATTTAATTCTCCATAAAAGAGCTTTGTGCACATATGAAGATTATCTTGCGGACAAACCCGGAAAACGATGTTTTAGCAAAAAGAAATAACTGACACGTTTTATCCCAAGTGCGAAATGTGCTTTTCACAAGAGGGTATATTGCCTAAGGAATAGGTGGAGTTTCTGAAATAGGTCAAGATCATACACAAAAAATATATTACGGATACACTGCTCACTCTGGCAGAATATGGCACATAAACGATCTACTACATCATTTGCAGTTTGGACCAAAAAGCATTGTATATGCTCATTGCAAGTGATATATATTCGGTATAATACTTTTTGAACTATGTGAGGAATATATATATATATATATATATATATATATATATATATATATATATATATATATATATATATATATAATAGGGTGGTCCTTAGTATGGATATTTTTGAATATCCTTGCTCCCAGGGGCTCAAATGCTTCCAAATTGATATATAATATCAATGGTGGTCCTTAATATGGATATTTTCGAATTTCCTTGCTCGCAGGGGCTCAAATGCTTCCAAATTGATAAAGAACAATTTTCTGAAAATTTTAGCTATTACTATTAACTTTAATGTTCGCACTCCAACCAGAGTTTATATGGTAACAACATGGAAAAATTTTATTCGTTTTTAGCGACAAGTGAATCAAAATTTCGAGAATAACATTGTATTTGCTTATTTTGATTTTAAATAAAAAATTTACAACAAAAATTTGATATATTTCATAAAATAAATATTTACTTAAGAAGAAGAACCAAGAAAGTTTGGCTGGAGTGCGGACTATCTTAAAGTTAATATTAAGAGCTAAAACTTTCAGAAAATTGCTTTTTAACAATTTAGAAACATTTGAGCCTCTGGGGGCAAGGAAATTCGAAAACATCCATATTAAGGACCACCCTTATATATATTTTTATTATATTACTTTTATTAAACAATATTTGTTTCAAACGTTTCGAGACTAGATTTGCCTCTGCTTCAGTCAAGCACACGATACATGGTGTAAGAATTTGTTGAGAAATTAAGTAATCACATGTAATTAAATTTAATAATTCATATCACACTGAAGATGAGACAAACCTAGTATCGAAACGTTTTAAATAATATTATTTAATAAAAGTGCAAATCGAGTGCAGTTCATATTTCTACGTTAATATTTTCGACACTGAAACACGTTAGTCATAGCTAATTAGTCGAATAAAAATAAATAAATAATATAATCATTATTTATATAATGTGCCGTTATTCGCGAAAAGAAAATCTTGAAATATAAAAATCAAATAAACATAAAATCATTGTGAAAAAAATATAGATTAGCAAACATTGTCGTTTATTTCCTGAAAGCGCCATTGTTAGAATGAAGGTGATGACTGATTATACATCTTTTACCCTCTTCTTTCAAATATTGTTAAAAAAAAACCTAATTATACTTGTTTTTTAGATATCCTTTGGTGGTGAACCTTTTTAGCCGCGGACCTTTAAGCTCCACTTTATCCTATATGATTTTTTATTATTATTTATTATTATTATTATTCTTTTATTATTTTATTATTCATTATTACCCTATATTATTTTATTAAGCGCTATAATTTTCTGACAATGATTCTGAGTTGATTTAATTTCTATATTATGATGATTTTCTTTTGCAGAATGATGACACACACCTGGTATCGAAACTAGAATAGATAATTAATTATTTATATATTATTCTTATTCGACGCATTTGCTCTTTAAATAGGTCCATTTATGTAATAAATTAACATATATTTAAAAATCATCTTCAACGTGGATTAACCTAATTGTTTTGGATAATTGGGCAATAATCATAATTGCCTAAATACTTATTCGATATACATATTTGCATTTTCCATATTATGCCATATACGAGTATTTTTCCATTCTGTATCATTTTGACACATCTCATTAATTAATAAAATTGATAAATACAGGAAAATTGGGGAATGTAGTTTTATATGCAAGTATATGTGATATTATATTTACACAATTCTATATAACTATGTATATATACATAAATATGTATATATAGAAAGCGACCATTAATTTGCTACATAAATGCCGTAGACGTTTATTACTTTTAGAAACGAGGGATATATCGTGGGAGTATAAAATAAATGTTTTAATAATTAAATGAAAGCAATTATTATTATCAATTTAAAATTGTATTATGAGATATAATAACAGTAGTGGAGACTGGGTACGGTTGTGCCAAAATACAGTGGTCATAACAGCTAGACTATACTAATTTTGATAGGGTTCAAAGGGAGAAAGATGAAGTATGATAGCATTGCTTTCAAAGAGTCAGAAGTATGTTTTAATATTCGAATTCTTTTAATAATAACTGTTTATTGTTTCCAGTTAGATCATTTTGTTTGTTATTTTGCTGTAAGTTGATCATTACTAGTTATTTACCAGCAATTAGTTTTTGCTTAAATAATTTAGCTTAATGATGATTTGTTTTCAAAAGTGTGCGTTGGGTACGTTTGTGACAAATTTTGTGGGTACGGTTGTGACATGTATTTATTGTCCTTTTCGGGTGAAGATTAAACAGATAAATAAAATCTAACTTAAGTAAGACAAATTTCGAAAGAGAAAGGAAAAGAAAAATTCAATACAAGAAAAAAAATATGTTTTTTATAAATTGTTATATTGTATTCATAAGCTTTGTTCAAACGTTTATGTTGTGTTGTGCTACATATCATTGTTATTAACGACAATGAAGTCGTTTTGGATGTGGACGGTTGTGACACTCGCCCTTTTCTTGTATAATTTGATTTTATGATAATTTTATGATAAAAAAAATCAATCGTATTTGAGAGCAGTAATTCTTTATTTCCAAGCAGACAAGTGTTCAATTTACCATTTAATTTACTTTTCTCCTAGCTGTCTGGTAAATTAACGCAATCATTGCTTGCTGATCAATAAAAATGGCACAACCGTACCCAGTCTTCCCTATATAAGGCATACTTCAATTATATTGTTTAACTCCAACGTGTGGACAATGCGGAATCATTAAAAGTTTATCGTTTCAAATAATGTTTTCCCAATTTTCAATGAAAATAAGGAATATTCTTACAACAATTAGTTTACGGCAACAAATCGTTCAAATCATGGTAAATAATAAAAAAAAACATTATGGGATTTACTTATTTCTGTTATGAACGTTTTATTTATTCTGCGTCCAAAATGAGAAAGTAATACTATGTATTATTTATTAGAATAATCATTAATAAAATAATATGTCATATCCGCTAAAGATTAGAGATCGCTAAAGATTTTGCTATTCACAAACATTAATCGAAGACTCAAAGAAAAACAAGCTTAACAATACTGCTACTGTAAAATCTTAACAGCGTACATTGGCCACAAAAATTACGGAATCATGTAGGCAGTTTGTATTATATGGAAATATAGAAAAGGCTTCGCCCATTCAAAATAGAGTTGAAATCTCCAAAAGATCTATATATCTACTATAGACAGATCTATAGTATATTATTAATAAAATAGAATATTATTAGATATATTATTAATGAATAATATAGAAATATTATTAATAATGTAAATAACATTGATATATTACCTCGTACAACTTACATAGTAAATCATTCTATAATTTATAGTGTCCAATGTACATACATAGTACTAATAGTATCACAATCGTCATAGTCATAGCCCGTCTTGAACTGAACTTTTATTCATAAATATCTCGCGACGCCACTTTTATGTTTTTCAACTTTGTAAGAATAATTTGTTTCGCTCCGCTGATTTTCACTCGTATACGACTTCTTAGGATATAAATTGCGCTTCTCCTATTTTTTGCCGTAGAATATATATTTGTTTATATTTACCTAACGTCGCTTTAGTTATTTGCAATAAAAGTGAGAAGGCATTCGTAATAGAGAATAAGAATACATGAATTTAGTTTTTCTGAGCTTGGTCGAAACTCAACTTTATAACACCCGACAAGATATACGAGTATATGCAAATCAGTAATTTGCTTATGTAGCTGTTGTATGAAGATTTACTTGCTTTGTGGCAAAGTTTTACATATTCATAAAAATAAATTAGTTATACAATGTGCATATGTATTTATAAATATATACATATATTTATATATACACTAAATTATTATTCGTGTGAAATATTTAATAGTTACATTCATGGTGTATAAACCGCCTAATTAAATTAATAGTATCGCATTGTTCGTCCTATATCCACAAACCAGGAACAATGATCAGATCGGTAATAATTGCGGCATTATTACTACTGCTACTCGAAATTTTCATTATATATATGGTAATAAAACCTATTAGCAAAATAGTAGACGTTAGCATTACATAATCGTAGAATATCCGACCGCTTCGTTATCGAGTTTTGAAATTCGTTATTAAATAAAACTAATTATTACGCTTTGGGATGGTATTGCACTAGATATGTATTAAAGGAATGGTTATTTGGATTTGATTTTCATATTCAACTAGGATATTCTTTAATGAGTGTTTTAAATTGCCCTTACAGCAGAGTTATTGGCCATTAAAGAATTTATAAAAAAAGAGTTATTTATAAAAAAAGAGTTTTTTATAAAAAAAATTATAAAAAAGAGTTCTAATAAAACTATGATTATTACTGACAGCATGAGTTGTATTACGAAAATAAAATCGTTTTACAATTATCTATCATAGAAGAAAAATTATTTTTATATTGCGCAAGATTTGGAAATCTTTAGACAAAATGATAATGAAATATTTAAAGAATGTGTAAAGAGCCACGTAGAAGTTTTAGCAACAATAGAAGTAATGTATGAGTGAAATAAAATACACTGGTATGGTATAATGCATTTATACCATATCTGTTATAGGTATTACTCTCTAGTAGATACGCCACTAGGTGTATCTACTAATTTTTTGATATTATTTTCTCATATATGTTGGTAGTCTCTGCTTACTAAAGAAATTGCAGAAAAAAGTTAAATAAAAAAGGATATTATTACAATCATGAAAGTAGAGCATTGAATAGATGGCGGAAGGAATGGCACATATCTTATGTGCCTCATGGAAGATATTATAAAAATAGTTACAATTTAACAAACAATTTTGTTAAGAAAGATTCATGGTAGAAGACGTGTTGGATATGTTCAACAAATTATTTCATATTCCTATTTCAGTTTACAACATATAATATTTGTATATATTTCTCTTTATTCATTGATGAACTAAAGAAAAATACATGTTGAATCGTATTGAATTAATTTTATATTAAAATTTAAAACATTTCTATTTAAATATAATTTTTGTATATATTTCTTTTCTGTTACATTTTACTTTTACACTTACTAGTTTATATTATAAAATGACATGCATAATTTGTTTTATATAGCCATGGCCTCTTCAACAGTATCATCTATTTCAAAATTAAGGCATAGAGTTTATAACTATATTTCACATAAAAACATGCCTGGACATTTGTTTGAAATAAAAATGATTGATTCAAAAAAGACGACTGTGGAGAGGACGTAGGTTCTTTAGTACTTATAATTTTGGCGTGGCAACTGCGAACGACTATTGCCTGAATTATAAAGAGATAAAAAGTTCTATAAACCATTTGATTTATTTAATTTAACACTATTCCTAACGATATATTATGTTTGCTATTCCTACCGCGACCGGCAAAATCTATATTTTTTAGTATTGAATGAAGAGTTAAATGCTAGCGTAAGAGTTCATAAATACAAATTAAAAATATTTCTTTTATTTTAGAATGCGAAATCTACATTTTGTTCTGTTTTATCCAATTGTTTGCGATTTTTTTTCTTAGAGTGTATTTTCCTAGAAAATATTCCAGATAATTGGAATAGAAAGTTTCTGCCTTGTATATCGTCTTCCCGTAATTTTTGTATGTGACAACAATGGATTTATCCTGAATAAATCCAAAATAATGCAAATCCTTTATAAATTCTCTCTAAAATTCATATTTTACCCAATGATTTCTGACTATTTTATAAATGACATCTACACCAAACACGACGCTAATACCAATTGAATTGACTCCCGTATAAGTGTAATTATTTCAACATATGTGTATGAAAGTGTATGTAAGTAAAAATTAGAGTCTTCTTTCATAGCTTTCAAAACTGTAAATATTATTTGAGTGATGAAGTCCTTGATTTTTAGTTCTACCAGTATTTGTAGCTGTTGTATTGCTTCAATTGTACCTACTAGAGATGGGTAACTCACTCCGGAGTTATCACTCTGATACAAATGATCTGACATAATTGTAAATCATGTGAGTGGCTAATTTGTAAACAGGAGGCCAAATGAGTTAATAATTTAAAAAAGGATATTTTTATAAACTCAAAAATTAAACAACATTCAAATAGTAGCTCTAATATGAATATCTACTCTGGTAAAAATAATCAATGCCAATTTGAATGCATAATTTGAAATGACTAAACCCTGTGGAAATCGGCCATGCAAATTTATGCTCGCTCTTTCGTAATGGTTAAAATTTAGTGACTTACCCGCGTGGTTCGGCACAGGAGGCCTCCGTACAACATCTGGTCGCGTGCCCGTGTATTCATGCCATCGATAGGTGCTGCGATATTCCGAATGGAGCTGGAAAATATTCAAACACATATCCTGTATGACGACATTTTACAACCGAAAAATATGGTGCAATATCTGTGTTTCGCAGACCGCATATACAAGGGAGCTCAATCGAGTAAATTGCGAATGTCTACTTTAGAAAGAGGGTGCTTGTATTTTTTGCTGTAGGATATAAAAATGCTAGAGCGTTTCCATTTGAGAATGAAAATCTTGTTCATTTTGCCGATTGCAATTCACAATTACGGCGGAATTGCCAAGAGAATAAAGTTTTCACCTATTTTTACTGGTAGCGGAAGCGATCTTGTGTGAAAATGATCGTGCATAGAATGCTATTTATGGTACATTATGATAATTATAAACATAAATAAATAACGCCATAAATGTATAAAGCTGGAACACTGAAGTTAATATTAAATTAGTGCGATCTATAAAATTAATTATATTACAGTATTTATAGCAGACATTAAGGGTAGTAAATCGAATTCAGAGCATCAACAAATACATACTCAGAGTCTATTTCAATATTTTTCTGTGGCAATAAATGCCAGATTTACGGACGTACATATTATTTCTTACTGTGTCATCGAATATAGAGAAATTTTTATTAGTTGGAGTATATAAAAGGTATACTATAACAAAGAATTCTAGTTTACTCTGTATATCATTGTTTGTCAAAATTACATAATGCCTAAAATATTTCAATTACAGTTACACAATTATATTTGTGTAAACTTTGAACATTTCTCTAAATGAGCAAAGTAACTTATTGTTAGCAAAAGATGCAAGTTTTATTATTATATAAAGTTCAACTTCAAAGGAATAAGTTATTTATCTGCATTTAATAGAGTTAGTTGTAATTGCTTTACCTAACTCTACATCATTTGTTTAATATAAATTTACTCGTTCTGTTCTAATATTAAACAACCCAATACACAAGCAATGTTCACTTAATTCTGTTTCTAATACCGAGTTGAACCTCGATAAAGGCTAATATTAAATGTAGCATTAATAAAGGCATTTCGGGGTGAAAATGGGGCAAATTTCGCAATGTAAGGTGAGTTTTGTTCGTTCGTATTCCCATGTCGACTTTTAACGTATTTCGATCAATTATTTGCTGAGGACCTTGCGATCTCGAGGGCGTTTGCCGATTGTGAGCATTCCAGGGTATTCATTTATCAAATGAAATCTACCTAATAACGCGGGCCATTGTCGAGCCAACAAATGACCGATACCAAAAAGACTTCGGGCTTCTAATATCGACGTTTTAGACTAATGGCTGGTATTAACCTTCCCGAGAACTTAATCAGGGCTTGATATTTTACATTATATGTGCAAAGTATTTATTAATATAATTGTATTTTCAAATGTTGATCCTAAATACATTTTAAACTATAATTGTTGATGCCCTGAAAGCTTTTGAATACTTAGAATAAAAACTTCTGTAAACTTCTGAATACTTGGAATAAAAAAAACTTGTAACAATGCTCTGTAATTGTAGATAATAGTGCTAAACTTTATTAAAGAGTTTCATCAATATGAGTTGTTAAAATTGAAGCTTATAGATGCTTTAAAATAATTTTCCGTGAATCGCATTCAAGATTGTCGATATATCATTGAAATTAGAACATAACTTGAATTTATATACATATGTACTAACAACTATTGCATTAATACAACTATCATATAAGTTTTATATTTTGTATCTATACTACAAACAATTTAATTGGTTGTGTATGGTATTGTCACAATACCATACACAACCAATTAAATTTTTTCTAGTATAGGCACAAAATATAAAACTTATATATACAATACTATTGTCACTTAAGGTAAATTCTTGTGACTTCCAATTCTATAATCAAAAATTGAATTTATAATAAAATTAGTAAACAAATTAACTTTGAAATTTGACTTTTGACTTTCGAATTCTTTAAAAAAACTCATTTTTTTATTTTCTTTGGATCATTCTTTTATTTCAATTGGATCTACACGTAATAATTTCAAATTGGATCTACATTTTCAACGTTGAAATGTTTGTTGTCTTCTGAATATGCTACTACATTAATACGGAATTTACAGTTTTATGTAAAAAATTAATATATAATATTGAGGACTTCAAAAAAAATGTAATATGCATATTTGATTGTTTAGTTTCGTCTTTTAGTGCAACAAATCAGTGGGGTCTTATGGGCTTTAAAAAAACTTATCGGATGTTTACCTGCCCAAATTATTTTTGTTTCTATGTTTATCATTAAATTTTATCAGATGAAATTAGATTTATGCGATCTTTTCATTATTATTACCAAAAAAATTCTATTAGTTACTGCAACCCTATCATTTCAAAATTGCCAATTTGTGTAATGTTGAAGAACGAAAGATATATGGCAGCATATAAATTACGAAAATAACTTTATGATATTGGCAAAATTATTTTGGTGTTTAAATTACAAGTTATAAATAGAATCAATATAGTTCATATATTATCAAAATAAGTTATATAAACTTGTTCAACTGATTTATTATTTATAGATTTTTGTTTTATAATAAATACCATAAACATAAAACTTAATATAATGAATAAAATAAAAATAAGTGTGAATATTTATGTGATGAACCGAATTTGCTTAATATGCTCAATTATAGAAAAGTTACTTCCATTTTCTATAATTGTATTTTTGTACTGTACTTTACAAATTATCACACCGTATTATAGCAAAAGTGTCTAAAACGTAGATTTTGAAAAAATTAACCTTGCGACTTGCACAACATATGCAGTAAGTTGTATGTAAGGTGTTGAACTTCATTATAAGTTCAGTATGTGCTTCATTGTTACCGCAATGCCGTAATCATGCTCCCAATTTCGCAATTAAAGGACAAACGTGTCTGATATAATATATGATGCGAAACTTTTAATATATATATATATATATATATATATATATATATATATATATTGAACTTAACTGATTTTTTTTGTTATACAGTAGAACCTCGATTATCCGGACCTCGGTTATACGGATTCGCGATTATCCGGACATAAACGCGTCGGAACTTGCATATTCTGATGTGCATATGTACATTAATACATTCTCTGTTTTGACGTGCATATATACATTTTTAAAGGGTGATGTTATCCCTTAAAGATAAAATAAATATTATAGAATCATTAAAAAAGGCGAAACCGGCAGTAAGTTAGCTGATAGGTATGGTGTAGATACATCCATTATAAGCGATAAAAAGAATGCCGATTCAATTTTGTCGTACACTTGCAAGTTAGATAGTAAAGATGGGAGTGAAAATGGGAAAACGGTGAAGAGACCGAAAAATGAACTCTTAGAAGAAGCCTTATATTGTTGGTTTTTACAAAAACGATCAACAAATTATTTGTAAGCAACTTTTCTTCTTCATTGCCACCTGAATATTTTACCTCATGATTAATAATAATATGGATAATGTAATCTACGAAAATATGTAAGTGTTAATTTTCTAATAAACATCGATTTTTGTTGATATCTATGTATGCATTTGTTATTTTTGATAAACAAAACATTATTCATCATAATTTGGATTATCCGGATGCCTATCGACAACAATTAGTCCGGATAATCGAGGTTCTACTGTATATGGCTATATCATGATCAAATATTAATTTATTTTTGAAGTCGTAGATGGCACAAATATGCTTTTGAGCGGTATGGTAGAGAAAACATGCGAGATCAGAAAATTTAAGCAAGATTCTTACTAAATGTCAATTTTGATTGAATAAGTTTCCAAGCATGTTTAAATGTGTGCATGGATAATATTGATTAAAACGTAAGTAATATGTGAATAAAGAAGAACTTTGTACTTTAAGCGGAAATAATCGCGCAATGATATTGTAACGAAAAATGCAATCGCTGCAGTAACAGCATGGTTAGAAGCGGAAATGTCAATTCTGACGCAACCCTCTCGCAGTCACATGTCAGATCTAAGTTGTATAATTGTATGAAGTATGAAGTACCTTATCAACGGGCATTGAAGGGCACGCTCTGCACAAGTTCCAAAATGTACCAATCATGAAGAATTTTTGTGTTCTTGTTTAATAAAGATCCTTCAGATGATCCGCACGTCGACGGGACCGTGCGATATGTTCGGGTTTGACACACACTTCGTTTCCTCTTTGCAATCTCGCAACGGCGTGTGAGTATTCTATTCGTCACTGGCAAAAGATCCGATCAATGCAACGACGGTGCGCCGTTTCTCTGACACAATGCGGACATTTCGCCGGACTATTATGATGACAGTGCACTGAGTATTATGTCTAAGGGGTTTAGACCGAACAGCCGTCGTAGGCCCGCAACAAACACTGCGTAAAGGTTATAACCCGATAAGGTCACTGTACCCTCGAGTCTCGAGTTGGCACATAACGCTTGCGCGATGGACACTCCCGGTTATATCACGGGGTTCTACGGGTTCGTGCCGTTATCAAACGTCAAACGGGCATGGGAAGGCGGTCGCGCGGTCGCGTACACAGAATTAACGCAAAGCCGGTGAGAGACGCGGCCGTTCTGACAGACACACGATCCGTCGCCGTCCGTTTTCGTGCACGACTGCGGCGTCGCCAGGCGCCCGCCGAACGCGTCTCCTTCCGAAAGCAACCCCATTCGACATTCCGAAAACCACCCCTCGGCACGGGAGCAGTGATCGCCATAGTTAGGTGCGCTGCGTTTTCTATTTCATTGCACGAAATGTATACGTGCAATGAAATTGATTTTATCAAATACTGATTAATAATTTAAATGCCTGTTAATAGTTCCACAAAGCGTGAATAGACTATAGTATACTAATTATCATTCGTGCCATATTTACATTCGGTATCGGTACCTCTCTTTGAATGACCGAGATTTACACTGCTAGATATCCATATGTAGCATGTTGGGAACATTTTCTGAATGGTTTCCGAGTGAGACACGTAACAAATATAAACTAGCTGTAAGTGGAATTCTGCCATAAGGCTATTAGGGCATCGTGCCTTAAGGCAAATTGCTGGAACTTCCCGTACCGCAATTCAAAATTCGAGTAATTTAAAATAATCAATAAAAGTTGATCAATGATTTGAAACTTTTAATAAAATTTCGAACCATATTAAATCATTCTATCTTAAATCATTTATTTTGAAATATTTTGGAAATTCTGATTTTTTTTTCAAAGCAATCGTACTGATTTAACTGCATAAATACGAAATATCAAAGCGCGTAAGCGCCGCGTCGCCGTCTAACGGATAAACACTGGTACGGAACCCATAGGAATGTTAACAAAATTTATACTTATTGTTAAAACCTCTATAAAATATCTGATAATTTGATGTGCATATGTCTAATGTTTATTTTTGACGGCCAAATGGCTCATTTTTTTACTTTTTTCTCTATATCTCCAAAGTCGTTGGACCTGCCTTTCGAAAAATTTGAACAGTTTTTCATTTAGTCAATACAAATAAAATGTTTTTTGAATTATTCAAATCGGACGCTCCGTTCTCTTAAAAACTGAGTTACCGTTTTCAGCACTTTTTGCCCCGTATCTTTGGAACGGCTAGACCTGCTTTCGCCAAAAACTAATCAGCACGTCTCCTTATCAATGCAAATCGAATGTTTTTTGAATTATTCAAATCGGTTGATCCGTGTTCCCGAAATCGTCGACGAAAATTTGTATCCGAACATACATACATACACGCACACACACGCGCACACACACACATACACACACACATACATCCATTTTTTCTAAGGTATGCCAATATGTTCAAAAGGTTTTCAAACGTAAAGATCTATAAAAAAAATTATTTTCGATTTTTTTGCGATTACTATAACTTGCCCTAGGGGAAGTTAAAAAGTAAAATCATTAGTAACAAAAATCAAAATATTATAAACAAAAATTTTGGTTAAATTATTTAATTTTATATAATATTTTATAATGTTTAATTAAAATTAACATTTTTCTTAAAATCAAGTAAATATATTATAACATTTTCACACATTAGCCTACGAGCGAAACAATTGTTTGAAATTTAAATATATATAACTGAATTTGCAATATAACATATGAAAAAAATTCAAATGGCAAATTCAAAATGCAGAACGTTTGCAAAACCTGTGACTCTGGCGCACGCCTTCCTGCTACGCTTCAATCGATAACAATATATGCGCCGGGGCCATTAACGAAAACACGACATTGGTAGTTAAATACATTTGTATTTAGTGCACATTGTTTGTGCATATAATTTTTATATCATGCCTTTTTAAACTTGATCAGATAAGATGATTTTTTAATAATTTTATTTAATTTTTTAGACAAAAAATTATGCGGTATGCTATGGTTCGACGTAAGAGTAGTCTTCTCAATAAACATTTGTTATTGTAATAATACTCATTGAAGATTTTACCTTAATATTTATTTAATTTTCTTTTAATAACTCTTTAATTCATAATCTCTATTTAAAAAAAAGTTTTTAATACTGCCTGTTGAATAATATTTTGGTAAAAATTACTCTATATTCCATTAAACTTTTATTTACTGACCATGTGCCCTTTATTATTATTTTTATTCTGTTCGAGTAGCCGAAACATGGTCGCGACATTGTCTATGAACTTTTTTTTAAAATAAGAACGCTCGCTGTATTATAAGCGTACCTATTGTTTAAATTAATTTTGTTTACATCATATAATTTTATATAGATGAAGATTTTGAAATGTAATTTGTTTAACACATAAATTAGGCGAGATAATTTAATGAGATCAGAGCGAGAATAATCGCTAACAAAAGTAAAATCAGCAAAAAATGATATAAGCAGCAAAAGCAAGTGCTCGGAATAATATAAAGCGATAACTACTACAAACAATTGAACGATATCGGTAAAATATACAAATTAAACCGATAAAGGCAATGTAAGATCAACCACATTCCCATTACAAAAGCTTATGCAGACTTATAAAGCAACAAGACAATATCTTATTTGAAACTATAACTTATTTTTCAGAGATAGAAACGTTAATTTAAAAAGAACATAAAGAATTTAAAAAAGAAAGAAGAAATTAACTGGTAAAGTTTAACAACTTATTCAAACTGTTCAGATCGCTGTGCCATCTAGCCTATGTAAAGAGCGCTATATAAAAGTACCATATAAAGGTTTAAAAAAAAGTCCGTCCAACGGTGCACTTCTGTGAAATAGAGATGGATACGATATGATATTTATTATACTATAAATAATGCACATGAAGGTGTCCAGATCAATGAAAATACTGTACTTTAATCTGAAAATAGATTCATGCTGATACGCTTAATGTGATTCAATAAAATTTAGCATATCGAAACATTTTAATTATACTGAAAAATGTATACTGTTTTAAGTTGTAAATATGTAGCTTATTGAAAGTAATTTTCATATTATAAAATTATTTTATGAATTTTTAAAAGTATCAAATAATGGTATTATATCATATTCAAACTACTGCAAAAATGATATATCTATGTATTGACTTAAGTATGCATGTTTGAACAATAATAATGCATATTGAGCTTGATTTAAATATTCCAATTTATTTGTCATATAAATATAAATATAGATATTTTAATGTACTATACAGCTTCATAATATAAAATATACACGTCATATAAGATTTAAGTAAGACAAAATTCCTTTGTCTCCTTAGGTTTATCAGTCCATAAGTCGAAATAGTTATTTCGAACTACATTCCATACATTTTGATATGTGCTGGACATCAATTTGACTGTGAGGTAACTTTTTGTCAAATCTGCTTGATGTGAATTGAAAATCTTCTTACAAATATCTGGATAAAGTTCCATGACTTTGAAGAACATTTCATACAGTCGTTTTCTACAAATTAGTGATGCACCCTTACCTTCTTTCAATTTAGCCTTAGTAACCCCCTGTTTTGACCCATTAACAATGATTTCTGAAGGATTATCTTTAGCCTTAACCCAAACAATGCCTGAAGGGCAAGGTTGATTAGTGATACTTGTTCTTGCATGAACAAATTTTATTGTATTGCTTGCTGCTGTTATCTTAGGGGTATTTATTTTATACGGTTGATTTAAAGAAATCTGTTTTTCAGCCCACCTACCCAAAATTGCCCTCTGCAGTGCTTTAAGACACAGAGGAGAATCTTGTGTTATTATTATTGATTCAAAATATATAGGCTCATCCAGTAATAAAAGCAAAAGTGCACCTTGCACACCCATTATATTCCAACGTGAAAGTTTATCACTACAAGATACAGATAATGTAGGATCTCCTCTACCAGGTTTTGTTCGAATTGCTCCTAAAACATGAAAATCGGCGCCTGATCCCTTGGAATCTGTTATTGGACTTGATTCTAAGCATTTTGCACCTGTTCGATAAATATCATTGATTACATTATTTACTGTGTGATCTACTTTTTGTTTTTTGGGACATATTTCTGGCTCATCTAAATTTTTTCTTTTCTTATCTTCATTGAAATGTATTCCTACTGTAGTTGATAAATATTCAGACTTCGGAAATATAGAAGCATCTCCGCAAGGTGTTTGAGTACTGAAAAAATGATAAGAAATATTTAACTTCTTACAGAAAATATGCTTCTCAGAATTATATACAAATATTTCTGATTTGTTAATGATCTGGTCAAACACATATCTTAAAAATCCTCTTCTAGCTAGTACTTCGGAATGACTATCATTTATTTTATCTCCTTTACAGCTCATTTGTGTCCTACCGAGGCATTTTGAACCAGTACCGAGGGATACAAGTTTTAAAGAGTCTTTGATAGAATTGTATTCTACAATGCAGGATAATACAGTCCATTGCTGACCAGTGGTTGGTTTTCCGGTTTTAGGTAAGGAATTGTAGTGATCTAAGCACAACAGGGCTACTCGATCTTCAAAGGTAGTCATTTAGAAATATGTACTTTGTATCAATATCAGAAAATAAGCTGATTGGGTTTTAATACATTCTATAAACTAATGGGTACAGTTTCATATGATTTTAATCATTAAAAACCTACAAAACATTGACAAAATTAAATTAGAAACTATATTTTATTTTGATATTTAAATATTTCTATATACTTCTAGATAACCTTATAAAAATACATACATCTAACTCAGAGCTGAACAAAATATTATTGAATTAGAATTAGATTGTTGATATTCATATCAATAGTATGGTCATAATATTGTTGTGACGGTGCAGATAAAACTTTTGATTACATTACAATCATGAAATGAAAGAATAAATATTTTGAACAAATTATATGAAGTTAATGAGGCACAAATTTCACATGTAACACAGTTTGTATAATTATTAATAAGTAACTTTAGCACTCAAATTTTGAGGTTATGTTTTCAATGTTATCTTTAATCTTGTATTAATAATATGAGAAGTTCCTGCAGCGTTGCATATATACCGTACAACGAAACCACAATTCTTATATATTTTATAATGTTTTAATTTATGTTTATTTTGTAGCCATAAGATTTTTACTAAAACCATGTTTTTTGACATGCCATGTGTCCTGTTTTCGTTGATCATACCCATACATTGTAGAGGGGATTTGACGTTCAATTCCGTCTCTCGGAGTTGCTTTTACTTTTAGTTTTATTGCGTGGATGTGCTCACTTGGAGCGGACGCGTTTATCTATGTTCGGAATAAACAAAAATATTGGTGTGTGTTTTGTTTTGTGTAAAATCAACAAATAATGGCAGCCTTAAGTGAAAATTGTGTTAAACTTACATCAGACGAAAGAGCTGAATTACAAGAACAATTAAGTTCGGTGAGTGATTAAAAATATTATTTAGTTTTTGATGTTTTTGGGACAAAAGTTCGTCGGTACGCACCACATCTGACAACCGGCTTATCGATTTAATTTTTATGTTTCTACATTAATGAATAAGAAAATAATTAATACAATTGCAAAGCTATAATATAATTTTGTCATAAATAATTATGACAAATATATTGTTTGAATGAACATTGATTTCATTTGTAATTTTAGGCTTATAGTATGGGTACAAAATCGCTTCTTTACGTTTTTATATCCAATCGTCCATTCAAAAATAATATTTTTAATTAATTTATAGAATTTTTACGCCAATTTTCACATATTATTTAGTATAATATGACATTTAAATAACATAGAACAACTTTTTAAATAAAACTTGTGTATAAAAGGGGTGTGGAACCCTATATTAAATTTGCGTTTTACATCGTATTCCGTTCATATGCCATGCAATTTATAATTTACATTAATACTACATATATATATATATATATATATATATATATATATATATATATATATATATATATATATATGATTTTCAGCCAATCGTCTAAATAAAAGAAAACAATAAATAATAAATTATTTATCATTCAGCAATTTTTTGATGTTTTACAGTATCTAAAAGAATTTTTACAAAGTTCAAAAAATGTCAAATTTAATATATATTATTGATTATAAAATGACAAGTAAAAAATTGATACATACCACATCAGGAAAAAATAACACAAATTTAAAAAATATGGGAAATAAACAATTATAAAATAACAATTTTGTTTTAAATTTAAACTAAAAATTTATGTAGTGTATCGTTGCAAGCAAAAAGGCGAACACGCCCGATGCAAAAACCGAAGATTTACTGTAAAACATCACAAAATAGGTGAATGATGACACACAACAGTGTCGAAAAGTATAAATAAATAATTTATTATTTATTGTTTTTTTTTTATTTTCACGGTTGGCTGAATGAAAATCAACATTCAAGAATATATGTCTGTGTGTGATATATTTCAAAATTAAAAGTATACCGCGAATATTCAAATGTTTGAATTATACGCGATGCAAATTAATCAATCTTGATTATATTATTTTGTTAGTTAGATATAATTACAATATACGATATAAAAACATTAAAAAACTAGTTGAAGGTAGCATTTTGCCTTCAGGCAAGTTGCATAAACTTCCCGATACGTATACATAATGAACTTAATCAATAAGAATTGAGATTTAGCTATTTAGATATAATAGATACAATCAACTGTATTCGAAAATAACATTTTCGCTTTGAATTAAAAATAACCAATACAATTTTCACCTGATGTCTTCCAAACATACCTATAATATTTGAAAATGCATAAATTAAATTAATTTATTTAAAACGTTTCATTTTATCTATTATTTGTTCTAAAAATGTATTTTAAGTGTAGACGTTAACTGTGATCAGTAGCTACCTACGAAACACCACAGAACGTATATATGCTCCGAAATAGATTCTGATTAGAATCTGATCAGAATTTTTATAATTCAACCTCTTATCGTAGGCCTATGTTATTTTAGTATGTTATTTCAGACTACTAAATCTATCGTTATACAAAGTTTCATCAAAAATATTTTTAACATTTTTTTACAATGAAACGACCTGGCCATTCTTTACGAAAAACTGATCAACGCGATTTCCAAACAATATCCTTCGAACAATTTTTGAAATTTTAAAATCGATTAAAAATTGTAGGCTAAAACGTGAACAAAAAATTTTATACTTTTCTACTAACTACAAAGAAACGCCTCGGCTGATAGTCGCAAAAATCGCTAGTCCTTAAAATATGCTAGATTTTATCATTTTTTATACCATCAACAGAATAATATGCAATATTTTATTTTGAACCAATAAAATACATGTGCTACTGTTTAAAAATACTAATTACTTAAATTCGAATCTAATTCTGTTAGTTTTTATTTACATACTTATTTAGGCCTATAATATTTTAGTGTGTTCTTATGGACTACAAAATCTATCGTTATACAAAGTTTCATCAAAATCGTCAAAAATATTTTTGTCAAAATTTTGGTACGAAGAAACGGCCTGGCTAATCTTTACGAAAAACTGATCAACGCGATTTCCAAACAATATCCTTCGAACAATTTTTGAAATTTTAAAATCGATTACAAATTGTAGGCTAAAACGTGGACGAAAAATTTTACACTTTTCTGCTAATTACAAAGAAACGTCTTGGCCGATCGTTGTACAAACTAATCAACACTAGTCCGTAAAATAGTGCTAGTTTTTGAATTTTTTTATACCATCAACAGAATAATTTGTATGCAATATTTTATTTTGAATCAATAAAATGCATGCCATGTGCTATTGTTAAAAAATGATAACTACTTAAATTCAAATTTAATTCTATCAGTTTTTATTTTTGTACTTATTTAGGCCTATAATATTTTTGTGTGTTCTTATGGACTACAAAATCGTTATACAAAGTTTCATCGAAATCGTAAAAAAAATTTTTTCGAAATTTAATTACGGCTAAACATTTATAAATATATATTTAAGTTTATGAATAATGTTAAGATTAATTTATAAGCTAATTATTTATAAAAAAAAACGACAAAACGGCCTGACCTGTCTTTACCAAAAACTAATCATTATATATGTATACTTTTCTGCTAATTACAAAACTAATAATAAACGCTAGTCCATAAAATAGTGCTAATTTTTATTTTTTTTTACCAACAGAATAATTTGTAAGCAATATTTTATTTCTAACCAATAAATGCATGTGCTATACCGCTTAAAATAATAAGTACTTAAATTTAAATCTAATTCTATTACTTTTTATTTTTATATTTATTTATTAGTTTAGGACATTTAGCAAATTTGCTAATTCACAAATCTCTGTTGTACAAAGACCTTGTATTATAATGATGACATGCTAGAAAAACAACTCAATAGTTGATTTACCATAATTCTATTACTAATGTTATTTTAAAAATTCTTGCAAACGCCGCAAAATCTTTGCGGGAGTCGAAACGCCCGAATCGCTGCGGGGGCGCCTTACACATGGAATCCGGTTATAAAAAAATTCAATTGGTTCAAAGAATAATAATTTTGTTGTACATGTTTAGAAAATCAAATGATTATTAAGTTCAAGCGATAACTTGTTTTTTTGTTTTTTTCTCCAAGATCTGGTTTCTATTTCACTTCAAGTGCACGTTCATAAAACCCAGAAGTGATTGTAGATCATTCTGAGCTGCAATGATTTCTCGTGAAGATTTTTTATGGTTCTCAGAAATCTTGTTTATTCCCAAAAATTATGAAAAGCTGCCGTTGTTTTATAAGTGATTCAGAAATTTGGTTATGAGTTAAGATAATCGCGGTACGATAATAGTGATGTTAATTTAATTCTTTGGGATATCTTTATACTATTATAACACATACATGACATTTGTTTCTAGCCTAAGGGAGCAGATAATTACATGATATTTAATTCGTTATTAAACTATGTTTGTATCACGCAACTTGTGTCATTCACACTTTGACTTGTGAAGTCAACTTGTATAATGTGAAAATATTTTGATTTTACTTTACGGGGTATGAAAATTACAGTCTTCTATCTCAACAAATCAGCAATTAACGAATTGATAACTTAAACCTTGAAATAAATTATTTTAGCTTGTTCTGCTATTTTTAGGTAATTATTTACATATTTATAAGCAAGCTGTAAACAATAATTTCAAATATTATTTCAGGCTCTTGTGGTGTATCTTGATTCTGCTTTTCATATGCCAATTTAATTTATTTTATCAACATTGAGAAGTGCTACTATTAGGCAACCTTTCAGAACTTTAATTCATATACATATATTATCAAAATTGCTGATTTTTTTTTTTGTAACTCTGGTGTAGAGACATGAATTTTAGGTCATTTTTGAATAATTGTAAAAAATAAGGAATCATTTTTTTCACTATATTTTACATAATTCATTTATCAACGTTACAAGAGTGCAGAAAAAATTAAAACAAAAAAATAATTTTAAAAATTAGCAGTGGTTGAAATGGGCCTCAAAATGTTGACACTTGATCATGCTCACAATTGCAAACTTTCTAGAAATCCGAAATGAAAAAAAAACAAAAAGATTATTAGTCTGGAATGATGTCGTAATGGCATTTACCAAGATTAAGTTAAAAAAAAAAAAATTGACAAAATGACGATGTTTGAAAAAAAAATCAAATTCTCACCAATTTTTTTGATTTTTTTTAATTTTTTAAAAATAGTCAAAATTAAAATTGTCGATAAAGAAGATTCTCCGAAAATTTCAAGTAAATCGGTACAGTAGAATTTTAGAAATCGTGGGCGTTGTATTGAAAAAGGCAGTTTTGGGGAAAAACGCATTTAAAGTTTTGACTATCATGGTATAGCTGTATCTCCCAAAAATAATTAAAATTTTTAAAAATCCTCTCAAACATATATTCTTAAATAATTATACTTTGTGGAAATTTGAAAAAAGGATTTTTTTTTTCAATTTTTACACTAAAATACATCCTAATAATAAATAAAGTATTCTGGTTTTATTAACACTTATTTCAAATTTAGCGTTAATTTTGAGCCGGAATTCGTTTTTTCATGGATTTTTTACATTTTTGTGCCAATTTTTACAACAAAAATATAAAAGAAATTCGTATATATTTGCATAAATATCATGTCTGAATTAATTTACATTGAAATAATTTAATTCTTTGTTTTATGCAGATCAATCTTAAATGGGAAACGCGATGCTACGTGAAATTTAATTAACACCGTTTCAGTAATAAAATTTAGCTGGCGCTTCTTGCTCTTTTGGCTGACGATTGTTACTTGTGGTTTATTTAATTGTTCTACTTTTTTAATCCTGTTTATTGTGTTTATTTTATTCAGGTGCTTAATTTAATATTAACTTAATTGAATATTTACAGTTCAAATTTTGCTTGAATTTATGAACTTCATTTTAAAATTTGTATAATAAGTTATTTAATATTTTATTAGTACTTACTCCTATTTGAAATGTGGCCTTTACTTGCACCTTGTAAGTGCATATCGCACATAGGAGTGCACGATGTGCTTTTTAATATCGACCGCTATTCGGAGCGACACGAATCTTGTCTGATTCTTATTCTGTTCTTAGATGAAATTGATTATTTACAATGAGAAATATAACTGACTACAAACTAGACTTCTCAATTGGCTTGATTCTCAAATGTTTCTATATTACTAGCTTTTGGAAGCAAATGAGTAGAAATGCATTTTATTTAACTTACTTGTAAACCTTCTCGTTAATGAAAAATAATTTAAGGGGCACAACAAGTGTGAAATTTTCAGAAAATCGAATTTTCAATTTTTCCATATTTCGATAGGTTATACCTTTAAAAATAACATACCAAAATTTTATATCGATATTTTAAATAGCTTTTGAGTTACACTCATTTAAAGAGTAAATATATATATATATATATATATATATATATATATAGTATATAGTATATAGTATATAGTATACCGATCTTTAAACGCGTTTTTCTCGAAACAGCATTTTCAGAATTTGCTTCAGCGATTACTCAAAAACAAATAATCCGGTCACTATCAATTTTTCATGTTCTATATATAGTTCTCCGTAAAATGAACTATCGATTTTTTGATCGGATCAAAAATCGAATTTTGGAGTCCAAAAACGACCAAAACTTTGGGTAAAATTCGACCTTTTTTAAAAAAAAAACGCCATCGTTTTGTCAATTTTTCTTTATCGTAGTTCATTTTACAGACAATATTATCAGTTTACCGAGATTTTTTTTTTAAATTTCATCCACGTAGAAGGCCGGAATCACTGCAGCAGTGAAGGGCCTTTTTGTGGCCTCGTTGGAGATCGACGATAACTTAAAAAATATTTAATTTTTTTCTTCAAAAATTTTACTATGTATTCTCAAAACATGTACAAATATACCCCTAAAATTTTGAAATGATTGATAAAGTAGTTTTTTTAATATAAATTCCCAAAAATCACCTTTTATTAGGAGATTACACTAGTTGTGCCCCTCAAAATCACTTACCTGTATATAATATAGACAATAATCATTAAGAAGTAATATGTCGACTACTTTTTGCTTATATTTTATTTCAAAATTGTTACTTTCTCGCATATTAATTATATTTAGATTTTGTATTTAGAACTAGTGGTGTATGGCATCGTGCCTTAATGCAAATATATCCCAGATATATACTAAATGTTTTCAAATAGATTATTATAAATATTGTAAAACATTGTCTAATATTTATAAGAATGATATAAACTGAATTGTATACCAGTGAGCTTTAGAACTGTAGCCAGAATTAAAATTAAAATCCGTATTGTTTTCGATATTCAAAAAAAATAATTCAAATTTTAAATCATTCAAATCAGATGCTTGTTTTTCTGCACATTTAGTTCCGTATCTTCGAAATGGCTGGACCTTCCTTTGACAAAAGCTAATCACTACTATTACGAATTGAATGTTTTTTGAATCATTCCAATCGGATGCTCGGTTCTCGCAAAACCGAGTTTCCATTTCCTGCACTCTGCTTCGTATTGGTTGGACCGACCTTTTCCAAAAACTAATCAGCACCTTATCTATAGGAATCGATTGCTTTTTTAATCATTCGAGACGAAAAATTCTATCCACACATACATACACACGCACACAAACATTTATTTTTTCTGAGGTATGTCAAAATGTTCAGAAACCTTTATTTCTAAAAATTTTCATTTTCGATTTTTGGCCCATGACTATAACTTACCCTACGAGAAGTCAAAAATTAAAATCACACCATAGTAATTTTTTTTTATTACAATAGTTAAATAGCAATCAGAAAAAAAAATCTATAAGCTATTGTGTTGATTATTAGAAGTCCAGTAACAGTACTGGAATTCTACCACAGTAAATGAATAAAATTATAGAACTGCGCCTGTTCATATTAGAATCATACCATAGTAATTGAATAAAATTATAAAACAACAATTCCAAATCCATCTATTTGTTAAATCTCAATGCATCTATTTATTAAATTATATTAAATTTATTTAGTTACGGTTATTACCAATATTATCTACTAATAAATTTATTATTATTATTATGGACCTACCTTCGGGCAGACTACTATTTATTATTATTATTATTCACGAAATGATGAAATATTAATTATTTGAGAAAAATTGCGCCGCTACTGAACTAACGTGTACTATCTGAAAATTAGTTTTTCTAGAGAGTACTCACTTATAGCTGCTGGTTTCTTTATTTTTTCAATTTGCATGTTATATTAGTTTAGAGAAGGTGTTCAGCAGAATGCGATGTTAGAAATAAGGTGAATTGAACTAGTAAAACCACATTTCACATTATACGGCATATCAAATTGCAATTAAAAATCATGTGTTATAATTCCATCCATGAATAGTATGCAGATCCACTCCTGGCGCATTAGCATAGTAATATGTTTTGCATATATTATCAAGATTTTATTAACCAAAGATTTATTTTTGTATATCCTTAATAATAAATTAAATTTTTTTTTTATTTATAAAGATAAATTATTTATTACAGTTGAAGTAATTTTAATTTTTTTAACAAAGCATCAGTGGTATTTTAAACTTTTGAATACAATATGAAAATGAAATTGGTAAAACCCACTAGAATATTACCTTATTTGGTCACGAGGCAAAGTGTGCTGAAAATCAATAATCGCCACTCGTGCTCGCTTCTACTTATCAACTGCACATGAATGAAATCCAAAATATATCTTAACTAAAAATTTGCAAATTTGAATCAAATTTTATTTATTCTGAAGCACAATTATTTTATTTTTAATTTGAAGATTATTATTTAAATATTTTTAAAATCTTTCAAATTGAAAATTTATTTATGTGTTAATTAACTTCTCGTAGGGCAAGTTATTGTAATAGTCCAAAAATCGAAATTGAAAAATTTTGCATTTCTCGACGTTTTGAAGGTTTCTGAACATTTTGGCATACCTCAGAAAGAATGGATGTGTGTGTACTGGTACAATGGATGTGTGTGTGTATGTATGTATAAATAAAATTTTTCGTCCACATTTTCGGGCGCACGGTTCAACCGATTTGAATGGTTTAAAAAACATTCGATTCCTATTGATAGGGAGATGTTCTGATTAGTTTTTGGCAAAGGCAGGTCCAGCCGTTACGGAGATACGGAGCAAAGAGTGCAGCAAATAGAAATTGAGTTTTTGAACACAACTCGTAAACGTCCAAGCTCATTTATTCATTCTATAATTTTTTAGTTTGATGCAGATATTATTTCTTACTATTTTAAACGTCACATTCTCGCGAGATTCTACATGTTTATTTAGTAAGATCTCGGTTTGCTGATCGTGACATATATTAAATAAAGTAACTGGACATATATATATAAACGTAATGGTTAACAATTTGAGTAGCCCGTTTTATGTTTGAGATACAATTTTTTATTGAAGTTATCGAATCATGTAGAAAACATGCAAGCCGAATTACGTTTTTTATGACAGTAAAAATTAATCATAATTTTAGAAAAATACATTGCTGCTTTTGAATCTTTCTTTGAGTATTGATGCTTCAATTAAATTATTTATTGATTATTTACAATTTTTAACTCGTAGGCACAGTATTCTCCCATATCCTTATATTTGTTCATGTATTAATAAACTTTGACGTCAAGCTGCACGCATCCAAACATTAAAATGATAATAACATTGAATGATATCTGGTCTGAAACACATTCTTGCTTTGTTTGTGGCCGTTCTTCAGAAAGTGAGGCATAATGCCCCTTTGATAAACTGACTTTTTCACTCGCTTGAAGTCATCTTCAGGATTTGTTTTTCTAAACCTCAAAGTGTGAGCGCATAGTAATAATGTCTTTCAAAGTTGTCAACGGTTTTGTCGATGATCAAATCGTATTTAAACACGAAACATTTATAAAACCACTAGTTCTGGGTCTCAGCCAGCTTGATATCAATCAGTATGATGTCAGACTTTCACTTGATATTATAGATATCAAATATGATTGTAAGTGAAGTTAGCCTTTCAAAGGCTTAGCTACATAGTAATCAAAATTTATAAAAATACGTTACTACTAGGCAAGGACAAGTAGTAGGTTGCCTTCCAAACAATCCCTACCTCAAACAAATTCTATCTTCATAATAGGCAGATCTTCATTCAAAAAGAAAAACATTCATAAAACTGTCTGCAAAAATAGTTTTGATTCTGGTTTTCAATAATTACTTTCTACTTTTATTTCTAAAAGTTCATCCGAAGTTATGGACAATCCTTAAAAAGTACTTCTTATTGAGTCGGTTTTTCATGCTTGTGTACATTGTGCATTAGGGCGGGTCAATCTAAAGGTCACTTAGGCGCATACGATTTTTGGATTCTAGGGATCAAAATAAGATACATTGCTGAAAGATAAGGGTTGAATTTTGAAAAATCTCTCAGGGGATTTACCGGGTGATGAACCACGGGCATGGGTGGATCAACCTTTCAAAGTTAGTGGGTGTCGGTCATACATTTGGACGAGATTGGGACACTAAATGGGTCAAAATTTAATGTTACCTTATTTTTAGGTCAATGCACGGCACATCAGAATTTATTTTAGAGTTTCTTCAGCAAAGAATCTTATTTTGATCCTTAGTATCTTAGTATCATGATTATATGCACAATAAATCCACCCGCTTTATTGTGCATATAATATGACATTTAAAATTTTGTTTTCTAAACGCACTTTTATCAAAACATCAATGATTTGGAATAACCAAGGAACTTACTGAAGATCAAAAAAGTTCACTAACCCTTTACTACCTTATAATGGTGCATTTTTGTACTTGGTGCTTCAATGGAAAAATATTAATTGGACAATTACCTTACTTGAAAACAAAGTTCATAAATTATGTGATTATTTAGTTGTTTTTCTTACTTTATCTGAAGTGACATCTCTTCTAAACGAGATAAGTCACGACGATGCTCATTTGTCGGAAGTTGATGTTAATTGCGCTGTCCTGTACGCTAATGAATTGGATCGCTCTCACGCTCAGCCTTCAATTGAATCATAAGATCTCGTTGCATTGATTCATTCAATAACGGTCATAGATTTTGCTGCGCATTTAAAACAGGGTCGTGTACATCATTGTCATATAACTAACCGTGAAACGGCTAAAACCATAAATTTGTTGCAAGTTAATATTAACTTCTGTATCTTAATTACCTTAAGCAGCCCAGAATCGTTCATTAAGCGATATAGGAGGTCGAATGCAGATCGGGGAATGATTCACTTATCTGTAGTGATGAGTATGCGTATAAAGCAGTGACCATTAGCTATTTAAGGGGGTTGTTCTTTTTTTATTTTTCTTTCTTTCGGTTTTGAGATTTTTTGATATTATGAAAGCTAAAAACCTTAGAATTATTTCTAAAAAAAATCATCTCAATATCTATTTTTTTGACGAAGTTATAGATATATTTATCTCTATATGTATGATCCTCTGAAAGCGTTTTTTTATCGCTCCGCGAACTATTGTATGCCAGCTGCTCTCTTTTTCATTATAATACGTCATGCACATGACCTTTTTAACGTGTCAGCATCTTTGAACACCATGGTGTATTTCGTACATTAAATTAAATGGTGTATTTAGTACATTATATTAAAAACTTTAAATACGTTTTTCTCAAATTGACTTTTTTCAATGCGGTGCCACAAATAAAAAAAAAAAAACTACAAGTCGGATCGACTTGCATTTTTTTTAATTTGTTCACCACTGCAATACCTAGTCCCCTTACCTCAAACAATTTGATAACATTACGGAAAAAATTTTTGCGAAGCGTCTCGTCGTTTTTTGACACTTTTTTTTAAATAGCTGCCATTTTTTTCCTTCTTGCTTTTTTTCTTTCATTTTGGTAGGGGGACTGGATTCAAACTTCTTCTTCAACGCAGTTTCTTTCTTTTTGTTTCGGGCGATGCGCAACAGATTTCTCTGTGGCACCGCAAAAGAGATCGATTTTGCAAGACCGACTTTGGCGCCCCCTGGTTAAAAAATGACGGCGCAAAAAAAAAGAAGAAAATCACGTAATATTCTATGACTTTGTTATTTTTGTTTAAAAAAAACCGCTTGTCTCTAAGATAAATACATTTCGAGAAAAACGAAAACAAATATCTTGCATTTTTTGTAACAAAAAAAGAACAAACCCCTTAAATTACAATTTTTCAGAAAAACAAATAATGATTTCAATATGTATGAAATATTTTAAGTCTATGCCGGATTAAAACCAACAAATAAAAAATATCAGCAGTACCCGATGATCTCACGTGTCCCGGTTGCACTCGCTGAAAAGTTTACTAGTTTGCGTAAGAACTGATTAATGTACGATGATAACATTCTTGAGATATGTTAACTAAAAAGCTTGATAGTTTGTCAAGTCACAAAACTTCCTGATTTTCGAAATTATTAAATTTTTAAATGTTCGATTTTCATTTTTCATGTATAAGGTTTGCATGTGTACTTATATGTCATCGGGTAGACTCTATTAAAAAAACGCATCATTTTCCAAAGTTGTCTCAACAATTAAGAACATGGTGAAAAAACCTATTTAGGAACTACTCAAAAATATTCGAGGCATCAACGATAAATAGACATCAGTAGAATAACACATTCCTTTGGGAATTAGATAAGCAAAAGAAAAATGCGACACTTCACCTTGAAGTAAAACTAAGAAAACGATAGTCAATGGAGTACACTTAGAAAAACAAAATTTTGTTAAAAATAATTTCTACTAATTATTAATTTAATCCATTTAAACAAAGCATAAAGAACAAATTTCTAAATGTAACTTTTATCAAATATTGCTTTTTTATATTTATATTCCGTTATATTTACATTTATTAATATTACATTTTATATTTATTTTTGCAACATATTGCACAGATAATTTTCAAAGGTTATCATTAACATTGTACACTTTTTCCAAGACTTGCGACATATGGTTCATAAACTGCAATATGTGTATTTAATTAAAATCACACTGTGGGTATTTTATTATCACAGCATATCTATTATATTTCAGATTGCGGTATTGCATATTTAACTTACAAACCCCAATGCTCCATATCGCTTTTGCAATGCAAAATGTAATATGTAATAACAACCGCATGGCCAGCACGCATTTTGCAAATGCATTAAGATAAGGCCTGCATACCGTAACACTGCGCAAACAATAAGCTTTGACACTATTAAATGGCTAATTTGTTTTTCCCACATACTTTCTAATTGTAGCAACATTTCTTTGTCTCTATTAATTCTGCGAAAATGAATTAGATTGTTAGATTGACTTGGGTCTGAAAGACTCAGGTGACCCTAAACAGTTGTAAGAGTCCATGCGAATTGTATTTCTGTGCCCTACGACCTTGCGTTGATCGACTTCATGAAAATACGTTATTGTACTTTTTTATTTATTTACAAATATAATAGCAATCAGAATCTTATTATTCTATAAACTATTGAGATGTATTTGAACTCAAAACTGAGTTCGCAAATGTAACTTGTTTAGGAAACTCCCCAATGAGAGCCCTTATTACTTATAGTAACTCAATAGGTTGTTTTTTCTTTAATCTTTTCCTGGTATTCGAAAATGCAGCGATGGATATGATTACAGCATTTTTATGTTCTCTAAGACTGTGTCCATTTGAAGATCCTTGTGAATAATTTTGTTTTAGACGTGTTATTGTAGAATTAAAGCGCTTTAAGTTTTTTCCTGGATTAGTGGTTAGAGCTATAGACTTCCAATAAGAAGACATGATGTCAAGCAGTGGTGACATCGGTTTTTACTTGAAAATATAGATGTTTTTAAGTGAAAATAGTCAACAGATTTTCAATTCTAAGTCAATTATAATTATTATAATTATTTAACTTATATTTAAATTATAACATATATTATGACGATCCATGAAATTAGCGAATATTGTTTCATAATCTGTGTATGATATATTGCGTGTTATGTCTATGCTTTATTGTTTTGTTTTTTATTGTAGTTAGCGAATCATGATCTATAATAAGACTTTAATTGAAGTATTTTTCGTTGTAATAAACATTTTATTATTAAAAGATTTGGGGGAGTGATGTGGGCGGCATAAAAATAGAAGACTGGATCGAGGATTAAAAAGATCACACGGTTTTATTGTCAAATAAAGTTTATGTATTGATAATATAGAAGATTATCTAAAATACATAATTAGGAAATATATTTTGGGGAATATAGTTTTTGGGAAACCAGTCTAGAACTCTAGAATTATTACATCATTAATTAGATTTTTGGTAACTTCCCGTAGTGTAAGTATAGTATTCGCAAAAAAATCAAAAGTATTTTTTATATATCTTTACGTTTAAAAGGTTTCTGAACATTTTGGCATACGTTAGAAAAAAAATGGATGTATATGTGTGTGTGTGGATACAAATTTTAGTCGACGATATCGGGAACACCGATCAACTTCGATTCGAAAAAAGTTCAAAATTTCTAAAATATTTCAGAATAAAAAAAAAACATTTTTGTGCAAAAGTTTTTTTCTCTATTTTTTTTTTTTAATTTTAAATTTGTCAAAAATCTAATTTTATCAAAGTTTAAAAAAAAGTAATCTTTTCTAGAAAAATAATTTTTGGTAAGGGAAGAAGTTCCAGCAATTTACCTTAAGGCAGAATGCCATACACTAGTAGTTTATATCATTTCGCGGAGTTGGTTTTAAGTTAATCTAGGAGTAAGGTAGGATTAAGGTATTGCTGTATTTCTAGGCCATTAGGCTGGAATAAATAAAAAAAGTAAATATAGTTTTACTACAGTATTATTGCTTTATCGAATCTAAATCTATTAATAATAAAATGATTATTACTAATAATGAAATCCGTACATATATTGTCTTAATTCAATTGATACTTGATCAGTGTGCGCTGTCGCCGATATATTTCTTCAACAAAATAACGCATCGGCATTTGTATTCCGTCTTCGAATTTTATTGGTGTCATTGCCACACACTGTTTACAGCGTGAATTGTTATGAATATTTTAATAAACTTACTTTTGTAACGTGTTGTTCAGAAACATTAAAATTCAGTTAATAGAGAATTACTTGATCGGGTAACTTTTTCTTATTTTTGAACAGCAATCAGAACTTAACAGATCCATAAGTTTATTTTAGAAGGCAAAGCCACGGTTGGCCCATTTATATTTAATTTCTTTTTATTATAATTTCTCCAATACTGATATTTTGTTTGATGCAGCAATGCCGGAGAAGGGCTTGGGAATGAAATCCAACCTATATATACGTATTTTTAATTTTAAGCTAAAACTTTCAAAGTGGTTAATAAAATCCGTTAGTTTTTCCCATAAACTGTCGAATACAAATTTAATCTGAATGTGTAATAAGTTCCCCGTATATTTATTTTTGTAATTTATTTTAAAGGATGTGCCAGTGAGCTATTCTCTCGATAAGGATAACTCGACCTGATAAACTCTTTATGGTCTTGCGTTGGCGTTAGCGATAATGACAATAATATACACTAATAATACACACACTTGTTTATAGAGATGGAGGAGTCATCAAGCTGAATTAATTCCGACACTTGTATTTATTTATCACGCATTGCTTTTTCATATATTGTTGTATGTTGATTTTCATAATTCATTTTACATGGCAGATTATAATAATGTTTTTATTTTAAATGCCTGCCCAATATTATATACATTACAATAAAAGACTTAGCTTTTTTTTAATTTTTTAGTGAAAACAGTTATTTCTTATGTCAAGATTGGATTACTATCAACCGTGTAATTTTAGGACCTTTAGTGAACATGAAGAAATTTTTCTGCTTTAATAATCAAGTTTTCCACCTTTGCGTCCAATCCATATTTATTAGCCACTGATTTTTTTTTTAATTTTTCAGTGAAAACAGTTATTTCTTATGCCAAGATTGGATTAATATTAACCGTATTACTTTAGGACCTTTAGTGAACATGAAGAAATTGTTTTGCTTTAATAATCATGTTTTCCATCTTCGCCTTCAATCCATATACTTGCCATTAGTGTACTAATAACATTTGTGAAATGTGGTCAATAACACCTTAAAGCCTTTTATTCATGTCTTCTCCTAATAAACATAATAGTAATACCATAGATTCTGCACAACACTTTACAAATTATGGTTATTGCAAAGGCATTTTGATTCGATATCTTTGCGTTTTATCAACTGGTTTAACTTTTTCCAAGACACGTCTGGTGTATAAGTCTTACATTGTTTCAATGAGAGTTCTTATTACTTAGCTTTAAACAAACGATACATTTATGAAAATTAGAGGCACTAAAGAATGTTATTTATTGAATAATCATGGACAAATTTGTTTGTTGGTGAAATAATGAGGTGAAATTTAAAACGCGAACCATATAAAATGCTTGACATCACGCGCCTTCAACATACATACCAACAAAAATTAAAAAATGAAGTAGAAAATAAAATATGAATTAATGCACAGTTTATTAAATCATATGCGGGGCTTTTGGTAGTAAAAGTTGATAGTAAAATATCTTTAGAATTTGAAAATGCTAAAGCTAATCAGAAAAATATTTTATTTTAATTATATTTTATACCAATGTTTTTTGTCTAATTTTGCATTAATAAATGGTTAATAATTTGAAATCTAAGTATTTTTTTGTCACCTAAATATTTTTCTCTTAATCAGTATCATCTTCTTTGTGATAATTTATAGTTTTTGTTCTGTTTTATTAGAGTATATAGACCAAACTCTCTTTTTAATCATTCTTTCCACAAATTTTCAAACGCAAGGCCCAGATTCACGAATTTTGTCGCAAAAATTCATCAAAATCAAGTATTCATTAAGACGCGATTTATATCCACCAAGTTGTTCTGAAGAAAGTTAATACTGCTTTCATTTTAATCATAACAGTTTGGATTCCATTTACATTTTTTTCATTTTTGCCAGTCTAGTATTATTTTAGTACGTGTGTTTTGTTAAAGTGATACAGACGGAAGGTAGAGAAATTAGTTGGAAATACACGAACGAGGTTAATAGTTTTTGCAATGATTATAATTAATTCTAAGCATATATTCATCGACACTAAATTGGCATGTAATATAGTTTATAATATGCTGAAATGTAGGTTGAAATGTGACCTAAAGTATTACACAAAATGCAACCCTATTATATATTATTTTACATATAGGGAAATGCTATTACCAACTATTTTTTCTTACATTATTTGTTTGATTCAATCATTTTCTACCTAATCATTTAGATTCTTGTTCTACATTTACTTGAGCATTAGTTTTTTGCTCCAGGAGTGCCATTTCAACTATATTTTTCAATTACTATTAATTATGCAATTCAAATCGTTTGTGATCACGAAGTTCACGTTCAGTTCATGATTCATAACGTAAACGCTATAATTGTCCTCGTTGCTTTATACAAATTACAGATAATTACTAAATTAAATATTCAAATTCTAAAAATTCAATGCAGAAGAAGTGACGCAATATTTTAGATGACATATATTACCTAGGTTAATGACATGTGGCATCAGACTTTGGAATACTTGTATAGTGATTAGAAACTTGAGACTTACGAACTCGGGCAATTATTTCTTAGTTTTTAATGGAACATTTATTTTTACATGATGAAAATTATAAGGCAAGAGCCTGAGAACTGCTATTATTAATTGTTGCTTGAAATTGGGGTATCGGTTACATTTTTATTTGCGAGAAAGCCAAATTTAGAGTCAATCCTTAATAAATATAAATATAAAATTCGTACTCTTTACATAAATTTACAGCATTAATAATATATTATTTGAAAATAATTTTAATAATCTCCTATGTTTTACAATGTTTACAAAATGTTTTACAATAATTTAAATTTTCGCTTTTAATTACAATTGTACGCACATTTTTATATATTTAACTTTCCGTAGGATAAGTTATAGTAATGAACCAAAAATCGAAAATAAAAATTTTGGCATATGTTAACGTTTCAGAAGTTTCTGTACATTTTGGCATACCTCAGAAAAAATTGATGTGTATGTGTGCGTATATGTGGAGATCATTTTTTGCCGACGATTTCGGGCTTACGGATTAACCGATTTGAATGGTTCAAAAAACATTCGATTTCTATTGGTGAGGAGACGTGCTGATCAGCTTTTATCGAAGACATGTCCATCGGTTTCTGAGAGAACAAAGCATCCGATTTGAATGATTTAAAAAACTTTCAGCTTGTATTGGTTGACGAAACGATTGCTTATGGGGAAAGAAATTTTATTATTATTTTTTTTTTAATTTTCAAAAAAAAATTTTTTGAATATCAAACAATAATTCGGGTTTTAATTCTAATTCTAGCTAAAGTTCTAAACATCACTTATATACATCAAATAAATAATTTTAACTTTGCAATTCAGTTTATATAATACTTAGAAATATTGAACAATGTTCTTCATTTTAAATCTGATTGATTAGTCTGATTGAAGTTTTGTTTATTTACTTTTTATAAAATAAGAATAATGAAAGTTACATTATTTATTATAAACTATTTGAAAGCATTTAATATTCCTCGAATATTTCATTAAGGTACGGAAAATTCCAGCAATTTGCCTTAAAGCACGATACCATACACCACTAATTTTATATATATATATATATATATATATATATATATATATTATAATCTAATTGAGATTTATTGATTTAGTGCATATATAGAGATAATCGATAATTGAATTTTCTAGAAGTTGACTTCTCATCAACTTTGCATTTAGTTCGAGGCATGAATTTTTTGCAAATGTTGTATCATTGTTTATGATCGTTATGATGTAAACAAACTAAAAACATATGCAGTATGAAGTAGATGACAGAAAGAGATTATGTTGATCCAAAAATGTTTCTCACGCGAAATTTTGAAAATAAATAATTTTCGTATAGAAAGTAAAATACTTTTTCGGCAAAATATTCGCTATTTGTTCATCGTTTCATTATTTTAACAAGTACATACTTACGATTCAGGAGAAGTAAATGAGCGTCATGGCATTTCCACATAACAATCATACTGCAAATGCAGCGCGTGCTCGTATGACTCACGATACAATGTCATATTATATAAACGTGTGCACTTTAGAATCAACAACACCTTTTATAAAAAATATTTATTAACATTATGAGATCTAGTTATTAATACAAATGTTAACATGCAAATGTATTAGAAGTACAAAGTTTACAGCTAGAGAGTATATCTCTATTCTCTTGGTAATTTTCATTCGTGGCATATGTGTGCTTTTCCCATTACTTCAGTGAAATATGAACTATTTTGTGCTCTATAACGCATCTTTAAGAATTCGAAATTGCTCTGAGATATTTTAACGATGTTTTGAATGCTTGCGTGCAAGTAACGTGCTTCAATCCATATTACGAGCTAGGTATCAGTACTTAAAATAACGAATTATCATAAAAATCGTACGTAGGTTGAGATTGCTTATTGTGTAATGACATGATTTATGCTTAAGCTGATTTCGTTTCTATTGGACATTGTGATAATGATTGCGAACTAAGAAAGCGAAAGTTAAAATAGGCTTGTCATTTGTCATCTTAAGAATTTCACCTGTGAATGCCATTAGATGAGGTGCTCTTATTTCCAATTGCAAGCAAACAAAGAAATTGTAGTTATATACATATATATATATATCTATATATATATATATATATATATAATGTGGATGATGTCGAAGAAATGATTCTAAAAGCAGCATCTTGCCTTTTATTAGAGAAATTAGATGATATGAATCAATATTAACTGACGGGTCGAATCTGTTTTGTCTAACCTGTAGTTTCCGGGCTTTTTTCAGGGGAATTAGATAAACAAGAATTATGGATTTAAAGCATTGTCAGATGTAACGCTTCATTAAATCAATTATAGTTTTTTTCATATTTTATAATAGTTTTTATTAATACTTTAGTATTTTTCAAGAGACTTGTTTTCTTGAGGTGTCTAAACATTTCTGTTAAATTCATAATCTTCAAATTCACTCTCTGAAGAAGAAAATCTATGTGCAATTTTTTATGAGATAAAAATTTACTGTCATCACTTCATCATGGTTCTCAAACTTAACATCACTTTTGGGATAAGTTTTCTAAAACCTCTCTACAGCTTGCTACTTTCACCTTTTTAAAAAATTTTAGAATTATTTCGCAAAGTTATAAATAGGCCGTAACAACAACTAACAGATAGTACTATAAACTAGTGTATTGCATTGTACCTTAAGGCAAATTGCTGGAACTTCCCGTACCATAACGAAATGGTCGAAGAATATTAAATGTTTTCAAATAGATTATTATAATTACTAACTTTGTCTAATATTTATAAGAATTATATAAATAGAATTTCAAAGTTATAAATATTTCTTTAGAGTATAAATGATCTTTACAACTTAGCCAGAATTAAAATTAAAATCTGAACTATTTTCAATATACAAAAAAAAATGTTTTTTGATTTTTTTTTCTAAATGCAATTATTTTGTCAAAAAAAGCAGAAAGGGGCCTGCCTTTGCCAAAAACTAATCACCACTTCTACCCGTCATTACAAATTGAATGTTTTTTGGATCATTCAAATCGGATGCTCCGTTCTCTCAAAAACTCGATTTCTATTTCCTGCACTCTTTGCTCCGTATCTCCGTAACGGCTGGGCCTGTTTTTGCCAAAACTTAATCGGCACGTCTCCCTATCAATAGGAATTGAATGCTTTTTTAACCATTCCAATCGATTGATCCGTGCGCCCGAAAACGTGGACGAAAAAAAGAACACACACACACATCCATTTTTTCTGAGGTATGCCAAAATGTTCAGAAACCTCTGAAACGTGAAGATATGCAAAAATTTTCATTTTCGATTTTCGGCCCATTACTATAACTTACCCTAGAAAAGTATTTATGGTAGTGATTTCAAAGAAAAGCGAAAAAACTTTCTATGGTGTTTGGAAATACTTTTTGACCACTATGACTGAAATTATGGATCAGTTTCTTGAAAATCATCCAAATTTTGGCAGAAGCTTGAAAGATAGTCTTGGTGTTATAGATGCTTTATCTAATAATCAGCAACGTCTAAAAGAACTCATAAGTAATACGCAAACTATTTGGGATACCTTTATGACAAAAAGGCATAAAATTGGAAATGCAGAGTAGGCTGAATCGTCTTATGAGTTCGAATTTAATCCATAAACAATTTTTGTGCATCTTCGTTGTTTTCATAGAAAGATAGCCCCGTTCAGCGCTGTTTCGCTTTACGCTCTATTTTGATCGTAATAGTATAAATTCTCGAATCTTCCGCACTTCCTCGTATTTGCTTTCATATGAGTCAGAAGGTGAAGACACGACATATTAAACATGAATAGACACATCTGTTTATTACGAGTATAAAAACATTTATTCATTCATTCGCACTGAGTAAGTTCATCAATTCGCACATCGCGAGAGTTGACACAACTAATATAAATAAATCATTGAGAACAAACACAACAAGAACTCATTATAAACCAATTGATGATTGCAGTCGTAAACTGAAGGTTACTCGTACGCTATGGCGAAAATATATTTTGATTATTTATTACATCATCGAAATTTAAATAATTGTTGTATCATACTGAACCGTCACCGATTTAAAAAAAAAAATTGTTTTCATAGAAGCATTCATAGATTTTTTAGTAATCATCAGTCATGATTGTCAGTTATATAGTTTTTATTAATATAAATATTAAAGATGAAAATACTTTTGTTTATGTTTTAATAAATTTAGTTATACCAACAATAAGACGCTTACTCAAAAAAAGTAGTCAATTTTCATTACCGCAATATTTGTTCTTAATTTGAAATTATCATTTATTATAATTACCAAAACATTGCCGTAATTATATTTTTTCTCACAATTTAATTAACACCATTGATAAATCTATTACGCTAATTTCAAGAACGGCATATTACCATAGTGTGGTATAACAGAATAAAAATCTCTGAGAGACGTTCATTGAATGCCAATTTCAAGAATATTCACTCAGCTATTTTAATGTGATTGTCCTACTTGAAAATAAATGCGGTTCTAATCAATAAAAAACAGTTAACGAGAATAAAAAATATACATTTGTCATTAACTCTCAATATAGATAATATTTTAATTCTCAATATTTTAAAATTAATTAACATTATCATTAAAATGTATCTAAGATTATAATCTATCTATGTATTTATAATAGATGCATAAAAATGTTTTTTATTAATTTGAATTTGTCTAATGTAGATTTAGCTTGGTAACGTTATCGTTTTAGAATATTGATTCTCTCTTTTTCAGTTTCCAATAATTTAGAGGTACTTTTTTATTATGCGTCCCTTCTTCTTTTCATTTTAATAATAATTTGTTTTCAATTAATAGTTTATAAAAAAAATTATTAGGCAAACCATAAATTATGATGCAAAACTAGAAGATAGATAACCAATAAAAACAAAAATAAATAATAAAAACATGACTATACAAGAGAAAATAAGCAAATCAATAGAAGTAAACTATATAAATACTAGAAGCACAAATAAAACTAACTATAAAATAGAAGAACCAAATACATCAGACAATCTGAAAAAGATAATTAACTTTAGAAATAAAAAAATTTTTTTTGTTTATTAATTCTTTTGAAGAAAGCTACAGGTTTTCCAGAATATTGAAAATATTAAAAATTAATACAGATAATCTAGAAATAATTTTAACAGCAATGATAACCTTACATCCTATAAACTACTAGATGAAACTTTTCTTTGCGTCGGTTTTTAAATGCTAACCCAACGGTTGATCTATCCATATTTGATTATTTTGTATTTAGAATTTATCTGATAAGACTGACTTATTATACTTGATACAGAAATGTCCGGAAAGTGATATTTTCACTTGGAAACATATTTTAAGATCTATATTTTCAAGTAAAAATTGATATAGCTACTGCTCGATATCGATCTTGTCAACGGCGAAAATTGAGTCCGCGCTAACCACTAGGCCCTCAGATATAATAAAAGGTTATTTATCATTTTATTTCTGATACTTATATGTACATTATACTGGCAAAAATATTACTCTTTATACAATATATTTGTATTGTCCACTTTGTGAGTACCGGTTCGATTCCAACCTCAGTCAGCTCGATATTAATCAGTGTGATTTCAAATTTCCACTTGATTTTATAGATTTCTATATATAATATAATTTCTAATGAGAATAGCGTAGGCATTGCTGCAACACATATACGTCAAAACTATTATAGGGCGTCTATTAATTACGTGAGGTTTTTAGGGGGAGGGGGGTTTGACAAAAAATCACGAAATATCACGTGGGGGGAGGGGTATAGTAAGATATCACGTATTTATTCTTTTACCTTATTTTTTTATAAAAATACAAACATTTTCAAAAAAATCAAAAATTTTACAATTTTTTCTCCTAACTAAAAATACGCGTGATGTTTGGTGGGGGAGAAGGGGTAAATTTGAATATCACCATGCATCTAAATACTCTGCATTTAAAAAATATCAGTGGTTCACCACTGGTTTGCCCTATCGAAAAATACTGGATCAGGATGTACGATCACAAACACAGATGATTAGAACATGTAGTTGTTATCGCTGTTCAAAAATCAATATTATACTCTTCATCATCTATATTTATAAATATATACTCTTGTTTATAAATATCTTTTGTTCGTTTGTAGACTATACATTCCCATATCTGTTGTGGCATATTATCATTTCTATATTATGTTTATTCTCTATATTTATATTTTTTTAATGTTACAATCATTTTCTGGTATATATTTTCTTAGACATATTCTCTATTTATGACCTTATTGACATATTCTGCTATATTTGACCTTATACCTATAATTATGTCTATAGTTTCGAGTACTGCTTTGTTAGGACATCAGTCGAGCGTAGTACTACGAGTGGTTTTCCATATGTGTAGGCGAAAAGGGCATGATTATTTTCTTGCATTAGTATCTATAATCTCTTGTGATGTAAAGTTAAATTACGATTTTAAAACGTTAATTTGATCTTCCTAATATTTGTTTACTATTCAATACACTTATTTCAGTACCAATGTTTTATAATTAAGGATTCGCGGTTGGTCTCGGTGCCCAAGTACTCGCGCGTCTCTCACATTATGACACGTCGGTCGCTGTGATTTCTATACCTTTTATGATAGGCGATGATGTAATTGTGATGGAATTTGAGAACGCACGAAATGTACCGCTAATACTGTTGATATAAACTTGTTTTTTGCTGTAGGTTCATAATTCACTTCATTTATTCAGATATTATTACCGTTTTGCGTTTTTAGACAAAATCAGCTTAAAATTCTACTGGTTTTGTGTTTATCTTTTGTTGTTCTAGTTCACATTAATAGGTAAATGAAAGACTGGGAGCCAATTTCAAGCTTGAACATTTTTGTAGTTTAAATTAATCTTTGAAAACCAAAATTGTATATTAAATTTCAGCATACCTCAAAGAACAAATTTATTCTTGCTTTTAATCGCTGATTTACTATTGTCAATTGTTAATTTTTTCTACCATGACAATGTTTTTAAATATTATACATACGTTTTCAATTCAAAATTACACGTCGCTGTTATGTTACGGTAACTTTTTCTTCCTTTAAAAGTAATGCCATCAATATCATTAATCTATTAATGTACTGTTATAAAAATTATTGGATCCAATACGCACATCGCCGTGTTTTTCATTCAGATCTGAGGAGTCGATAAATTCAATGTATGCTGTTATGAGATGAGTACTGACAAAAACTGATGTAAAAAATATACTTGACATTAGAACGTAAAAATGATAGCCATAATTAATAATTATATTATTGCCAAATTTAGTTGAGCATAGCTATTAGATTGAAGATATATTTTAACAATCGTTCTATTTCACATTGATCTATTCTGTCACCGTGTTAAGCAAAGAAAAACAATGTAACTAAAATGAATTTTTTAACTTCCTGGAGGGTAAGTTATAGTAATCGCGAAAGTTCTGAACATTTTGGCATATCTTAGAAAAAATTGATGTAAAAATGTCGACGATTTTGGGAACACCGATCAACCAATTTGAATGATCCAAAAAACATTATATTGGTTAAAAACATATATATTTGGCAAAGGCAGGTCTAGACGTTCTGAAGATTCGGGGCTTTGATATTTTACCTCCACGCAGCTAAAGCAGTGCGATTGCTTTGAAAAAACGTTCAAAATTTCCAAAATATTTCAAAATAAAAAAATCCAAAAAAGTCAATATTTTTCAAAAATATAAAATTTCTCAAAAATCTATTTTTTTTCAAAGTTTAAAAAAATAAATAATCTTTTTTAAAAAAATTAATTTTTGGTACGGGAAGTTGCCGCAATTTGCCTTAAGGCACGATGCCATACACCACTAGTTTTTTTATTATATAGTCATTTTTACACCTGTCCTGAAAAGCACAACGAGTAAAACTGTATATGACTCGAAAAATACAAAATTTTCTGATCATTGTCAGATTATATTATCATATTTTATTTTATCAATGTGGAACGACTTAACTTTCATTAGACTAAACTTTCTTTAGATATCTCTAACTATTGTTAGAAAATTTTGACAGTTTTTCTCTATAGTGCCAATTCTTTAATTGGATTTCCAGATGCAATTAAAAAATTGCGGAAATTTGCCAGAATTGCCTTTATAGTTGCGCTCTCCATTGAAACTCAATTACAAGTTTTTTTCCTTGCAGCAAACATTCCCTTACTTTTTGATTTGCCGATATTTTCCTTCAAATACGTACTATTAATAGTTTATTTTCTTAATTATCTTTAAGATGCGGTCGATTGTACTATGTATTTACTATTTGAAGAAAATATGCCGAGCAATAACAATGAATATATTTCATAAGTTAATTATATCTTTGGAGCTCGCTCTCCCACGACGGATTTTGAACACATTTGCATTTACACTGATAACTTGTTTATATTAAACGAAACCGTTAACCGTGACTTGAGAGAATATCTCTTTTCAGTTTTGTAATATATTCTTTATAAGAGTGATTGATAATCAAACCGTAAGGAATATTAAAGCCTAAATTGCTGGGGATTATTGAGAGGAATTTATACAAGAAATTTTGGAAGGTTTTACCTAATTCGTGAGAGGTAAAAAACCTGACGTTTTATTCCATTATACGTTTTCGTATTACATATATGGTAAAAATAAAAATGTTTCCTTCAAATATACTAAATTTATTTTAATGTTGCTTGATTCGCGATCCTGATGCAAGAGAGATTATTTTACATATTTTTACAATAACAAGAATTTAAAATGGGCGATATATGATTATAGTGGGAGAAATCACCATTACCAACATCACTAATAATAATGGCGGGACATTTGAATAACAAATGTATATATATATATATATATATATATATATATATATATATATATATATATATATAACATCACATTTAACATCATAACATGTCATTACATAAAAATGTGACAAACAATTTTGTCCATGTATTTTTACACTTTTAAGAACCAAAAGATTCTTCAGTTTTAACTAGAATAAATAATTATTTGAGCAATTCAAATTTTTTAATCTTTATTTTAAATCTAGCTTTAATTTTCAATCAACCAATTGATTAAGATGCGTGAGTGTATGAAATTATTCATAGGAAATAGTTTTGCTCGTCATAATCTCTGAAATCAAATTCTGGTGCTTAATTTCGGACTCTCGATTCTCTATAAATTTAAACATCACAAATATGTGAACGCAAATAAATATATGCATTTAAAAAGATGTATGAAATATTTTTGCAAAATTTATTTGTTGAATGCTACATTATCTGGTTTAATGTCTAGTAATCTGTACACTCGTATTTAAAAATTATCATATCAGTATTTGAATTGCGTTTAAGTCATACAAATACGAAATTCAAATCTTTATTTGAACATTGCTTTTTGTAAGTTGAACTGACTGGTTCCGGGTTTTATACTCACCTCAGCTAACTTGATATCAAGCAGTGGTGTCAGATATTCTCTTAAGGTTATGGTTCTCGGATATGATAACAAGTGAAAAGAGAAAAAAATATCAAAAATAAGCAGAAAGAAAATAGTAAACCACTGGGTTGCTTTCTGAAAACACTAAGTTCAGAAGTGTACATCACAATAGCCACAAAAGCAACATGTTTTATTAGAACCAACTATGAATTTTCCATAGGTTATTTCGGATTTATGTGAAAAATCTTTATTAAATTCATATTTATTTTTTATAGCTCTTGTAAAATTTGATACATAATATCTTTTTTTTAATAAATATGGAGCAATATTATAACGCTAATAAACTAGTAATATAATATTTTTAAAAATCTTGCAATCTTTTATTATCATTATTCCATGTGTAGAGCGATGCGGTTAAAATAAAATAATTTTAACTCTTTTTGTTTATTCAATCAAATTTAAATAAATATAATAAACAAAAATCTATAAAAATACAATATCTTTTTTTTATTACTCTGCCCATCTCGCCAATGAAACAAACAACTCATGAATGTAGTGCCTACCTGATTATTAAAATAGCAGAAAAAATAGATTCATTATATAATTGCGATTTGTAATTCAATGGAAAATTCATTGTCATTGATGTTAGATGATTTTATAAGTCTTCATGGGTAATGGAACGCTTTAATATCTTACGTTACTTGTGAATAATGGAAACGAAGGCAGCCGTAACGAAATAAAACATGTCACTGTCCTTACTTGTCGGGCTTATTGTTCACAAATCATATTTTCTTTCAATAAAGCGGATATTTGTAAAAAGATTATTGTAGAAATACTTTTTGTGAATAAAATAAAGGCAATTTTTCACGAAAAACAGCATATGCAGTCACTAACTAATTAACTAACTAATAACGAAAGGAAATTCTACTTCTAAAATTTTTCGCACCCCTAAGAAAATCTATACACTACCACTTCCCACTATCATGAATAATAATGAAACTATTACATATTACAATTTGAATCGTACAATGACCGCGTTTTTAATCGATTTTCATCGTACTACCCTCAAGCTTTTGCAATTCGACCCTTTGTTGTCTATTTGGGGATGTTCTCGGTGTAAAATTTTAACCCTCTTTTTGTGGCTGAGAATTTTCCTGCGAGACTACGCGACGCATGCAAATACACATGTGCTCGTCGTTAATGTATGAGGCTGTTTTCACACTTGTACGGGATTAAATATAAAAGCTTCGAAGATAAAAAAAAGTTTATTAAGAAAATAATAATATAGTAATGTAGTAGGTTCTTTTATTTTTTAGTTACGATTTATTATAATGAATAGGACTTAACATTTTGTTAGTTTCTAACTTGTGCAAGAATTAATAACTTTTTTCTAAAAAAATCTTTGCAAATTTTAATATTTTGGAAAAATGATGTCAATAAGATATAGAGAATAGATAGATATTGATATAGAAAAATTTATCTGTAACAAGAAAAGAAATCATCAATATTTTACAAATGTAAAATTTTTAATTTTATATGTATTTACTACTGTTCAGAGTTAAGGGTCTTTTGTTAACATTTTTATAATTTGTACTGTACAAACGACGTGTATTAGCCTAATATGTTGAAAAGTAACTCGAAAGTTAAATTTCCGTTCGGTATATTAATTATAACAATATTCTAATGAATGCAATATAAAACTAAAATGTATTATTTCAATACTGAAAAAGTATATTTCATAATATAAAAAATAAGAAGTATATTTAGTTCCCATCAGGAATCAAAAGTTACTTAAATCAAGTGGCGATTTTCTTCCCGAGCTTCTATAGTAGTTTTCAGTTAGTAACTTCTAATATTTCTGAAATGTTTCTAACTTTGTTATTCAAAAAAGTATCATTCAATATAAAGATAAACAATATATGCTGTTTTGCGAACTTTAAATAGAGATGATCTTATTTTGAGGGGAGAGTTATATTAATTTTTGATCAATGAATTGATATCAGTTTCTTGAAGAAGGAAGTTACGGGTTATGTGGGAATCTTGTAGGCAACGAAATAGGTAGAAAAACAATTAATCATTCATTTTGTATATTTTTTGATAATCATAATTGTTAATATATTTTTATAAACATATAAATATCTTTCTATTAATTTATATATTTCTATATTGTGGAAATCAAGTAGGCAACGAAATAGGTAGAAGAACAATTATTCATGTCATGACATTTTGTATAGTCTTAACAGTAAACAGAGAAATATCTTTCTATTAATTTATATAGTTCAATAAATGTAACAGGTACACCTTTTTTTTGCATACGTTGCAACGAAGTCAAAACACCATTCAGGGCATGATTTTTTGCAAATGCGTTTTTTTTTTTAACAACTTTCATATAAGCTTGTTGTGATGGCTTCTTAATGACATGGCAAGCAACCAACGGTTGGTCTTTCTCTACTTGAAGAATTTATTATCAAGTCTAATATGGATAACATTTTCAATGGGTGCAGCAATATTGCTACCTATTTTTACGTGAAAACTGGTGTCACTACTGTTTGACATTAGGGTGTCCCAAACAATAATTATCAAATGCAAATGGATATAAAAATACTTGTAACATCTCTAACATGATGATCTCTAACATATGCATAAAATGAACTTAAACTTGTACATATAAAATCTGCATAGTATCAAAAAACATTGTTGTTGGTTGATAAGTAAGAAAACGTCGTTTTTTTTCTTGTAGTTTTAAGGCGACTTGACTTTTGTTCTAACATGACTTAAATTCGGGCAATCCAAAATATTTTTTGACGGACAAGTGTGCAAGAGCCCAAATTGTAATTATACGAATGTTGCATATAAAGTCCTTTTCATCGGGTGTCGCTGAGATAATCGTCGTGTTGTTTCATCGATCGAGTCGTAAAATGTTTTGCATGACTCATCCATCGCACTCATTGACCTGCTACGACTGTGTTTTATTATTTATTATCAACTATATACCTATAATCAAATATATTCCTATACAAAGGCTCATATGGAGCTACGGTAAGCACTAGCCTCCGGTATTTCGCGTAAAGGATTTCCACGCGATTAGGTAAAAGCGTGCGTGGTGGTTGGTCGCGTGACACATTTTACTGCCTGAAAAAATACCAACTTGTAGTAAAACTTATAAAATCGATGCAAATAAGTAGGCAAAGGAGTAAGAATCGGCATTGCACGAACATGAACTAAAGATAAAGATAATATATGCTTCTGAAGTAGAAATATTATATTGTGCTTTTTAATGTAAATTGGCCAGTTTTGCCATTTACATATGTACTCATTTTTATTCTTTTTATTTTCAAATATTAATTTCTTTTTTATCAGTAATAATATTTGAGTAATATGATGATTCAACAATTAGTTCTATTTTTGTTATGGTCTTTAATTGCCATAGCTTATCTGTTCAGGAAACCTGCGATTTGCAAGCCCTAATCATGTCCTGAAATAAATGTCTCCTGATTTCCAGTTGACATTGAAATATTGATAGGAAATGACAGATTAGTGTGAAAAATCTAATCATTAAGTCACTTTTTGTGATGGCTTCTTAATGATGCGGCTTTAGATACCAACCCAGTAGTTGTTTTTTTTCCCTTTTTATTAATTTATAATTAGAATTTCTCTAATTTTGATGACTTTTTTGGTTGCAGTAATTATATGGGAAACATATTGCTCTCTTTATTTTCAAGAAAAAGCCTATGTTACTACTGCTTGTCATTAAGTTGTCCGAGATGGGCATCGAACTTGAAATTTCTTATTGAAATTTTATAGTTCTAATTACTGATGCAAGGAAAACGCCAAAATAATTTGTAAATTCATTTGAAGTTTTAATTTAAAATAAATAAAGAATTTCATTTAATTCAATTTCATTTCATCTTATAGTACCGTTGTTTCTTGTTGTAGTTAGTGATGATAGATAATCTCAAATCAATTTAATGAAGTAATTAAGATTTAAGATATTCTTTTGGTCAATTATAATATTGTTTTGAAACAAAAAAAACGTTGCTAATTTAATCTATTGTTTTAAAACAATATTATAATTGTTGTATGTAAAGTAATTATAATTCAATTTATAAAGCTAAAAACTGGTAATTATTATATATAAATTAGTCAGTTATAACTTCAAATTATTGAGTATTTATAATTATCTTAATTAGTAGTTACATGTCAATAAACTTACGTGCTAAAACGTTGTATTTTTACCCATTGATCACGATGAATTTCAATTCATATAAACTTCCTTGACGTAAGTGCTACTTAATGATGATTTAATTAATTCTGATTCATCTCTCATGGTTTGATAGAAAGTAACCACTTATTTATGAATGTGGTTTAAAAACTAAATACACACATATATGAAGAAACAGCTGTGAATTCACCGGAATTCTCCGGAATTCTCCGGAATATATACGTTCGTTTACAATTTCCATCAAACATTATATTCGTAGAAGCGCCAAATGATGTTTAACGTCATTTCCTTACTGTTAAAAATTCTGATTTTATAAATCAGTTTCAATATTTATATATTACGATAATTTTTTTGATTTTGTATTTAACCTAAACTGTATACAGACAAAATATTTATATATTTGCAACCAGATTTCCGAAGTTTATATTTCACTTCTCGTAGGATAAGTTTTTGTAATTGTCCAAAAATCGTAATTGAAATTTTTTGCATATCTTTGCGTTTCTGAGGTTTCTGAACAATTTGGCATACCTCAGAAACAAATTTCTTTATTGTTATTATCTCTATTTTTCTATCGATTACCTTATTGTTTTTCTAAAACAAAAATTATCTCTTTTGCTTAAAACATCTCTTTATTTTTTATTGCAAGTTTATATACCATAATAATGTTTATTTAAAATTATACTTGAAATATTCGGTAATTTTTGTTTGATCGATTAGTCATTGATTTTGAAAATTGGACAAATAGGCATAGAAACGATAATGATATGTTATGTATTTTAAGAAGGAAATGTCAATTTTAAATATCGATTTTTATCAAATATTATTCAAATATCTGGTATAGGTGTCGCGTATGGCTCACGAACTGTTTTTAACGTTTCCCATGACTTCAATCACATATTATTTTTATTTTTAAATTTTTTATTTGGCTTCGCTTACCCTGAGCATTTAGCCATCTACAACATTTTCTTAATTTTTATTCAAATTCTACTTAACAACAGAATTTTTACTTGATTTCAAATTAACTATACATATTTTTTTTTCTATATTCTAAGTCAATGACAGGATTTCATCCGAAGATCCCCGAAGTCGTGTGAATCGAACACGCTACCAGGTGAGCTATGCTCGCCACATCACATTTTATTATATAAACAATATAATATTTCAAAATTATAACATCATAAATATTTTTATGGTAAATTTAAAAATTCTTTGATACTTGTTCACAACTTGATGAGAAAATAAATGGTTTATTTTATCACACTCGGGAAAGTTATGGAATGTATATTAATTATTATACAAAATTGGTATTCAAATCAGAAACATTTTAACGTTTTTATATTTTGTTTATGATTTTGCACGGAACAATATTTTTTTCACACGATCTTTACTTCTGATAAGTGTAGGAAGAAACGATGCGGAGAATTGACATTGATAAGATATAGTAAGGTGAAATGCAATACTTCGGTTTTAATTACTTGTAGGCACATTAAAATTAACTTCCAGTTTATTAATTTTCCGTAGGGTAAGTTATTGTAATCGTCCAAAAATCGAAATCGAAAATTTTTGCATTTCTCGACGTTTTGAAGGTTTCTGAACATTTTGGCATACTTCAAAAATGGATGTGGGGTATGTATGTATGTATGGATACAATTTTTCGTCCACTTTTTCGGGCGCACGGATCAACCGATTTGAATGGTTCAAAAAACATTCGATTCTATCGATAAGGAGATGTACTGATTAGTTTTTGGCAAAGGCAGGTCCACGGAGATAAAGAGCAAAGAGTGCAGAAAATAGAAATCGAGTTTTTGAGAGAACGGAGCATCCGATTTGAACGATCTAAAAAACATTCAATTAGTAATGATTGGGAGAAGTGGTTATTAGTTTTTGGCAAAGGCAGGCCCAGCCATTTCGAAGATACAGAGCTAAATGTGCAAAAAATGGCAGTTTTTGAGAGAACTAAGCGTCCGATTTAAATGATTCAAAGAACTTTCTGCTTGTTTTAACAAAATAATTGATTTTGGAAAAATAAATTTGTTTCAATTTTTTTTTTTGTATATCGAAAATAATTCAGATTTTTATTTTAATAATGTTCTAATATACTTTAAGCAGATAATTTCAACTTTCCAATTCAGTTTATATAATTCTTATAAATATTAGACAATGCTACAATATTTATAATAATCTATTTTAAAACATTTAATATTCCGCGATCATTTCGTTACGGTAAGGGAAGTTCCAGCATTTTGCCTTAAGGCACGATGCCATACACTTCACTAGTTTATTTTCGTGTTATTCACGATTTAGTAATATAATTTCTATCTTTTACAAGAATCGCTAAATTTGACTTTCGAGTGGTTTGGGTCAGTTAGTTCAGCGAATCGGTCTCGAAATTCCCGGATACGCGATGCGTCATTATTTGCCGTTGGCGCGTCGTGATTCACACGTGAGATCGAGAAGACGACCCTGTGACGTATCGAGAATACGAGAGAGGATTGTCATCGCGAAGTTGAAAGGCAAATGAGCATTAGGAAATGATTCCATCGTGACGAGCCTCTGATCGTTGTAAACATTAATTAGTCAGGCCAATTGCTATTCAGGAAAAGTAGGATTTTTAAAAAAAAAAAATAGGTTTTTTAAAAAAATAGTTGGTTTATGAATAAGTCTAAATAGTGTTATACTGATTTATGTATTGATTTTTTATTATAATTTCTGGAAAAGTTTACTGAGGCGACTGCTCAATCACTATTTAGTAAATAATTCACAAAGCTGAAATTCAAAACTAGTGGTGCATGACATCGTGCCTTAAGGCAAATTGCTGCAACTTCCCATACTGAAAAATATTTTTTTTAAAAAAAAATACAAACTATTTTTAAAACTTTGAAATTTGATTTTTGAAAATTTTTGAATTAAAAGAAAGTATTGATTAAACATCGATTTTTTATTATAAATCCTGAAAAAGTTAACTGAGGCGATTGCTCTCTCACTATTTAGTAAATAATTCACAAAGCTGAAATTAAAAACTTGTGGCACATGACATCGTGCATGAAGGCAAATTGCTGGAACTCTCTATATCGAAAAATAAATGTTTTAAAAAAGATTCAATTTTTTAAAAACTTTGAAAAAAAAAGATTTTTGAAAATTTTTGAATTAAAAAATAATTACTATTAAAAATCGTTTTTTTTTATTTTGAAATATTTTGGATATTTTGAACTTTTTTTCTCAAAGCAATTGCGCTGTAAACAAAAATTGTTCTTATTATTAATAATTCTATAAAATATCTGATAATTTGATAATTTAATATGTCGTCTAATATTCGTATGTCTAATAATCTTTTTTGACCGTCACATGGCTTTTTTTACTTTTTTATTGGATCTCCGAAACCGCTGTCCCCAATAATTTTATCAGTTCTTCATCTCGTTAATACAAATAAAGTGTTTTTGAATCATTCAAATCGGACTCTCCGTTATCTCAAAACCTGAATTACCATTTTTGGCTCTTTTTGCACCATATAGGAATCGTGTGTTTTTTTTTTAAGTCATCACTATTACAATTATTGAAATAATAAAAATTCATCACATAGAGCTGAGACAACTGTTTGGGTTGCCATCTATAATAAAACAAACTCATAGGACCCATAAGTTCTGATCGCTGTTCAAATAATAAAAATAAAAAAATGTTTTTTTAATCATTCAAATCGGTTGATCCGTGTTTTCAAAATCGTAGACGAAAAATTGTTTCCGAACACACACATACATTAATTTTTCCTAAAAATAAGGTATTAAAATATTCAGAAACATCTAAAACGTAAAGAATTGCAAAAATCAATTTTTTGCGATTACTATAACTTACCCTGCGGGAAATTAATTCTTAGTTAATCCCCACGATAGTTTTATTAAATAATTTAGCTAAAAATGTATCAAGGAAATTTAATCGTGTCAAAAAAAAAAAAAAAATTGCCAAAATTTCTGCAAAAAATGGGTTTCTACCAACTTGCGTACGTCAGACATATATGTCTGACATGGCTTATGTAGGACAGGCACATTTGACTGACAGGGCGATTAGCGTGTTAAATGAAAGGTTGGAATCCTGATAAACTATTAAAAATTATCAGAAATTTTTTTTTCTTATTGGACTTAATTATGTCAGCTTCATAGATGACAACCCAAAGAGTCTGATCTCTATGTGATGAATTTATATTCTTACAATTTCTGTAATAGTGATGATTTTTTATTGACGAGGTAAGGGTTTACATTTGGAAATATATTACTAGCTCTATTTCCAAGAAGAAAACCGATCTTACTATTGCTCGTGGTATTATTATATTATTCTATTATTTACTATTATTATATATTATTATTATAAGTTACTACTCTTATGTTATTATCTTTATTTATTCTTATTTAGTTTATTCTTTTTAGTTTATATACATTAACAAAGCAGCTCATAGAATGTAATTGCTGTTCTGATTGCTGTATAATAATAAATGAATAAAAAAAATATTGCTCAACATCAGGCTACACGAGGGGAGATTTGTTTAATCTCATATTTATACTGACTTCAATACTTATTTATATATATAAAGCTTATCTACAAATTCCTGTACATAAAGTTAATTTGTATAACATTTTAGTTCTAAAATGCGTTATAATTATCGTGTAACTGTGACTAATAACTTGACTTAAGGCGTACGAAGCAAATATACACAAAATGTAAAACTATTCATTTATTTATATTTTTGCAAGCTTATCTGCAAATCTCGGTGCATAATGTTAATTTGCATAAACACTTCAATTTAAAAATAAGTTGCAATTGCCGTATTACTATGACTAATTGCTTTAATCACGGCGTATAAAGAAAATATAAACCAAATGTGAAACTGTATGTGTGCATTGATTTTATAAACATTGTTAGACCGATACGTTCTCATAATTATTTATACTAACTTTTATTTCTATTTATATTTTTGAAAGCTTATCTACAAATCCCGGTGCATAATGTTAATTTGTATAAATATTTTAATTTCTAAATACCTTATAATTGTCGTGTAATTATGACTAATTGCTTGACTTACGGCGTACGGAGCAAATATACACAAAATGTGAAAATATACAACTGTATATGTGTATTGATTTTAAAAACAATAAGAAATGTTAGACCGACATGAGATTTTCCACCTATGTAGAACACGTCAGTATTTTGCAAGGTATATTCTGAATATAATTTGAATTATAATGGACCATATAAATATTATATCTAAAGTTGATCCATGATTTTAATATAAACTTTGGTTTTCAAAACACATCGTCTTAAAAATATTTTTAGTGGGCTCTCTTTATATTCCGGATATTATTGATAAGATGTAGTCATTTTATAAAAATTCCTCACAGTTATTATTTTCGAAATAGTGTTTTTCGCGTTTCCTAAATTTTGCTCCAACAATAAGTCATGGTTTTTAAATATTCAACAAATCGGAATTATTCATTCGTTATTTTAAATCTATTCAAATATCAAATAATAATTTTTACCAAATATTATTCAGATATCTTATATAGATTACGCCTGTTATTCACGAACGTTTTCCTTTGTTCGAAGTATTCAAAATATGTTTTTTTCGAAAGTTGATGATTATTTTATTGTTTTTGTAAATTGTGGAATAGTATTTTCGAAATATTGTTTTTTGAGTTTGCCAAATTATGTTTGAATGATAAGTCATGGTTTTCAAATATTCAACAAATAGGAATAATAAAAGCGATAATAATATATTTTTGTAGTTTTATCCATTCGTGTTATTTCAAATCTATTCAAATGTCAAATAATAATTTTTACCAAATATTATTATTCAGATGTCTTATATAGATTACGCCTATTATTCAGGAACGTTTTCCTTTGTTCGAAGTTTTCAAAATATGTTTTTTCCAAAGTTGATAATTATTTTATTGTTTTTGTAAGTTGCAGAAGAGTATTTTCGAAATCTTGTTTTTTTGGGTTTGCCAAATTTTGTTTGAATGATAAGCCATGGTTTTCAAACATTTCAAACAAATAGAAAAATTAAATCGATAATGATATATTTTTGTAGTTTTATCCATTTGTGTTATTTAAAATCAAATGTCAAATAATAATTTTTACCAAATATTATTGTTCAGATATTTTATATAGATTACGCCTATTATTCAGGAACGTTTTCCTTTGTTCGAAGTTTTCAAAATATGTTTTTTCCAAAGTTGATAATTATTTTATTGTTTTTGTAAGTTGCAGAAGAGTATTTTCGAAATCTTGTTTTTTTTGGGTTTGCCAAATTTTGTTTGAATGATAAGCCATGGTTTTCAAACATTTCAAACAAATAGAAAAATTAAATCGATAATGATATATTTTTGTAGTTTTATCCATTTGTGTTATTTAAAATCAAATGTCAAATAATAATTTTTACCAAATATTATTGTTCAGATATTTTATATAGATTACACCTATTATTCACGAACGTTTTCCTTTGTTCGAAATTTTCAAAATATGTTTTTTCCAAAGTTGATAATTATTTTATTGTTTTTGTAAATTGCAGAATAGTATTTTCGAAAAATTGTTTTTTGGGTTTGCCAAATTTTGTTTGAATTATAAGTCATGGTTTTCAAATCTTTCAAACAAATAGGAATAATACAATCGATAATGATATATTTTTGTAGTTCCATTCATTCGTGTTATTTGATAAAACAATTTCAGATATAACTATTTTTCAATTATTATTATTCAAATATCTTATATAGAATACGCCTATGATTCAGGAACGGTTTGGAAATTTTCAAAATATGTTATTTTTCCAAAGTTCATAATTATTTTAGTGTTTTTGTAACTTGCAAAGTAACTCGCTATGCCTCTTGAACTTTCTCTAACAATTTAGATCGGTTTGACAATGGAGGCCTAGATATTAGCATTTCACACTTGACGTATTTTTTTTTTGTTTGTACTTTATCTTTTATCGATGAATTCCTCATTTCCTTTGGAAAGCAATTCAATCCAGTTCATTACATAGGGAAAGTCATTCGGAAATGATGACTGAGTATAGTAAATTTCTAATGCTCTGTGTCCTTCCAGTTCGCAATTTAGGTAAATGTTAATTCTTCAGTTATTTGTGTACTCTATAAAAATATGCTTTAATGTACGCCGTGCATTTGCTATAATTTTTCTGGTTTCAGTTTGATATAAAAAACCATAGGCCTTTCGCAAAATCAACATCATTTTAGGAAATTCTATTTAGTTCGTATAGAGCTACCAAAAGAAATGTAAACCTCCATAACAATGGTTAATAATTAGTACATGATATATAAATATCAGCGAATTTTAAAAGTGTGCGCTATTTGTTAGCACAATTTTATGTTTCGTACCATGCGTTATTTGTTCAAATTTTCAAAATATCTTTGATTCAAGCAAAATGTATACATTTTAGCCAGGTCAATTTACGCATTCAAGGTTCCAATAATTCATAATGAGCTGACGACGAATAGATTTAGCTGTTTTTTATAATTACCACCTTTATTTATCAACCCAAATTCACAAATATTATTTAGCAATAGTTTCGACACAAATAAAATCACAACAGACCCGTGAAAGAGGCCTACTGGGCAAAACACGTAAAAAAATCGCAGGTGGCGCTTAAATATACTTTTCAAAGTGACATATCTTTGAGCCATCAAAACGGTGGCTCTGAGTAAAAAAGTATTCATACGTTTTTTGTAGATAATTTTATGCTCTACAATTTTGTTTCGGGTAAGTTTGCGATGAAACTGGCCATTTAGCTGAAAATCGCAAAAAATTCATTTTTTATTACCTTTGACATTGCGCCAATTTTTTAGCTCGCACCGGAACGATGAGGACTTTTGAGATTTTTTTATAATTGAATTTTTGACCGGGGTATTTACTAGAATTCTGTAGATGTATTTTTATTAATTTTATACTCAAATATATATATATATATATATATATATGATAGAGATTCTTAATACACAAAAAGGAAATAGCAAACATACAAAAATATCAATTAATATAACTTACAAGTAATCTTTCTATTATTTGAATAACTTATACCTGTAAATAAATATTTGCAAAAATACAATCATTAATTCGATTTTTTGGCCCTTTGCTTATCCATTTTATCACATTTCAACTGATCTATTTTATCACTTATTAACTTCCCGTAGGGCAAGTTATAGTAATCGCAAAAAAATCGAAAATGAAAAAATCGAAAATGAAAATTTTTATATATCTTTACGTTTCAGAGGTTTCTGAACATTTTGGCATACCTTAGAAAAAATGGATGTATGTGTGTGTGTATGTGTGTGTATGTGTGTGTGTATGTGTGTGTGTATGTATGTACGTGTGTGTATGTATGTGCGGATACAAATTTTCGTCGACGATTTCGGGAACACGGATCAACCGATTTGAATAATTCAAAAAGCATTCGATTCGTATTGATAAGGAGACGTGCTGATTAGTTTTTGGCGAAGGCAGGTCCAGCCGTTCCAAAGATACGGGGCAAAAAGTGCCGAAAACGGTAACTCAGTTTTTAAGAGAACGGAGCGTCCGATCTTAATAATTCAAAAAACATTTGACTTGTATTGACAAGATGAAGAATTGATCCAATTTTCATGAGGGCAGGTCTAGCGGCTTCGGAGATCTAACGAAAAAAGTAAAAAAAAATGCCATTTGGCGGTCAAAAATGATCATTAGACATATGCACATCAAATTATCAGATATTTTATAGAGATTTTAACAATAAGTATAAATTTTGTTTGCATTCCTATGGGTTCCGTACCAATGTTTATTCGTTAGATGGCGACGCGGCGCTTACGCGCTTTGACATTTTGTCTTTATGCAGTTAAAGCAGTACGATTGCGATGAAAAAAAGTTCAGATCTTCCCAAATATGCCAAAATAAAGAAAACATTATTCTTTCCAAAAAAAATTAAAAAAAAAAAAAAATAAAATAAAAAAAAAAGTAATTTTTTGTCCAATTTATAGTTTCTCAAAAATCTTATTTTTTCGAAGTAAATTTTTTTTAAAAATGTCAATCGTTTTTAAAAAAATAATAATTTTTGGTACGGGAAGTTTCAGCAATTTGCCTTAAGGCACGATGCCTTAATTGCCTTAAGACAGAATTCCACTTACAGCTAGTTTTCTCTAATAATACCAAGTCCATGGAGAGCTTAGTAATCTATTCTAGAGCTTAGGAATTTATTGAGATCTTAGTAGAGAGATTCTTAGTCTTCATTTATAATTGATTATCATTAAATTGTTTTTTATATTGAAGGGATTGTTTATAACAAATGATTAATTTAATGAAATACGCTTCGTGCCAGCCCTTTACTTTAACATTCTTGACCTGAACAATATTGAGCTTAATAAAATGTTACGTATTCTACCAGATAGACCTTGACTCGTTTAAAGAAACAATAACAGACATTTGTCGTATTATGACTTGCTCTAATATTTTCATATTAATGGCAAACGCTCGCTTTTGTTTAGCAATTGTTTTATATGTTTACTTGAGAGAACGTTCGCTTCTCATATAAATCTTGGGCAGATAGAATTTTATACTTACTGGTGTATAGTAATCATTATTTCTCAACGCAAAATAAGATAAAACAGTTATTTTTTGAAATTGTCGAAAGTTGACAATTGTCGTGTTCTATGATTGACAGAGCTTCTGAAATTATAATTAAAATTACAATAATTGATATTTTTCTATGAGCTTTAAACAGAGGACACTCACATTATTGAGATTCTATGAGAATAATTTTTGATAACTAATATGAACAATTAATGAACAATTTTTGATAAATAATTGATATTCTTGTCATGAGCCTTTTTAAACAGAGGACATTCACAGTATTGCGATTATATTTAAGTGAGTGATTTTGTAGATCTACCATTACTTTACTTTATTAGTATTGATTCACAATGATGATTATGAATAAGAAATTTTTTATTACAATTTAGTAAATAAGTTTATTTTCATGTAATCTTAATTGTGTACATTTATGTAGGTTATTTATATATAATTTTAATAAACCCTTAAATACGCAGTAATCTTGTTAACGTGTTGATTCAATAAAGCATATATTATTCTATCATAAATTGTGATGTTCTCATCCATTGTTGAAACAATGTTAAACAAATATTTATTGTATGAATACAAAATATCTCGACTTATACAAGTAAATCGTGCATTTTTTTCATATGAATTTAAACTTACATTTTCTTATGAATACCATAAATATTATTTTTTATCAACTGACTTTAATTCGGACAGGAGATAATTCGGATTAAGCAAGATTGTGTAACCATAATCGCCTACAGTTGGCGATATTTTGCATGATTAAATATTGAATAATTTCTTATTTGTTATCGTCGTAGGTTGTCAGTTGTAGGTGTGTAGAGTCGTTCCTTTGATTGATATCAGTTAATTATTTCTAGTTTTGTATGACTTATATAACCGGAGCAACTTTAAACATATATATATATATATATATATATATATATATATATATATATATCCTGCATTCGAAACAATAAAGCACGACATATAGTGTCATTATTGGTCCATAAGCCAAATATGATTTGTTTATATTTTTCTCCAGAACCGTCGATTTACATACAGCATGTGGTCACCATGCTATACCAATACATAAAAGAACAATAATTCAATATTTAAATATTTCCATGCCAAATCAATACGTCCGCAAAAGAATTATGAATATAATAGTATTTGTCTATAAGTGAAATAAATGAAGTAACATACACAAGGTTTCTAAATAATGGTGTTGATGCATAATGAAATGACTAATAACTTACTTCTACAATGATTCATTTATCTTAACCTTCACTTGCAGAAGACAAAGAATGTGCTAAGCTTTCTTTTAGTTTATCATACTGATGCTATTAAATGCCATCCACAGTACTTAAACAATTATCATATTAAGTACCTACTATCAAATATTTGTAAGTGGTGCAAGCTCGGTCTTATAAATTAATATCGATCGCCCAATATAAGAAAATGATACAATATTATACAACAAATTATTTTTATTAAATTTATTAATTTTGAATGAGAGCATCAAAATCTTTAGTGACCATGAATACTTAAGCTGACCTCATACTTACCCACTAAATTTACATTTACCCACTAAATTTACTTTGAGTAGCCCACTCTACCATCTGATATATGTAGGACTCCAGTACTATCAGTATTACTGGAGTTCTAATAATCAGCACAATAGCTTATAATTAACTTCCCGTAGGGCAAGTTATAGTAATCGCAAAAAAATCGAAAATGAAAATTTTTATATATCTTTACGTTTCAGAAGTTTCTGAATATTTTGGCATACCTTAGAAAAAATGGATGTATGTGTGTGTGTGTGTGTGTGTGTGTGTGTGTGTGTGTGCGTGTGTGTATGTATGTGCGGATACAAATTTTCGTCGACGATTTCGGGAACACCGATCAACCGATTTGAATAATTCAAAAAACATTCGATTCGTATTGATAAGGAGACGTGCTGATTAGTTTTTGGCAAAGTCAGGTCTAGCCGTTCCAAAGATACGGGGCAAAAAGTGGCGAAAACGGTAACTCAGTTTTTAAGAGAACGGAGCGTCCGATTTTAATAATTCAAAAAACATTTTACTTGTATTGACAAGGTGAAGAACCGATCAAATTTTCATAAAGGCAGGTCTAGCGGTTTCGGAGATCTAATGAAAAAAGTAAAAAAAAATGTCATTTGGCGGTCAAAAATGATCATTAGACATATGCACATCAAATTATCAGATATTTTATAGAGATTTTAACAATAAGTATAATTTTGGTTTACATTCCTATGGGTTCCGTACCAATGTTTACGCGTTAGACGTCGACGCGGCGCTTACGCGGTTTGATATTTCGTCTTTATGCAGTTAAAGCAGTACGATTGCTTTGAAAAAAAAGTTCAGATCTATCAAAATATGTCAAAATAAAGAAAACATTTTTTTTCAAAAAAAAAAAATAAAAAAATTAAAAAATTTTATTTTATTAAAAATCTTATTTTTTCGAAGTAAATTTTCTTCAAAAATGTTAATCGTTTTTAAAAAAATAATAATTTTTGGTACGGGAAGTTCCAGCAATTTGCCTTAAGGCACGATGCCTTAATTGCCTTAAGACAGAATTCCACTTACAGCTAGTTTTTTTGTTATTTCTGATTGTCATTTATTTAATGTGAAAAAACATTTACTTTTGTAAATTTTTGCTCTTACCAAACCCTCAATGAATTTTTCTCAATTATGAATCACATCGCATTTTACATTACTGTTTTAAATAATCTAAATAACAAGTCAATATTACCTATATTTATAAATACATGCTTAATTATTGCGTTGTTCTTATTCAGGTGAAAACATTACTCATGCTTCAAAGTCGTATTTTTGATTTTATCGCATTAAGTTTAATCTTAATTATACTGCTACCAATAATATAAATCAAATTAAAGTTACTTTCAACGTCTTGTTGCTAATATAAACAATACATTTCAGAGTATAAATTACTTTATCACGCCAACATCGAATTCGGTAATTACAAATTATAAATGTGAAAATAATAAATAAAACAAATGATTACTCATTACACGTGTTTTCTATAGACGCGGACAATTTATGCGTCATTTTCGAATTGTTGACCAAGTAATATATATATATATATATATATATATATATATATTGGTATTAAATTGTACAAATAAACATATTACTCATTTATTAGTTGTTGATCAAGATTTCTTAAAATTTTCTTACATCGTATTAATGATTTAATTTATTACGCTGCAGTTAGTACATGGCATGGTAAAATGCCTATTAAAAGTGAATTTTTTCATTGTTTTTTTTTGGACAGCAATCAGAACTTAAGAGTTCCATTAGCTATACCTACTATGTAGGTTTTACAGATGGCAATCCAAAGAGTAGTCTTATCACTGTGTGATTAATTTTATTATTACAATTCATATTACTATTTTCACTATGAAACATCTTGCTATTTATATTTCTAAGTGAAAGCCGATGTCACTACTGCTTGACATCAGACTCCTCGAAGCAGGATCCAACCCCTGACCTCTGATCCAAGCCCACGTCTTTAGTCACCTACCGACGAGTGAGCCTGTTAAAAATGAATGATATTAATTTTAATTCAATCATTTATATAATATTATATAAATATTCCTGTTATTATTTTCAACCCAATTTTACGTCGAGTTCAATGCAAAACAGGCGCCACTTCGAGCCACGTCTTTTTGGCCGATTTCTCGCTCGTATTTTACTGTTTTTAACCAGGTGCGTTGAATCTTTTCAATTTTGTGAGAGGAATATAATACATAATTGATTTAATCCGTAACAAAATATAGGATTATTATCGTAATGAAGGCGTATCAACCTTCATTACTTATATTATGATTCTTATTATTTATGTAATGTAAAAGAAAAATTTATTTTCTTATCATTGATTTGGACTCCTCCCTGGATTGGGAGTTAGACCTTCGATATCGGAGAGCTTGATATCAGATATTGGTTTTTACTTAAAAATATAGAGAGCAATATGTTACTAAGCAAAAATTGCCCTTGCTGTGATATCCCAATTAGAAAAGCAACCGTGGGGTTGTCTTCTAATGGCGTTCAGTAAATAAACTGTAATTCTGATAATAAGGACAATCAATGGATTTCCTGCTAATAACATCGCTCTTACAAGGGGTATTCTAGTGTAGAAATTCAAAAAAAAAAATCAAATTATTTTTTATTTCATATTTTCAAAGTTCAACTATCTAAGAATGTGGGTACGAGAAGGCTTTTGAAAATTTGAATTATTTTTGGAGATATAGGCATTTTATTGACTCGGTCTCCATACTGGTTTGGCTTCACGCAAAACTTTAAATGCGTTTTTCTCAGAACAGACTTTTTCAGTACTGTTGACACGATTTCTCGAGTTTTAATCAACCGATTCACTTGAAATGTTCAGAGAGTCTTGTTTTTAGACATATCTATAGCCGGAACTAGGATTATCCCCAAATTCCAATTGTTACTATTTTTAAAAAAATCGAGAAACTCAAAAAAAAAAACAGTAAAAAAAAAACACTTTTTCTTCAAACAGTCGCCAATTTGTAAAAAAGATTTTTTTTTTACTCATCGCTAGTTCGGGCGATTGCGACATCATTGTAGATTAATAATCTTTTTATTTTTTGCATTTCCGATGGCAAGGAGGGCTGAAATCATTGAGGTGCCAATTTTTTGAGACCACTCACTTCATCAGCTGCCAGTTTTCCTATTTTCAACTTTTTAATTTTTAAATTTTTGTTTTGTATTTTAAAAATATTAATGAACAAGTGGTAAAAAATTTCCACTTTCTTTTACGACACTTTAAAAATGACCTAAAATTTATCGCTATACACTAGAATACCCCCTTAATAACGTATAATAGACCTGATTGCTGTAAAAAATAATTTAATGATTTGTTTGTATGTAGTAAAATATTACGATCATATTTTGTACCCTTAGTCTTTAATTTGCTTTTGAGGACAAAAAAATAGTTCTTCATGGTTGTTAAAAATAATTTAGTTATAATTATTTATTTAATAAATGGATCGTTTTCTCGTTTTTTACCTACGTTCAGAAAAGCTTTACATTCGGATATTAGTGCTGAATTTAATATATTTGTTTATTTGTGTTAAAAGATTTTTTTTATCGGCGGACCATTGTAAATTCAATAAATTTACTAAATGACCTTTACTGGACAGTTGTAAATAAGAGTTAATAAAAAAAAAAATCCATTGATGCCAGTACTATATACTTTTTGCTTAGTTTTTTTTAATTTTTTTTTTCTTGTCATGATATCAAACGTTACTTAAATTGTCTTTATTTAAGATTACTTAAAAGTAGTAACTTTTGGCTCTTTATTCCTTCCAAAATTCGAAAGTTGTTTATGCAGGTACTTGTTTGTTCGTTAAGCCCGGGCCGATACACCTACGCTTCCATGGCGGTTTCTTCAGAAATTACGAAGGCTATGCTCGTTGTTACGAATCACGTGCTCAATAATTCTCAATAACAGTCATTTATTTTTATGCTGAAATAGACAGATAGCTGGTAAAAGGTTTAAAAAAGTAAGAATGAATGGAAAAGAAATTTTCTTCTTGATTATCAAAACGTTAAATTTTCTTCTATATAATATTTTTAACTTCCCGTAGGGTAAAGTTATAGTAATCGCAAAAAAATCGAAAATGAAAATTATAGATATATCTTTATATATCTTTACGTTTCAAAGGTTTCTGAATATTTTGGCATACCTTAGAAAAAATGGATGTATGTGTGTGTGCGGATACAAAATTTCGTCGACGATTTCGGCAACACCGATCAACCGATTTGAATGGTTCAGAAAACATTGGATTCGTATTGATAAAGAGACGTGCTGATTAGTTTTTGGCGAAGGCAGGTCTAGCCGTTCCGAAGATACAGGGCAAAAAGTGCCAAAAACGGTAACTCAGATTTTAAGAGAACGGAGCGTCCAATTTTAATAATTCAAAAAACATTTTACTTGTATTGACAAGATGAAGAACTGATTAAATTTTTGGGAAGGCAGGTCCAGCGGTTATGAACTCTCAATAATAATAAGTTGAAAAAAATTTGGTGGTCAAAAATGTTTATTGGACATATGTACATAAAATTATCAGAAATTTTATAGAGATTTTAATAATGTGTACATATTTTGTGTAAAGTTTTGTGGGCTCCGTACTAAGATTTTTAATTACGGTACTGGAAGTTCTAGCAATTTGCCTTAAGGCACGATGCTATGCCCACTAGTTTATTTTAAGATGTTGATTTGGTAAAATTTAAGATTATCTATTTTTCTTAACTATAAACTGTAAACCCACTAAGTTAAATATAGAAGAGTGTTTTTTTGGTCTTTTAATCAATATTGATAAATATCAACTATTCCACATCGATTACTGAACCATAATTTGGATTAAAGATGATACAATTAAGAAATGTAATTATACGTAAAAATAATATCTTTATTACCATGGACTTTAAACCATGAACTAGAGAACATGATATATCGCATTATTAAATCGAAGCTGAAGCCAATTTACTGTCTTATCAACTTTTAGATAGATCTAGGAATTGTAATCACTATATTCTATGCCATTTTTTATCATTTAAGCATTTTCAGAGAAAAATGTATGTGTTTACTGATTCCGTTAACGTTTTGAGAAAAACCAAGCCAATTTAAAACATTTAATAATTATTTGATAGATACAAGCCACATTATAATTAACGCAGTCGATAACAAATGGGCTTTAGCAAAATGAGGTTTAGACACAGAGATTACACTTTTAATTAGTTTTGCTAAATTATAGTTATAATAAGATGAAATCTTTTGCACTATGCTCTCTGATACTTATTGTGCTGGAATTTAAGCTTGAATTTTAAGCTTATTTCTCTATATGGAATATAAAAGCATGCGATTATGATTAATTGCAATCAGCATATTGTTTTAATAATGCTAGTATATTTATGTTAAACGTTTAGAATATGAAGTGGTAAAGATTCTAATTTTGTATTGATTGGTTTTAAAATTTGAAATCTATTAAGAACGTCATATATTATTACTAACAGAAGAGTTTTATTCGATCGTCACATTCCCAAAATGTATTTACTACGAACAATTACGATCATAACTAGGATGACCTAGAAGTGTTGAGTTGCCTTCGATATTACGTGGACCATAAGCATATTTAGTTCAAAC
>NW_020538040.1:171967236-171987212 GCF_003426905.1 Ctenocephalides felis
AGTCAAAGTGTGAATGACACAAGTTGCGTGATACAAACATAGTTTAATAACGAATTAAATATCATGTAATTATCTGCTCCCTTAGGCTAGAAAACAAATGTCATGTATGTGTTATAATAGTATAAAGATATCCCAAAGAATTAAATTAACATCGCTATCGTCGTACCGCGATTATCTTAACCCATAACCAAATTTCTGAATCATTCATAAAACAACGGCAGCTTTTCATAATTTTTGAGAATAAACAAGATTTCTGAGAACCATAAAAAATCTTCACGAGAAATCATTGCAGCTCAGAATGATCTACAATCACTTCTGGGTTTTCGAACGTGCACTTGAAGTGAAATAGAAACCAGATCTTGGAGAAAAAAACAAAAAATCAAGTTATCGCTTGAACTTAATAATCATTTGATTTTCTAAAACATGTACAACAAAATTATTATTCTTTGAACCAATTGAATTTTTTTTATAACCGGATTCCATGGCAAGGCGCCCCCGCAGCGATTCGGGCGTTTCGACTCCCGCAAAGATTTGCGGCGTTTGCAAGAATTTTTAAAATAACATCAGTAATAGAATTATGGTAAATCAACTATTGAGTTGTTTTCTAACATGTCATCGTATAATACAAGGTCTTTGTAGAACAGAGATTTGTGAATTAGAAAATTTGCAAATGTCCTAAACTAATAAATAAATATAAAAATAAAAAGTAATAGAACTAGATTTAAATTTAAGTTACTTATTTATTTAAGCGGTATAGCACATGCATTTATTGGTTAGAAATAAAATATTGCTTACAAATTATTCTGTTGGTAAAAAAAAATAAAAATTAGCACTATTTTATGGACTAGCGTTTATTATTAGTTTTGTAATTAGCAGAAAAGTATAAAATTTTTCGTTCACGTTTCAACCTACAATTTTTAATCGATTCTAAAAAGTCAAAAATTGTTCAAAGGATATTGATTGGGAATCGCGTTGTTCTTCGTAACAAAATTTAAAACTAGTGTGCATGGCATCGAGCCTTAAGGCAAATAGCTGGAATTTCCCGTACCAGAATTCGAGGAAAAAAAATCAGTAATCAATAAATATTGATCAATGACTAATAACAATTGTTTTAAACATTTTCAAATAGATAATTATAATTACAATTTTATTGTTCATAAAATATACAGTGGCGATCTTATCGCTCAAAACACTTGAGAAAGTTTACATTAGCAAGAGATGTGCCAAATAAATCCATCTGAGGATATAATTCTTACGATTAGAATAACGCATTTAAAATATGTACATTTTCAAAATGAATAGTAAATTTAAAATTTATATTCGAAGTATAAAACTTTGTATATTTTCAAAAATTTTGTAAGATTTTTTTTTTTCTGAAAATGTTGAAATTTGCTCGAACCGTATAAGTAAAGTTGTAACAAAATTAGTGCTCATTTTTAGAAACTTTATCAAATATCTGATAATATATATTTTTGATGATTTTGATGAAACTTTGTATAAAGATAGGTTTTGTAGTCCATAAGAACGCAGTAAAATATTATAGGCCTAAATAAGTATATAAATAAAAACTAACAGAATTAGATTCGAATTTAAGTAGTAAGTATGTTTAAATGATAGCACATGCATTTATTGGTTCAAAATAAAATATTGCATACAGATTATTCTGTTGATGGTATAAAAAATTATAAAATCTAGCACTATTTTACGGCAAAGGCGTTTCTTCGTAATTAGCAGAAAAGTATAAAATTTTTCGTCCACGTTTTAGCCCACAATTTATAACAAATTTTAAAAATTCAGAAACTGTTCGAAAGATATTGATTGGGAATCGCGTTGATTAGTTTTTGGTAACAATCGGTCGGGCCGTTTCTTCCTAATTAATGGTGAAAAAAATACTTTTGAAAGATTTTGATAAAACTTTGTGTAACGATAGATTTAGTAGCCTGAAATAACGTACTAAAATAACATAAGCCTACGATAAGCGGTTGAATTATAAAAATTCTAATCAGATTCTAATCAGAATCTATTTCGGAGCATATATACGTTCTGTGGTGTTTCGTAGGTAGCTACTGATTACAGTAGACGTCTAAACTTGAATAAAATACCTTTTTATACACGAAATAGATTGAAAGGAATATTTTAAACAAGTTAATTCAATCTATAGAATTACAGATGTTATAAATATGTTTAGAAGATATCAATTGGAAATCGTATTGAATATTTTTTATTCAAAGCAAAAATGTTATTTTCGAAATAAACAGTTGAATATTTTATCTAAATAGCTAAATTTAAATTCTCATTGATTAAGTTGATTATGTTAACGAATCAAGAAGTTTATGCAACTTGCCTTAAGGCAAAATGCTACTCACAACTAATTTCTTCATGTTTTTATATCGTATATTGTAATTGTATCTAATTAACAAAATAATAGAATTAGGATTGATTGCGTTATACATTTAATTTAAAAAAATATCACACAGATATATAATATATATATATATATATATATATATATATATTCTTGAATGTTGATTTTCAGCCAATCATCGAAATAAAAGAAAACAATTAAAAAATTATTTATTTATACGTTTCGACACTGTTGTGTGTCATCATTCAGCAATTTTTTTAAATTTTACAGTAAATCTTCGGTTTTTGCATCGGGCGTGTTCGGCTTTTTGCTTGCAACGATACACTACATAAATTTTTAGTTTAAATTTAAAACAAAATTGTTATTTTATTATTGTTTATTTTCTATATTTTTTAAATTTTTGTTATTTTTCCTGGTGTGGTATGTATCAATTTTTTACTTGTCATTTTTTAATCTATAATATATTTTTAATTTAAAATTTTTTAAACTTTGTAATACATCAAAAAATTGCTGAATGGTGACACACAAAACTGTTGAAACGTATAAATAAATAATTTATTATTTATTGTTTTATTTTATTTCGACGATTGGCTGAAAATCAATATATGTATATGTGTATATGTATATGTATATATATATATATATATAATATATATAAATGTAAATGTAAATTATAAATTGCATGGCATATGAACGAGTACGATGTAAAACGCAAATTTAATATAGGGTTCCACACCCCTTTTATACACGAGTTATATTTGAAAAGTTGTTCTATGTTATTTAAATGTCATATTATACTAAATAATATGTGAAAATTAGCGTGAAAATTCTATAAATTAATTAAAAATATTATTATTCAATGAACTATTCAGTATAAAGAAGTAAAGGAGCAATTTTGTCTCCAAACCCTAACCCTAAAATTACAAATAAAATCAATGTTCAGTCAAACAATATATTTGTCGTAATTATATTATTCGCATATAACTTTTATTAATTATTTTCTTAATGTAGAAACATAAAAATTAAATCGATAAGCCGGTTGTCAGATGTGTTGCGTACCGACGAACTTTTGTCCCAAAAACATCAAAAACTAAATAATAATTTTATTCACTCACCGAACTTAATTGTTCTTGTAATTCAGCTCTTTCGTCTGATGTAAGTTTAACACAATTTTCACTTAAGGCTGCCATTATTTGTTGATTTTACACAAAACAAAACACACACCAATATTTTTGTTTATTCCGAACATAGATAAACGCGTCCGCTCCAAGTGAGCACATCCACGCAATAAAACTAAAAGTAAAAGCAACTCCGAGAGACGGAATTGAACGTCAAATCCCCTCTACAATGTATGTTCAACGAAAACAGGACACATGGCATGTCAAAAAACATGGTTTTAGTAAAAATCTTATGGCTACAAAATAAACATAAATTAAAACATTATTAAATATATAAGAATTGTGGTTTCATTGTACGGTATATGAGCAACGCTGCAGGAACTCCTCATATTATTAATGCAAGATTAAAGATAACATTGAAAACATAACCTCAAAATTTGAGTGCTTAAATTACTTATTAATAGTTATACAAACTGTGTTACATGTGAAATTTGTGCCTCATTAACTTCATATAATTTGTTCAAAATATTTATTCTTTCATTTCATGAATGTAATGTAATCAAAAGTTTTATCTGCATAGTCACAACAATATTATGACTATACTATTGATATGAATATCAACAATCTAATCTAATTCAATAATATTTTGTTTAGCTCTGGGTTAGATGTATGTATTTTATAAGGTTATCTAGAAGTATATAGAAATATTTAAATATCAAAATAAAACTAATCTAATTTTGTAAATGTTTTGAAGGTTTCTAATGATTAAAATCAACTGAAACTGTACCCATTAGTTTATAGAATGTATTAAAACTCAATCAGCTTATTTTCTGATATTGATACAAAGTACATACTTCTAAATGACTACCTTTGAAGATCGAGTAGCCCTGTTGTGCTTAGATCACTACAATTCCTTACCTAAAACCGGAAAACCAACCACTGGTCAGCAATGGACTGTATTATCTTGTGTTGTAGAATATAATTCTATCGAAGACTCTTTAAAACTTGTATCCCTCGGTACTGGTTCCAAATGCCTCGGTAGGACACAAATGAGCTGTAAAGGGGATAAAATAAATGATAGTCATTCTGAAGTACTAGCTAGAAGAGGATTTTTAAGATATGTGTTTGACCAGATCATTAACAAATCAGAAATATTTGTATATAATTCTGAGAAGCATATTTTCTGTAAGAAGTTAAATATTTCTTATCATTTTTTCAGTACTCAAACACCTTGCGGAGATGCTTCTATATTTCCAAAGTCTGAATATTTATCAACCACAGTAGGAATACATTTCAATGAAGATAAGAAAAGGAAAAATTTAGATGAGCCAGAAATATGTCCGAAAAAACAAAAAGTCGAGCACACAGTAAATAATGTAATCAATGATATTTATCGAACAGGTGCAAAATGCTTAGAATCAAGTCTAATAACAGATTCCAAGGGATCGGGCGCTGATTTTCATGTTTTAGGAGCAATTCGAACAAAACCTGGCAGAGGAGATCCTACATTATCTGTATCTTGTAGTGATAAACTTTCACGTTGGAATATAATGGGTGTGCAAGGCGCACTTTTGCTTTTAATACTAGATGAACCTATATATTTTGAATCAATAATAATAACGCAAGATTCTCCTCTGTGTCTTAAAGCACTGCAGAGGGCAATTTTGGGTAGGTGGGCTGAAAAACAGATTTCTTTAAATCAACCGTATAAAATAAATACTCCTAAGATAACAGCAGCAAGTAATACAATAAAATTTGTTCATGCAAGAACAAGTATTACTGAACAACCTTGCCCCTCGGGCATTGTTTGGGTTAAGGCTAAAGATAATCCTTTAGAAATTATTGTTAATGGGTCAAAACAGGGGGTTACTAAGGCTAAATTGAAAGAGGGGAAGGGTGCATCACTAATTTGTAGAAAACGACTGTATGAAATGTTCTTCAAAGTCATGGAACTTTATCCAGATATTTGTAAAGAGATTTTTAATTCGCATCAAGCAGATTTGACAAAAAGTTACCTAACAGTCAAATTGATGTCCAGCACATATCAAAATGTATGGAATGTACTTCGAAATAACTATTTCGACTTGTGGACTGATAAACCTATGGAGACAAAGGAATTTTGTCTTACGTAAATCTTATATGACGTGTATATTTTATATTGTAAAGCTGTATAGTATATTAAAAATATTTTATATTTATATAACAAATAAATTTGAATATTTAGGTCAATATGCATTATTATTGTTCAACCATGCATACTTAAGTCAATACATATGTACATAATTTTTGCAGTAGTTTCAATATAATAAGATACCATTATTTGATACTTTTAAAAATTCATAAAATAGTTTTATAATATGAGAATTACTTTCAATAAGCTACTTATTTACAACTTAAAACAGTATAAATTTTTCAGTATAATTAAAATGTTTCGATATGCTAAATCATATTGAATCACATTAAGCGTATCAGCATGGATCTATTTTTAGTTTAAAGTAACAGTATTTTCATTGATTTGGGAAGCTTCTTGTGTATTATTCATAGTATAATAAATACCATATCGTATCCATCTCTATTTCACAGAAGTGCACCGTTGGACGGGCTTTTTTTAAACCTTTGTATGAAACTTTTATATAGCGCTCTTTACATAGGCTAGATGGCACAGCGATCTGAACAGTTTGAATAAGTTGTTAAACTTTATCAGTTAATTTCTTCTTTATGTTTTAAATTCATTATGTTCTTCTTAAATTACGTTTCTATTGGTGAAAAATAAGTTATAGTTTAAAATAAGTTTTTGTCTTGTTACTTTATAAGTCTGCATAAGCTTCTAAATAGTTCTTGTAGAGAACGTGGTTGATCTTACAGTGCCTTTATCGGTTTAATTTGTATATTTTACCGATGATATCGTTAATTTGTCTGTAGTAGTTATAGCTTTATATTTTATTATTCTGAACACTTGCTTCTGCTGATTTTACTGCAATTATTCTCGCTTTGATCTCAATACAATATCTCGCCTAATTTATGTGTTAAACAAATTACATTTCAAAATCTTCATCTATATAGAATTATATGATGTAAACAAAATTAATTTAAACAATAGGTACGCTTAGCGAGCGTTCTTATTTTTAAAAAAAGTTCATAGACAATGTCGCGACCATGTCTCGGCTACTCGAACAGAATAAAAATAATAATAAAGAGCACATGGTCAGTAAATAAAAGTCTAATCAAGAAAAGAGCAAATTTGATGAAAATATTATTGTACAAACAGTATTAAGAACTTTTTTTATATAGAGATAATCAATTAAAGATTTATCAATAAAAAATTAAATAAATATTAAGGTAAAATCTTTAATAAGTATCATTACAACAAAAGTTTATTGAGAAAACTACCCTTACGTCGAACCACGGTATACCGCATAATTTTTTGTCAGAAAAATTAAAAAAAAAAAAAAAATGTTGTATCTGATCAAGTTTAAAAAGCCACGATATGAAAATTATATGCACAAACAATGTGCACTAAATACAAATGTATTCAACTACCAATGTCGTGTTTTCGTTAATGGCCCCGGCGCATATATTGTTATCGATTGAAGCGTAGCAGGAAGGCGTGCACCAGAGTCACAGGTTTTGCAAACGTTCTGCATTTTGAATTTGCTATTTGAATTTTTTTCATATGTTATATTGCAAATTCAGTTATATATATATTTGAATATCGAACTTGTTTCGCTCGTAGGCCAATGTGTGAAAATGTTATAATATATTTACTTGATTTTAAGAAAAATGTTAATTTTAATTAAACATTATAAAATATTACGTAAAATTAAATAATTTAGATAAAATTTTTGTTTATAATATTTTGTGACAAATGAGTCTACTTCTTAACTTCCCGTAGGGCAAGTTATAGTAATCGCAAAAAAATCGAAAATGAAAATTTTTATATATCTTTACGTTTTAGAGGTTTCTGAACATTTTGGCATACCTAAAAAAAATGGATGTATGTGTGTGTGTGTGTGTATGTTCATGTATGTGTGTGTGTGCGGATACAAATTTTCGTCGACGATTTCGGGAACACGGATGAAGCGATTTGAATAATTCAAAAAACATTCGATTCGTATTGATAAGGAGACATGCTGATTAGTTTTTGGTGAAGGCAGGTCTAGCCGTTCCAAAGATTTGGGGCAAAAAGTGCCAAAAACGGTAACTCAGTTTTTAAGAGAACGGAGCGTCCGATTTGAATAATTCAAAAAACATTTTATTTGTATTGACTAAATAAAGAACTGTTTAAATTTTTCGAAAGGCAGGTCCAACGACTTTGGAGATATGGAGGAAAAAGTAAAAAAATGAGCCATTTGGCGGTCAAAAATGAACATTAGACATATGCACATCAAATTATCAGATATTTTATAGAGATCTTAACAATAAGTATAAATTTTGTTTACATTCCTACGGGTTCCGTATCAATGTTTACGCGTTAGATGGCGACGCGGCGCTTACGCGCTTCGATATTTCGTCTTTATGCAGTTAAAGCAGTACGATTGCTTTGAAAAAAAAGTTCAGAATTTTCAAAATATTTCAAAATAAATGCTTTAAGATAGAATGATTTAATATGGTTCGAAATTTTATTAAAAGTTTCAAATCATTGGTCAACTTTTATTGATTATTATTGATTATTTTTAATTACTCGAATTTTGAATTGCGGTACGGGAAGATCCATCAGCAATTTGCCGTAAGGCACGATGCCTTAATTGCCTTATGACAGAATTCCACTTACAGCTAGTTTATATTTGTTACGTGTCTCACTCGGAAACCATTCAGAAAATGTTCCCAACATGCTACATATGGGTGTCTAGCAGTGTAAATCTCGGTCATTCAAAGATAGGTACCGAATGTAAATATGGCACGAATGATAATTAGTATACTATATTCTATTCACGCTTTGTGAAACTATTAACTGGCATTTAAATTATTAATCAGTATTTGATAAAATCAATTTCATCGCACTTATACGTTTCGTGCAATGAAATAGAAATCGCAGCGCACCTAACTAAGGCGATCACTGCTCCCGTGCCGAGGGGTGGTTTTCGGAAAGTCGAATGGGGTTGCTTTCGGAAGGAGACGCGTTCGGCGGGCGCCTGGCGACGCCGCAGTCGTGCACGAAAACGGACGGCGACGGATCGTGTGTCTGTCAGAACGGCCGCGTCTCTCACCGGCTTTGCGTTAATTCTGTGTACGCGACCGCGCGACCGCCTTCCCATGCCCGTTTGACGTTTGATAACGGCACGAACCCGTAGAACCCCGTGATATAACCGGGAGTGTCCATCGCGCAAGCGTTATGTGCCAACTCGAGACTCGAGGGTACAGTGACCTTATCGGGTTATAACCTTTACGCAGTGTTTGTTGCGGGCCTACGACGGCTGTTCGGTCTAAACCCCTTAGACATAATACTCAGTGCACTGTCATCATAATAGTCCGGCGAAATGTCCGCATTGTGTCAGAGAAACGGCGCACCGTCGTTGCATTGATCGGATCTTTTGCCAGTGACGAATAGAATACTCACACGCCGTTGCGAGATTGCAAAGAGGAAACGAAGTGTGTGTCAAACCCGAACATATCGCACGGTCCCGTCGACGTGCGGAACATCTGAAGGATCTTTATTAAACAAGAAAACAAAAATTCTTCATGATTGGTACATTTTGGAACTTGTGCAGAGCGTGCCCTTCAATGCCCGTTGATAAGGTACTTCATACTTCATACAATTATACAACTTAGATCTGACATGTGACTGCGAGAGGGTTGCGTCAGAATTGACATTTCCGCTTCTAACCATGCTGTTACTGCAGCGATTGCATTTTTCGTTACAACTTCATTGCGCGATCATTTCCGATTAAAGTACAAAGTTCTTCTTTATTCACATATTACTTACATTTTAATCAATAATATTATTATGAAACAGTATTTTGTCTTATCCATGCACACATTTAACCATGTTTGGAAACTTATTCAATCAAAATTGACATTTAGTAAGAATCTTGCTTAAATTTTCTGATCTCGCATGTTTTCTCTACCATACCGCTCAAAAGCATATTTGTGCCATCTACGACTTCAAAAATAAATTAATATTTGATCATGATATAGCCATATACAGTAGAACCTCGATTATCCGGACTAATTGTTGTCGACAGGCATCCGGATAATCGAAAATCCGGATAATCCAAATTATGATGAATAATGTTTTATTTATCAAAAATAACAAATGCATACATAGATATCAACAAAAATCGATGTTTATTAGAAAATTAACACTTACATATTTTCGTAGATTACATTATACATATTATATTAAACATGAGCTAAAATATTCAGGTGGCAATGAAGAAGAAAAGTTGCTTACAAATAATTTGTTGATCGTTTTTGTAAAAACCAACAATATAAGGCCTCTTCTAAGAGTTCATTTTTCGGTCTCTTCACCATTTTCCGATTTTCACTCCCATCTTTACTATCTAACTCGCAAGTGTACGACAAAATTGAATCGGCATTCTTTTTAATATCGCTTATAAATATGGATGTATCTACACCATACCTATCAGCTAACTTACTGCCGGTTTCGCTTTTTTTAATGATTCTATAATATTTATTTTATCTTTAAGGGATAACATCACACTTTAAAAATGTATATATGCACGTCAAAACAGAGAATGTATTAATGTACATATGCACATCAGAATATGCAAGTTCCGACGCGTTTATGTCCGGATAATCACGAATCCGTACAACTGAGGTCCGGATAATCGATATTCTACTGTATAACAAAAAAAAAATCAGTTAAGTTCAATATATATATTAAAAGTTTCACATAATATATTATATCAGACCCGTTTGTCCTTTAATTGCGAAATTGGGAGCATGATTACGGCATTGCGGTAACAATGAAGCACATACTGAACTTATAATTAAGTTCAACACCTTACATACAACTTACTGCATATGTTGTGCAAGTCGCAAGGTTAATTTCTTCAAAATTTACGTTTTAGACGGTTTTGTTATAATACGGTGTAATAATTTGTAAAGTATTACTGTACTTACAATACAGTACTTAAAATACAATTATAGAAAACGGAAGTAACTTTTTGCAAATTTGGTTCACCACATAAATTTCACACTTATTTTTATTTAATTCATTGTAATAAGTTTTAAATTTATAGTATTCATTATAAAACAAAAATCTATAAATAATAAATGAGTTGAACCAGTTTATATAACTTATTTTAATAATATATGAACTATATTGATTCTATTTATAACTTGTAAATGAACACCAAAATAATTTTGCCAATATCATGAAGTTATTTCCGTAATTTATGTGCTGCCATATATCATTCGTTCTTCAACATTACACAAATTGGCAATTTTGAAATGATAGGGTTGTAGTAACTAATAGAATTTTTTTGGAAATGATAATGAAACGATAGCATGAATCCCTTTTTCATCTGATAATGTTTAATGGGCATAGAAACAAAAATAATTTGGACAGTTAAAAATCATTCGATAAGTTTGTTTAAAGCCCATAAGACCCCACTGATTTGTTGCACTAAAAGATGAATCGAATAAGCATTTTACATTTTTTATGAAGTCCTCAATATTATGTATTCATATTTTACACAAAACTGCAAGTTCCGTATTAGAAATTCAGAAGACAACAAGCATTTCACTGTTGAAAATATAGATCCAATTTGAAATTACTACGTGTAGCTCCAATTAATTTTTTTTTAAAAATGAGTTTTTTGAAATTCAAATGGAAAAAGCAAAATTCGAAGTTTACTTCGTTTAATAATTTTATTAAAATATCTCTATCTTTATATATAACTCTTCAGTCTTTTTTGTCTTCAATTTCTTTATAGTTATATTATAAATATAATATAGTTATTATTATAAATTCATTTTTTTATTCTAGAACTGAAAGTTACAGTAATTTACCTTAAATGACAATATCATACACAACCAATATAATTTTTTGTAGTATAGGTATTATCTACATATTATTCCACTATTTTCAATCATTTAAAATTTTGAATGTGGTTCACGGAAAATTATTTTAAAGCATGTATAAGATTCAATAAAGTTTAGCTCTATTATCTACAATTACAGAGCATTGTACCAAGTTATTTTTATTCCAAGTATGCAAAAGTTTTCAGGGCATCAACAATTAAAGTTTAAAATTTATTTAGGATCAACATTTAAAAATACAATTATATTAATAAATGCTTTGCACATATAATGTAAAATATCAAGCCTTGATTAAGTTCTCGGGAAGGTTAATACCAGCCATTAGTCTAAAACGTCGATATTAGAAGCCCGAAGTCTTTTTGGTATCGGTCATTTGTTGGCTCGACAATGGCCCGCGTTATTAGGTAGATTTCATTTGATAAATGAATACCCTGGAATGCTCACAATCGGCAAACGCCCTCGAGATCGCAAGGTCCTCAGCAAATAATTGATCGAAATACGTTAAAAGTCGACATGGGAATACGAACGAACAAAACTCACCTTACATTGCGAAATTTGCCCTATTTTCACCCCGAAATGCCTTTATTAATGCTACATTTAATATTAGCCTTTATCGAGGTTCAACTCGGTATTAGAAACAGAATTAAGTGAACATTGCTTGTGTATTGGGATGTTTAATATTAGAACAGAACGAGTAAATTTATATTAAACACAAAATATGTAGACTTAGGTAAAGCAATTACAACTAACTCTATTAAATGCAGATAAATAACTTATTCCTTTGAAGTTGAACTTTTTAATAAAACTTGCATCTTTTGCTAACAATAAGTTACTTTGCTCATTTAGAGAAATGTTCAAAGTTTTCACAAACATAATAATAATATACAGAGTAAACTAGAATTCTTTGTCATAGTACACCGATTATCAAATACTTTATCTAATAATAATTTCTCTATATTCGATGACACAGTAAGAAATAATATGTACGTCCGTAAATCTGGCATTTATTGCCGCAGAAAAATATTGAAGTAGACTCTGAGTATGTATTTGTTGATGCTCTGAATTCGATTTACCACCCTTAATGTCTGCTATAAATACTGTAATATAATTAATTTTATAGATCGCACTAATTTAATATTAACTTCAGTGTTCCAGCTTTATACATTTATGGCGTTATTTATTTATGTTTATAATTATCATAATGTACCATAAATAGCATTCTATGCACGATCATTTTCACACAAGATCGCTTCCGCTACCAGTAAAAATAGGTGAAAACTTTATTCTCTTGGCAACTCCGCCGTAATTGTGAATTGCAATCGGCAAAATGAACAAGATTTTCATTCTCAAATGGAAACGCTCCAGCATTTTTATATCCTACAGCAAAAAATACAAGCACCCTCTTTCTAAAGTAGACATTCGCAATTTACTCGATTGAGCTCCCTTGTATATGCGGTCTGCGAAACACAGATATTGCACCATATTTTTCGGTTGTAAAATGTCGTCATACAGGATATGTGTTTGAATATTTTCCAGCTCCATTCGGAATATCGCAGCACCTATCGATGGCATGAATACACGGGCACGCGACCAGATGTTGTACGGAGGCCTCCTGTGCCGAACCACGCGGGTAAGTCACTAAATTTTAAGCATTACGAAAGAGCGAGCATAAATTTGCATGGCCGATTTCCACAGGGTTTAGTCATTTCAAATTATGCATTCAAATTGGCATTGATTATTTTTACCAGAGTAGATATTCATATTAGAGCTACTATTTGAATGTTGTTTAATTTTTGAGTTTATAAAAATATCCTTTTTTAAATTATTAACTCATTTGGCCTCCTGTTTACAAATTAGCCACTTACATGATTTACAATTATGTCAGATCATTTGTATCAGAGTGATAACTCCGGAGTGAGTTACCCATCTCTAGTAGGTACAATTGAAGCAATACAACAGCTACAAATACTGGTAGAACTAAAAATCAAGGACTTCATCACTCAAATAATATTTACAGTTTTGAAAGCTATGAAAGAAGACTCTAATTTTTACTTACATACACTTTCATACACATATGTTGAAATAATTACACTTATACGGGAGTCAATTCAATTGGTATTAGCGTCGTGTTTGGTGTAGATGTCATTTATAAAATAGTCAGAAATCATTGGGTAAAATATGAATTTTAGAGAGAATTTATAAAGGATTTGCATTATTTTGGATTTATTCAGGATAAATCCATTGTTGTCACATACAAAAATTACGGGAAGACGATATACAAGGCAGAAACTTTCTATTCCAATTATCTGGAATATTTTCTAGGAAAATACACTCTAAGAAAAAAAATCGCAAACAATTGGATAAAACAGAACAAAATGTAGATTTCGCATTCTAAAATAAAAGAAATATTTTTAATTTGTATTTATGAACTCTTACGCTAGCATTTAACTCTTCATTCAATACTAAAAAATATAGATTTTGCCGGTCGCGGTAGGAATAGCAAACATAATATATCGTTAGGAATAGTGTTAAATTAAATAAATCAAATGGTTTATAGAACTTTTTATCTCTTTATAATTCAGGCAATAGTCGTTCGCAGTTGCCACGCCAAAATTATAAGTACTAAAGAACCTACGTCCTCTCCACAGTCGTCTTTTTTGAATCAATCATTTTTATTTCAAACAAATGTCCAGGCATGTTTTTATGTGAAATATAGTTATAAACTCTATGCCTTAATTTTGAAATAGATGATACTGTTGAAGAGGCCATGGCTATATAAAACAAATTATGCATGTCATTTTATAATATAAACTAGTAAGTGTAAAAGTAAAATGTAACAGAAAAGAAATATATACAAAAATTATATTTAAATAGAAATGTTTTAAATTTTATATAAAATTAATTCAATACGATTCAACATGTATTTTTCTTTAGTTCATCAATGAATAAAGAGAAATATATACAAATATTATATGTTGTAAACTGAAATAGGAATATGAAATAATTTGTTGAACATATCCAACACGTCTTCTACCATGAATCTTTCTTAACAAAATTGTTTGTTAAATTGTAACTATTTTTATAATATCTTCCATGAGGCACATAAGATATGTGCCATTCCTTCCGCCATCTATTCAATGCTCTACTTTCATGATTGTAATAATATCCTTTTTTATTTAACTTTTTTCTGCAATTTCTTTAGTAAGCAGAGACTACCAACATATATGAGAAAATAATATCAAAAAATTAGTAGATACACCTAGTGGCGTATCTACTAGAGAGTAATACCTATAACAGATATGGTATAAATGCATTATACCATACCAGTGTATTTTATTTCACTCATACATTACTTCTATTGTTGCTAAAACTTCTACGTGGCTCTTTACACATTCTTTAAATATTTCATTATCATTTTGTCTAAAGATTTCCAAATCTTGCGCAATATAAAAATAATTTTTCTTCTATGATAGATAATTGTAAAACGATTTTATTTTCGTAATACAACTCATGCTGTCAGTAATAATCATAGTTTTATTAGAACTCTTTTTATAAATTTTTTATAAAAAACTCTTTTTTTATAAATAACTCTTTTTTTATAAATTCTTTAATGGCCAATAACTCTGCTGTAAGGGCAATTTAAAACACTCATTAAAGAATATCCTAGTTGAATATGAAAATCAAATCCAAATAACCATTCCTTTAATACATATCTAGTGCAATACCATCCCAAAGCGTAATAATTAGTTTTATTTAATAACGAATTTCAAAACTCGATAACGAAGCGGTCGGATATTCTACGATTATGTAATGCTAACGTCTACTATTTTGCTAATAGGTTTTATTACCATATATATAATGAAAATTTCGAGTAGCAGTAGTAATAATGCCGCAATTATTACCGATCTGATCATTGTTCCTGGTTTGTGGATATAGGACGAACAATGCGATACTATTAATTTAATTAGGCGGTTTATACACCATGAATGTAACTATTAAATATTTCACACGAATAATAATTTAGTGTATATATAAATATATGTATATATTTATAAATACATATGCACATTGTATAACTAATTTATTTTTATGAATATGTAAAACTTTGCCACAAAGCAAGTAAATCTTCATACAACAGCTACATAAGCAAATTACTGATTTGCATATACTCGTATATCTTGTCGGGTGTTATAAAGTTGAGTTTCGACCAAGCTCAGAAAAACTAAATTCATGTATTCTTATTCTCTATTACGAATGCCTTCTCACTTTTATTGCAAATAACTAAAGCGACGTTAGGTAAATATAAACAAATATATATTCTACGGCAAAAAATAGGAGAAGCGCAATTTATATCCTAAGAAGTCGTATACGAGTGAAAATCAGCGGAGCGAAACAAATTATTCTTACAAAGTTGAAAAACATAAAAGTGGCGTCGCGAGATATTTATGAATAAAAGTTCAGTTCAAGACGGGCTATGACTATGACGATTGTGATACTATTAGTACTATGTATGTACATTGGACACTATAAATTATAGAATGATTTACTATGTAAGTTGTACGAGGTAATATATCAATGTTATTTACATTATTAATAATATTTCTATATTATTCATTAATAATATATCTAATAATATTCTATTTTATTAATAATATACTATAGATCTGTCTATAGTAGATATATAGATCTTTTGGAGATTTCAACTCTATTTTGAATGGGCGAAGCCTTTTCTATATTTCCATATAATACAAACTGCCTACATGATTCCGTAATTTTTGTGGCCAATGTACGCTGTTAAGATTTTACAGTAGCAGTATTGTTAAGCTTGTTTTTCTTTGAGTCTTCGATTAATGTTTGTGAATAGCAAAATCTTTAGCGATCTCTAATCTTTAGCGGATATGACATATTATTTTATTAATGATTATTCTAATAAATAATACATAGTATTACTTTCTCATTTTGGACGCAGAATAAATAAAACGTTCATAACAGAAATAAATAAATCCCATAATGTTTTTTTTATTATTTACCATGATTTGAACGATTTGTTGCCGTAAACTAATTGTTGTAAGAATATTCCTTATTTTCATTGAAAATTGGGAAAACATTATTTGAAACGATAAACTTTTAATGATTCCGCATTGTCCACACGTTGGAGTTAAACAATATAATTGAAGTATGCCTTATATAGGGAAGACTGGGTACGGTTGTGCCATTTTTATTGATCAGCAAGCAATGATTGCGTTAATTTACCAGACAGCTAGGAGAAAAGTAAATTAAATGGTAAATTGAACACTTGTCTGCTTGGAAATAAAGAATTACTGCTCTCAAATACGATTGATTTTTTTATCATAAAATTATCATAAAATCAAATTATACAAGAAAAGGGCGAGTGTCACAACCGTCCACATCCAAAACGACTTCATTGTCGTTAATAACAATGATATGTAGCACAACACAACATAAACGTTTGAACAAAGCTTATGAATACAATATAACAATTTATAAAAAACATATTTTTTTTTGTATTGAATTTTTCTTTTCCTTTCTCTTTCGAAATTTGTCTTACTTAAGTTAGATTTTATTTATCTGTTTAATCTTCACCCGAAAAGGACAATAAATACATGTCACAACCGTACCCACAAAATTTGTCACAAACGTACCCAACGCACACTTTTGAAAACAAATCATCATTAAGCTAAATTATTTAAGCAAAAACTAATTGCTGGTAAATAACTAGTAATGATCAACTTACGGCAAAATAACAAACAAAATGATCTAACTGGAAACAATAAACAGTTATTATTGAAAGAATTCGAATATTAAAACATACTTCTGACTCTTTGAAAGCAATCCTATCATACTTCATCTTTCTCCCTTTGAACCCTATCAAAATTAGTATAGTCTAGCTGTTATGACCACTGTATTTTGGCACAACCGTACCCAGTCTCCACTACTGTTATTATATCTCATAATACAATTTTAAATTGATAATAATAATTGCTTTCATTTAATTATTAAAACATTTATTTTATACTCCCACGATATATCCCTCGTTTCTAAAAGTAATAAACGTCTACGGCATTTATGTAGCAAATTAATGGTCGCTTTCTATATATACATATTTATGTATATATACATAGATATATAGAATTGTGTAAATATAATATCACATATACTTGCATATAAATCTACATTCCCCAATTTTCCTGTATTTATCAATTATATTAATTAATGAGATGTGTCAAAATGATACAAAATGGAAAAATATATGGCATAATATGTATATCGAATAAGTATTTAGGCAATTATGATTATTGCCCAATTATTCAAAACAATTAGGTTAATCCACGTTGAAGGTGATTTTTAAATATGTTAATTTATTACATAAATGGACCTATTTAAACAGCAAATGCGTCGAATAAGCATAATAGATAAATAATTAATTATCTATTCTAGTTTCGATACCAGATGTGTGTCATCATTCTGCAGAAGAAAATCATCATAATATAGAAATTAAATCAACTCAAAAATCATTGTCAGAAAATTATAGCGCTTAATAAAATAATATAGGGTAATAATAAATAATAAAATAATAAATGATAATAAAAAAAATAATAATAATTAATAATAATAAAAAATCATATTAAGAGCTTAAAGGTCCGCGGCTAAAAAGGTTCACCACCAAAGGATATCTAAAAAAACAAGTATAATTAGGATTTTTTTTAACAATATTTGAAAGAAGAGGGTAAAAGATGTATAATCAGTCATCACCTTCATTCTAACAATGGCGCTTTCAGGAAATAAACGACAATGTTTGCAAATCTATATTTTTTCACAATGATTTTATGTTTATTTGATTTTTATATTTCAAGATTTTCTTTTCACGAATAACGGCACATTATATAAATAATGATTATATTATTTATTTATTTTTATTCGACTAATTAGCTATGACTAAAGTGTTTCAATGTCGAAAATATTAACATAGAGAATATTAAGGCAGAAATATGAACTGCACTCGTTTTGCACTTTTATTAAATAATATTTGTTAAAAACGTTTCGATACTAAATTTGTCTCATCTTCAGTGTGATATAATATAATAAATTTAATTAAATATGATTGCATAATTTTTTAACAAATCTGTATATCATAAAGGTGTGCTTGACTAAAGATGAGGCAAATTTAGTCTCGAAACGTTTGTGACAAATATTATTTAAGTGCATAAAAGATTTCCTTGACCCCAGAGGCTCAAATGGTTCTAAATTGATAAAAAACAATTCTCTGAAAGTTTTAGCTCTTAATATTAACTTTAAGATAGTCCGCACTCCAACCAAAGATTCTTGATTCTTTTTCTTAAGTAAATACTTATTTTATGAAATATATCAAATTTTTTTATATTTTTTTTATTTAAGATCAAAATAAGCAAATACATATTATTCTCAAAATTTTGATTCACTTGTCGCTAAAACCTAATGAAATTTTTCCTTGTTATTACCATATAAACTTTGGTTGGAGTACGGACATTAAAGTTAATATTAATAGCAAAAACTTTCAGAAAATTGTTATTATATCAATTTGAAGGCATTTGAGCCCCTGCGAGCAAGGAAATTAGAAAATATCCATATTAAGGACCACCCTATATATTATATATCAATTTGGAAGCATTTGAGCCCCTGGGAGCAAGGATATTCAAAAATATCCATACTAAGGACCACCCTATTATATATATATATATATATATATATATATATATATATATTCCTCACATAGTTCAAAAAGTATTATACCGAATATATATCACTTGCAATGAGCATATACAATGCTTTTTGGTCCAAACTGCAAATGATGTAGTAGATCGTTTATGTGCCATATTCTGCCAGAGTGAGCAGTGTATCCGTAATATATTTTTTGTGTATGATCTTGACCTATTTCAGAAACTCCACCTATTCCTTAGGCAATATACCCTCTTGTGAAAAGCACATTTCGCACTTGGGATAAAACGTGTCAGTTATTTCTTTTTGCTAAAACATCGTTTTCCGGGTTTGTCCGCAAGATAATCTTCATATGTGCACAAAGCTCTTTTATGGAGAATTAAATACAATGGCTTTTTCGCATCTCACCATAGTTGGTATAAATACAGTCCATGGGTAATTTTTGTCCGTGGAAAAAATCATTTGTTAAACTATTGAATCAAAATCATTGATATGAACACTCATTCGACCTAAACAAAATAATAACTAAACTAATAATTAAATATAAGTGCTTTATAGTTATAAATTGTATCTATGCCTTATTTCACCTTAAGTATTTTACCCCAGTATGATAATAAACCATATAGGCACCATCTTTGAATTCTCTTATAAAAGTTTTAATATTATTATAGTTCAGTATTATTTCAGTCAAATAAATTTTCTTTATATATTATCAAATATCTTTTTTCACTAGTAAAGCAAATTAATTTTATTTTATCAGTGAAAATTATTCA